>NC_056746.1:429632426-430007426 GCF_019279795.1 Protopterus annectens
TTTATCACCACGCTAAGATTAAACCAACATGCTTTTCTAGCCCTAAACCACATTGTTTTGCTAAAACACATTATCACTAATTAATTCTTCAAGTCTTCTCCTTAATACCTTCATTATCCATTAAAAATCCTCATGCCTTCTCCTCAGAACCTTCCCCCTAACCTCGTACCTAACTGATTGAAGACTAATTGGCTCACACTTTCCTGCATTTTCTTTTTTTTGTAAATGATACTGCCACCACCTTCTAGTCAATCTTTTGGAATTATTCCATCACTAAGTGAAAAACTCAATGAAGTTTGCAAGAACTCACAAAGCACACAGTGTTTAACTATCTTCACCTTTAACCTTTGAATTAATTTTTAGCCTTTTCCCTTAAAGATTTACATTTCTCAAAACAACACCCTCAAAATGGTTTATTTTCCAAATGAACAATTATTTCCCCTTCATTAAGCACAAAAATAAAATATTCCCTTGATGTCTTCTTTGTCCTTGGTCTGTGATATCCCCAGTTTTGGTTCCCCTTTCTATGCTTATGACATATCTCATTCTCCTGTATCTAAAAAAAATCCTACTGTTATCATATATGTCCTGGTAGTACACTTTTTATTGTAACTTGCTGTCTCCCTTAAATCAGGTTATCTATATATGCTTACATGGGGTTCCAGGCTGAAATATGCAGTGACAAAACCGTGAGCGATATGATCTGCATATTTAGATTGAGCAGGGGTGTCTTGTGATACTGCCTGCTGGGCTGCTGGGCTACAACCCCCCCCCCATTAAAAAATGTATGATTTTTACTTTCTCTTTTATATTTTTTATTAACCTTCCAAGTTTAATTTCAAATAAAAATACAAATCAAAATGAACTTACTGTTTGCCAGGGTGACTCTACAGCTATGCCACACTAAGGAAAAGGCAATCTTGCCTTATACAGTTCTACCTGCCTTTGGCAGAAGGCAGAATTATGATAAAAAAGTGGCTCAATGATCTGCTGTATGAAACAACAAAGAGCCATCTCTATTGGCTCAGACCTCCTCAGTAATGGCTTAGTTTTTAAGTATTAGCATGGGAGACAGTGCTTTTATTTATTTATTTGTTTACTTTAACTCGTCCTTCTTTTGTCACTTTACAAGTATGCAGTAATATAAGTAATACATTATAACTGAGTGTGGATGTAAGTGTGTGTGCGTGGATGTATGTATGTGCATGTGTGGGGCATAAATGTTCTGAACTGTCTACAATTTCACAAAATATTCTATGGTCTGTTCCTACAAAAAGTTTGTGTTTTTCTGGATAATCAGTGAGGAATGCAGTTACTTTTAACTAATGACAGAGACGGAGTTTCAGACAGAAAAAAAAAATCATTCTAATACAACACGTTATTCTATCATCTTTATAAGTTTGTAAGGAAATATATGCCCCTGCATTTGGTATTTTGCCTGCTTGCTTCTTGAGGTTAAAAGCTGGGATAGATATGGAAGAGGAGGGGGTAACATGCAATGAGTTGCAATCGGTATGCTGGCAGAAGTTGAGAAGAAACATTCTTGTGTGGCAGTTAATTTGCATATTTATTCAGTTATTTCATCAGTGTACAGTCACAACTATACAAGTGGTTGTAATTAATGGTAATCACATCATGTGTGTGTGTGTGTGTGTGTGTGTGTGTGTGTATGTGTGTGTATAACATATGTATGAGTGTGGGGCATAAATATTGTCATCTCTCTTTGATTTCATAGAATGTGCCTGGTTTTGCCTCACATTTTAGTCTTTCCGTTGTAATATTTATGGTTTCTCTGGCAAATCAGTAAGGATCGCAATCAGTAAATAATGCCAGACATTTGAATTTAAACTTATTAGTCTTCTGGAAAAGCATAGTAATACAAAACCTATTATTCTAGCAACTTTATAATTTAATAACATTAAAATATGTCCCAGATTTTGGTCCTTTGTCCTGCAATATTTTATAGCTGTCTCCTTAATCATTGCATTAAGAAGTTGAGGGGTATGTGTGGGAGGTTGAAGTGGCTTGAGCAATGTTTTCTGACAGCAATGAGACTTTAGTATGTATTCCTGTGTGGTAGTTACTTATGCATTTATTCATTCATTTGCAAACTTTTAAGGTGATGGTCATGTATGTGTGCATGAGTGTGTGTGTGTGTGTGTGTGTGTGTGTGTGTGTGTGTGTGTGTGTGTGTGTGTGTGTGTGTGTGCGTGTGTGTGTGTGTGTGTGTGTGTGTGTGTATCTACGTATGTATGTATGTATGTATGCATGTATGAGCAGGTGCAGGGAGGTTTCAGTAGGTTGCAAAGTGTATACTTTTGACAGCAGCATGTATTAGTTAAATATTTCTAATAGTTATTCATTCATTTTATCCTAATCAGACATCTGAAGTGTACACAGCCATATAATTTGTTGTAATTGGTGGGGGCATGTGTGTATTTCGTTAAAATAAATTACTGTGACCAACTGTTATTTTTACTGTATTACTATATTATATCTGAGGTGAATGCAGTCAATACACTTGTTTTAATTTATAGGTATGGGGGCTGTTGGTGAATACAAGTGACTGACCCTGTCACCATTTCGTCAATGTATGTAGTCATTATGTTGGTTTTACATAACTAATATGAATTTATGTGAAACCAGCTGGAATAATTTATCGTGTCTTTTTTAACACATTTAGAAGTCCAAGTTATGCACTGTGAATAAAGTTGTATAAATAATGAGTTTGGAGGTTGTCTGTGATGAAAATGACTGTGTGTGTTAGGGTGAGAGGGACAGGGATCACAGTGTATCTAAAAGTAACAAGTTGGCCATAATTTTGTTTAACTCTGCGCCACAAACATCAGCAGTGTACAGAATACGTCTGTGGTAGTGAGGGACAGGGATCACAGTGTATCTAAAAGTAACAAGTTGGCCATAATTTTGTTTTAACTCTCCGCCACAAACATCAGCAGTGTACAGAATACGTCTGCGGTAGTCTGGGCAGGATGCGTACAAAAGCAACTCATCGCTGACACAGAAGCACAGTGAGCAACAGTGCCAGCTCACAGGGCTTAGTTCTGTGGTTGTGTTTGCAGCTGTGATTCCTTCTGCATGGAGTCTATATGCACTACATACCTTTGTGGGTTTATCTAGGTGCTCTGGTTTCCTCCCCCAGCTGTACAATGTGTGCCATTGGCCATTTGTACTTTTACTTTCATCCCAGTCTAACATCAGAGGGGTACACAAATGGTAGCTATCTTGTTTTTGAGGCGTGGTCAGGAAGACACTTTGTTCATATAGGATTCATACATCTTTACAAACAGTTTTCACACCCTACCTGCAGATCCAATCCTCCATGGCAGCTAAGTTGGCCTGATTCTGTCCTCTGCAGCAGCCCGATCACCTGTCTGTCCTCCATAGCAGCCTGCACAGGCTGTTCTGGGTTTCCCTGCAAGATGTGAATAGGCTGGAGCCTCCAGCCTGTGGGCGATGCAGTCTGGTATTCTGCTGGTCTGTGCGGTTGTCACCACATAGACTTCTGGGCTGGCAGGGCGGAGTTCCCTTCCTTCCCTATCCAGACTGCCTAATAGAGCAGTCTGGAGTTCAGGAACTAAGCACGCATGTGTGCGTGGAGTTCTGGACTGCCTAACACAGCAGTCAGGAACTAAGCACGCATGTGTGGAGTTCTGGGACTTGTAAATTTTTTATTTTCTACAGGGGGGACTCACAATTATTTTATTCTTTTTACAGGTGGGGGGGGGGTCTGCAGTCCTGCAGTCATATAGCACAAGCCACCCCTGTGACATCTACTCAATCCTCTATTTGCCCTCTTTCTGCCCTAGCCTCTCTTCTATCATATTTAAATACTCCCCAGCTAGGACACTACGCAGCTCAGACCAAAGATTGTTACAAATTTATAAACCTAAAACCAAAATAGGATGTCTACTCTATAACTATAACCCAGCCACATCCTGGAACCAACTTCCCTTAGAAATAAAGTCCCTTAACCATAGCAAGAGTTTCAAATTAGCTACCTGAAAATACCTAACTAAAAAATGGTTCCCCCCTGAAATTACCAAATACTCCTCCTCACTCCAAGTTTGTTCTCCCACCTCTTCCTTCCTTCATTTCATTCGTTCTTAATGCCCTCCCACTACTACTTTTCCTTCCTGTGTATCCTATCTATACTCAATCAGGCTGCTCCTAAATAGCTAACTTTAACCTGTCTGTCTTATTGGTCGCCTCCACTTTATTTCCTTATATTTTCATCCACCTTTTGTATATAAGCTTTCCAAACCCGAAAACAATTATTTAGGTATTATTCATTTAATATGTTATTGTAACCTGTTCATAATCTTTTGCTGACTGTAACTGATTTTTCTTAAATTCTATTCACTGAGGAGCTTTTCTCCCTGGGTCTCTGCTGAAAATGAGCCAAAAGCTCAGTCAGATTAACCCGGTTAACAAATGTAAAATAAATAAAATAAATAAATAAATAAATATCCACACCCCTAACCTTGATCCTTAGGCTACGTCTTGTTTTTTTAGCTTAACTTATCTCTTGATTTTTTTCTTCAGAAAGGAATATAAAAAGAACTGTCTGCAGTCTTTTCTTGAGAAACTGTTATTTTAGCAAGGTCAACATTCAGTGAAAGAATTTTTGTTTCTGCTTTTTTAAAATGTATGCATAAATGAAACATCATTTCCAGGCTTATTTTATTCTTTAGCCTGTTTAATGTCTAATAACTACTGTACAATGAAAAACCCTGATCTAACAGAAGTTTTTTTGTGGCTGTTTTTATAAATGCTTGAATTAATTATTTAATATTATTTAATTTAATTTGCATGGTCTTTTTTTTAATAAATGGTTAACACTTTCAATAAATGAAGCTGCATGAAGTTGATACAAAGGGCTGTTTGGCAGATTCCAATGAAATCCTAGTAGAGCAGACAGATGGGTTAAATCCTTAATAATGAATTATTTGTGAAGACAGTTGGTGTTCTTGTAATTTATGGTTAATGATGTTTCAGATACACACTGATTATTTTGCACAACTATTAAATGAAAATTAGAAGGTATATGTAGTCCCATAATCCTAAGACATTTGCTACTTTTTATGATTTTTCACACACACACACACACACACACACACACACACACACAGAAACACACTATTCTTTTCTTACTGAATTTGATCAACATGGTTTTGCACTTACCATGTAAGTCAGGCAGCTTGGTAGTTCATATGAGAAAAGGCAGACTTTAGCAGCTCTAATACTTAGATCGTATAACATTATAAGAGAGAGACAATAGTATACCAAACACTGAATTTGAAATGGAGGGAATGGCTTCTCTAAAAGTGTGTGCAGCACTCTAGGAAAGCAAATGCCTAGCCTGTAACAGAGAGTGATGGTTGCTAAATTACCAAGTAGGGTGTTGTGAGGGTGAGGATGCTCATCCTCATAAACATTCAAGGTGGTGGTACAACCACAGAAAGCCTCAAGAGGGCAGAGGTGGTAGAAAAAAAAACAAAACAAAACAACTAAGTCATAATAATAAAAACATACATAGTATTTCTATATGGCACTCTTTTTACCCTGGTACCCAAAGAAACAGCCCTTCTGTTCCACTTTACCTATTGTTTGAAACTAGTGCAACTTAAGCAGCACATACTTTATGTAAACATTTGAAAACACAGTGCAGCAAAATTAGGAAAATACCTTATATGTCTTTTTCAGACAAATACATTTCAGTATTACACAATGGACGTATTTTTTTTATAGAAATAGAAGTGTATTATAAATGTTTAAATGTTTTTTCTGAATAATGAACAGAGTCTCTTCCATTTGACTTCAAATACCAGTTTGGGCCTGAAGAATGCTAAGACAGAAGATAATTGATATAATGTATAGCAGTGGAATCACAGATAAGAAGGGACTATAATGAAAACTGTATCATTTAAAACGATGGATTACATTTTTAGGACATTACATTACTTATTATACATGTTATGTGTTTTTTCATAACTTTTGTTTTATTCAATTAGCTTCTGTTGGCCAGGTTATTCCTATCAGGCTAGTGTCTCTTTTCAGGGGAGACTCAAGGTCGTACTTTATACTATTACAGGAAATTTGGCCAAGGTATCCTCTTTTCAACAGGTGCCCTATTTATTTATATTAATCTTTTATATTCCCCTGAACTATCACCATCAAGCAGATGGCGTCTCGCTTTAAAGTCTCACCTGTAGGATATTTTATGTTTACTAGTCTAAATTCTTTTTGTTTTGTAAAGCACTTTTGTGATGAAACAGTTACATAAATGAATCTCTCAGATAAGGAGTTTCTAGATGCTCACATTTTTACAGTACTGTTCAATATGCTGAAATGGCACAATTATAAACAGAATGAAAACAAATGTAATGCATTTATTGCTGGAATTTGAAGTCAAACTTTGAACACCATTTATTCTACCTGCCAGCTATGCCAAACATGTAAGTGAAAACCTTGGAGGAAAACAATTAACTGATTCTGAGTTAAATAGTGTTTTATTTTCTTTCTTTTTATACTTTTTACAAGTTCATTTGACACTTAATACTAAGACCCTGTGTAAAAAAGGTACTCCCAACTGAGGCTGAGCCTTTTATTTATTGTCACAAATGGCATGGCAATGGGCAGACCAAGTTGAGAAAGGTATGGTTAGGAGTGTGGCTTTGGTCCATTGTTTGCCTTAAACAGGAAGGACGGTTTACTTTAAAAATACTGACCGCAGAGAACGGGAAGAGCAGATTACAGTTAAACCAACCTCTGATCTCGGATTTAGTAAGTTGTACGAGGAAATGACAAAGGATGTCACCAAATGGGGAGGGAAGCATGCATATGTTCAGTCTGACAGACCACTGCCACTCTAAAGAACACTTTGATTCACAAAATGCAACAAATCCTGAAATTAATCATCATTTTATTTTTTGACTGAAAGTAACATAACAATGCTGAAGAAAAATGTATTTCATGAATATACATTAATTCATTAAAGTTGAAATGGTTATATGCCTCAGGGTACAGAAGAGTACAAGGCAGAATAGCACAACTTTTATTTTAAGCTTTTAATTAACATTCTAAATGGTTAATATTTTAAGGCTATTTAAGAAAGTTTCATCATAAACATTATTGTTACTTTTTTCTACTTTTGACAGATTCTGCATGCATTGGCAATGTTTGTGTATAGCCCCAGGTCAGGTGGGTTCAAAGTGAATCATATTTGTTTTATATTTATGTGCAATGTTCATATGGTTTTGAAATCTGCTTGACTCTTGTTTTTCATTCTTTTTAAGTGGCTAATACACATACTAAACACGAGTTCTTTTTTACTAGTGACGTGAATAGTTTTCTAGGTAATCGACTTGCTTTGAAAAACAACACTTTCAGTTTACTTTTAAGTTCATTAGTTCATGACTCAAGGAACTGTAATTCAACAAAATATGTATCTCTGTAAATACATGTAGAGCCACACAATATGTATTTTGAAACTGTAGTAATCAAATAAGGGTTATATGGAGTTCACTGCCTTAATACCTTTAAATATTGACATTTGTGGCTCTTGTGTTCAGTGTAATATTTGTTCTAAAACTGAACTCAAAGAAAGGCAGGGATATAGCCTGTATCCAGAAAAGTTGTGTTCAACTGGATCTCTTGCTTTAAAGGGCTGCAAATGAAAATTTACATTAAATTATATTCCTGCACAAGTTTTCACAGTGAAACTAAAGGCTAAAACATCCACAGCACATGTATAGTCACTCACGGATTTTGCAACATGCTGGTCAGAAAATAATAAATTCACGCATGGAGAACATACTGTCCTTTCTGGAGTCAGTCACAGTAATCCAGCTGAAAGACTGCCCTCAGAAGAAACAGAGATCAGCAATAGACTGAGAGTAACAATGAAGGAAAAAAATAAATGCCATATATGTATGCTTAGGTACCTATATGATGATGAGAACACTCCAGCAATGGGTAGAGAAAGACACTGGGAATATGACGTGTTATAGTAAAACAGGTTATAAACTGGCCAACAGAGGCATCACCAAGAGGCAACGTCCAAATTTAAGCTGACTTTCTAGCATCCCAGATTTCACTACAGCCATAAAAAGAAGCAGTTATTTATAATATGTGAAAGCTTGGTGCATTTTAATCTAAAGACAGTACAAACAAGTAGCATCAATGTCGAGAGGGAATATCAACGCTGCATGGTCTGGTGACCACACTGTTACATTACACTTTATATTTTTGAGATAGCAGGAAAAAGCAAGATATCTATCTAGTCATCTCTATTTTAGTTGTCCTTCATATACTCATTTTAGCCCACCATCCATTCCAGGCCTTCTTTAAGGCCTTTGTAATCGTACAGTCCACTACTGGCTCAAGTAACCATGAATCTACTACTCTTTCTATGAAAACATGCTTACTTATATCCACGTTGAACTTTATTCTCTTGATCTGGTAGTTACACCTCATTGTCCCTCCATCTTTCTTCTTGAGGTGCACTCTGTCATCACACTATAACCTATATGTTGTGTGCACCCATATCATATCTTTCCTTTCTTATTTAAAATCAGGAGAAATGTTATTTCCATAATCCATTCTCATGCCTCTGGATCCTGTTTCCTTTATTACTCTGGTAGCCTTTCTTTCTATTTTGTTTTCTTGGCTAGCTTGATATCCTTAACATTATATGGTAAGATAACTACAACTGAACAAAGGCTTAGGGAGGCATAACATGTCTTCTGTGTTCCTAGAGTCTCTTATCCAGCACTCAGCTCTACATCTTAACGGCTTTGTCTGCAGCTTTCTCAGTTTGTACTAGCTGGTGATAGTATAAAAGAGGGCTATTACATTAAAAGTTCGTACATGCAATGCCCTTTCCTTCATATGAATGACCTCTTCAAAATTGCATTCTTTTTTCTTCTTGTCTAGTTCTTTTTGCTTCTCTGTATCTGTTTATATCTGTTCATATGCTCCTCTTATCTTTACATACAGGATTTTTGTTCCCTGTACACATCACCAGTCTCCCATTTTGATCTTAGTTTTTTTGCCTTAGCATACTCTGGCTTTATATAGGCTAACACTTTGGTTTTTGTTTGCTTACTTAATGTCTTCTTCCTATTTGGTGAACCATACTGTTGCATGGTTACTGTCAGGCAGGGATACATTTACTTCTCAGTCTTGAACCCCTCTTCTTGCCAAGTACAATGCACAATATATTATTTTTTCATGTAGTATTGGAATTAGTTTTTCTTGCTCTATTACCGATAATATATCTCATTTGGATGTTGGAAAGTACTAATCTGCTTTTGTGAGTTTAAAGTTTCGGTCTTAGTAACATTCTTTTTCCTGTGTCAAGACCTTATCTATTCCTTTAGCTGTATATTATCCTCCCTTTTGGTATATGGTGGTGGATATATTTCATATTTCCACTAACTCTCACCTTTCTTTCACACTTGTCTAACTGATAAGGTATTACATTTTGAAAGTCTAAAGTCCCTTTCATCCTTGCTCTCTTGTCCTCAGGTACCTTACAATTTATGGTCGACCTATGTAGACTGCAACAGTTGCAGGAACAGTGCTATACATACTAGCAGAACCTCATCTTGTTAGTAGTTTGCTATATTAAGTCACAAAGAATCTTACTAGCTATATTGATGCCCTGGGCATAAATCACGTTCATGCAAGTTGGAGAAGATGAACTTCCACGAATTACTCAAGACAGGCTGCAACGCAAGAGAAGCTGTGAACATGAGAGATGAAATAATTATTCTGACTCTGCTGGTGAAACATCATACTGTGAGTGCTGCAGGTATTTGTGTCAGGAGGAACTGTAAGAGCCTATTCTTTCTTCCCTGTTCACTTCAGATCACACCATGTAATGTTTTAGACATTTAACCACAAGTTTGTTCTGCTGGAATCTGGCGGAACTACACAATGAAAATCCTACTTAAAAACACTGAGATGGTAACATTCCTTCCAGTGCATTGCTTATTGAACTCTGCACCCAGGGGGTTGATTAATCAAAAGAACTCAGCTATTTAAAAAATGACACACCAGGCTGCAATTCCAAGGTTTCAGCTTTGCCACTTAAAGAACAAATTTGATTTTGTTGGTGTAACTTTAGAGATTTTCCCTACAGCTACCCAGTTGTTTAATGATCCACTATTCAAGTAAGTAATTCTTTTCTTCTGATTTTCTAATGCCAGACAGATATGAAGATCAATTTAAAATCTTTTAAAATTCTTTTGTTCCAAACCACCTGATGGAAAAACACGGAAATCATTTAGACTGTTATTACTCTGTTTGTGTCATTTTGAATCATGCCAGTGAACATGAATAGTTTTCTGTCCTGGTACTACAGCTGGTCAGCATGTGCTGAATTTGTAACCAGCTGAGCAATGCTTTTATGTACAAATCTTTAACTTCTCTTTTAGTTAATGTCTATGCAGTACCACTTTAAAGTTTTAGTTTATATGTATTCAAGTCTGATTGTGAACTGCACTTCACAGCATAATAGAGGACCGTTAACTTACATTTTCTTGTATTTTAGGAGAAAGAACCAGATAAGATCTCCTACTGATATTTCCAAACAAAAGTTACCATTATTTTGCTAAATTATAGTCAATATTTTTTTTCTTAAAGCTAGATGGTGATCCTTTACCTGGAAAGTCTTAAAAAATGACAATTATGCCCCTACTGTACAAGAATCCTTCAATAACTGAACTGCATATATATTTTTATATTTAGATGTTTACTTACTTCTCACTTGACAGAGTAGAGAATGAAAGATACAAAATTATTTTCACTAACATTACTCTGTTTAAACTACTACTTTCATTTGCAACAGTGAACCTTATTTATGCTGTTTTATATGCTGCAAACAAATGTATGCAATATATGGGAAATGAATATTTTCTTTATAGTACATTAGAAATTAATACAATTCTTATGCAACAAAGCATATAAGATATTCCCACCACATGAGGCTTGGAAATATGTGTAGTAGAACAGAAAGAATGTAGAAGTATTACTTTACATGTGAACTCCTTATCATATAATGTTAGAAGGTCCTGGGCATGAACCATCTTCTCTTCTACCTTCGCACAAAAGTACCTTAATTTAACATCCATGATAAAGTCTTCAAGAACAGTCACATGCTTGGTTTGATAAAAAAGCAGTGTCCCCATTACATCTCAGACTTTAGGCAGGATTCACATAGGTCATAAGTCCATAGCATACAATTGAGGAGAGTCATGCAGACATGACTTTAAATGGAAACAGCAAATGGCCAAAAGGCCTGAAATATGGCTACATATATCTGACAAAAATTTAAAATCATCCCAGGATGTGCTTTACTATAATGGGTAAAATCAAATGAAAATGTTGGGACAGGTGTCTGGAAAACTCCTGTTTAGAAAAAGAACTATTTTGTCATCCAGGAGTAAGAAAAGTATTAGTCATTCAAACCTTCAGTAGATAGTTCTGCATATGGGCAGTGTAAGTACTCTGTGAGCAGTTCTGTATGGACTAATTCTATATTCATTCATTTTGTAATTACCTGCTAAAACCAGTTCATGGTAATGATGGCTGAATCCCATCCCTGCACTCAGTGCAAATAAAGCAGAAAATCTAGACCTAGATGGAACACCAACTCATTTCAAACAATTTATTTTAGTCATTTATTAACTGGATAAAACCCAGTAAAGTCAAATGTCTTTACAGAGGGACTCAGGAGCATTATTTGGGTTAAGGGATTTCTTGTTCAGACAGGTAAAATTTTCAAGCTGAGACAGAAAGAATCAAATCCAGGGCTACAGGATAAAGCTAATTAGTGGCTTTTGGCCTTAACTTTCTGCACTCTTCAGCAAGGCTGTTGATTAATAACTAATGTCCCTGAATTATTATCCAATTAAAAACAAGTACATATATGGGTGATTTCAGTTAGAGTAAATGCAGGATTTGAGTCAGAAACCTTTCAAGGACATCTTGCTATTTTGTAAAGAATATGACACATACACAAACAATAGTAATAATCTGTTTGCAAAAAAAAAAATAAAAATAAAGCTTTCAAGAACTCACAGCTCTGAAGCTGAATTCAAATCAAATCATGGTAAGGTAAAGTTGTATAACACAACTACGTGACTGCAAGATTGTACCACATCATGGATTGTTAGAAGTAAGAAATTGAATAAGATCAACAAAGCACCCAATTCATGTCAGATTGTTCAAAATACAGACTATAAGTGGACATGTAAAGGGCTGGCATAGCAATCAGGTATTCATGTTTTAACAGAGGAATGCTGGACAGTGTAAATCACAAGGACTGGCTTCTTGAACCCTACAGTAACTGAGACGTGGCAACCATGCTGACAACTGCAGTGATCCACCTTAGACTGACAGAGCTCAAAAAGGCAAGAGTTCTGCAGGCTGAGCCATTGTAGAATCAGGTCAACTTGGTCACAATAAAACGTAATTAGCATGTTCTTGGGTTAGCAAGCCTAAAGTGGACACATTCTGGTGTATACAGTCTGACTATTGATCAAACCAAGCTTGGCAAAAAAGTTCTAAATAGCTTTCAGATAAGCAAAGGCATCATCTTGATTCATTTTGGTGTGTTCCTAACTTCTATATGCAACACATTACTTCACTATAAGAAGTGTGGTCCCTATTGGCCACGGCTGATATATACTCAATTCACTAAGAACAAGGTTAGATTTCTGATTTACCAGTAACTTCTCCAGTCCTTGCAATCACAGTGTATTCCTTCAGTACTGAGGAGCGGCATATGCACTGCATGTCAAAGGGGTGCATGCCAAAGAAAAGTATTAAACAGTTTCATAATTTTTTTAATTTACAATATATATTTTTTTGTAATTAAAAATATAACACCTGACTCCATGACAGATAGGAAACCAAGTGACTATGTACGTTTTTCCGTTAATTCTGAAGAAGTCGGCATGTCACCAACGAAAAGCCTGTGAATTGAGCGTAAATAAAGAGTCGTGTTATGGATTATATTCTTTGCATCTTGGACATTGAATTCAGCAGCTGTGCAATATAGAGTGTCTCGCTAGTTCGGAACGCATCCTGTTTTGTGTTTATTTTGTTTTTTTACGTTGATTTTGGTTTGTGGGACTATGTACAATTAGCAGCCCTAACACTGGAGGAGCCAGACAGAAAGGGAGAGGAGTAAAGTTTTGTTTATCCCTTCTGGGGTGGCATACAGGGTATTTGCAGTATCACTGCTGGAGACTGTGGAAACCATTGCCTGTGCTCAGCACTGGTCGATGGAGTTGATTTATGGCTATTTTCTCTGCAGAAATGATGGAATGTCCATTAAGAACAGCTCCTTGCACTACAGAGTATGAAAAGGATGCAGGGCTGTAGCACAAAAACACAAACAACCAAGATGGCTGCCTTAATGATGATGCCTTCCTGTTGACTGTCACCCTGAAATCGGGAATGAATGGAACAATTAGACAGGAGTGCGCTAATAATCAATGGGAGCAAAGTGTGGCAAATATAAAAATGAAAATCTATAGTTATGTTTTCATAGCTCTTTGTAAATGTGCTTTCTATTTTTGTGGATTCAGCTCAAAATACTTCATTCCAGTTCTAAGGGAAAAGTATCAAGGATATAGATTTAAATATTAATCCCATCTGCCTCAATGCTCTACTTTTTTATGAAATTCACATGCTGTTCTAAGGAGAAATTTGAAGTAGTTAAAAGCTGTAAAGCTTTAAATCTGTATATTTCTTCAAAGGTAGAAACATCCAATATTAATGAATGTTTTATTGTAGGCCTACTGAAACATATCACTTAGAATTTTTTGGCTAAAGAGAAGTCCTAGTTTTCTTTGCCAGTCTGAGAAGTTATGCCAAAACCCAATAATAACAAAACAATCATTTCTGAATGTTGTTATATATCCTAGCTTATAATTAATAGAGTACTTGGTAATCCAACATAATTTGTTAATGAGACTGGTGGAAAATACAAGTTTGAATAAGAACGGTCCTAATACTGAACCCTGAGGTGCGCCAAGGGATCTCAGTAGCTATTCCAAGGTGATTCCTCATAGTTCATGCACCGAGTATGATTCAGCTAGCTAATTATTAACTTAGTTTGTCAGATATGGATTGAATTTCTAGCTAGTTAGTGGAAGGTGGGCTGAAGAATGAGGAGGGTATCAAAGGCTTTGGGTTCTATCCAGATAACTCCATGGCTAGGTCTTAAGTCTAGTGCAAGGCTGATTTGGTCATAAAATTCAGCTAAATTCTGAAACTACACTTCTCAGCAGTGAAGTCATAATGTTATAGATCAATATATTTTGAATTGTTATCATGATTCATTAAAATTAAATCAAACATCCCTCAAAATATTTACCTAGTAATCATGTTTAACTGACTGGTCTGTAAATTTGCACACCATATTTGATTCTCATTTTGAAGACTGGGGTGATGGTAGATTCCTTCCATGCTATAGGTACTATACCATTCTTTAAAATTCTTAATGATTATATGTAGAAGTGACATAGTTTCTTTTGAAATTTTGATAAAAGTGTAGCTCGAATATTGTTTGATCCCATTGATGTTTTGTTACCTATTTTTAAGTCAGCTGGAAATTAAAACAAATGTTACAGTGAGATAAGTGTCATTATCAGAAGGTAAATACACACACACACACACACACACACACACACACACACACACACACACACACACACACACACACACACACACACACACACACACACACAGTGTCATCTGGATCAGTGCTGGGCACTCTGGGTATTTCTTAAATTGTTGGAAACAACATTTTTTTCTTATATACAATTTAATTGCATTCATCCTTCACCAGTAAGGCAATGTACTATCTTTGGAGCAATGAATGGTCTTAGAAGAGGCAATTGCAGCTGAGTCAATTAAAGTTGTTTTGTTTTTCAAATTTTTGATATATGGCATCATTTTTAGGTGTACCGTCATCTAACCACTTTGTATTGTGTAGTGAATTTAAAATTATTACACAATTTATTACTTTAAATTCATATTTCTGTCGTGATTGGTAGAGGTTTCATGTGGGCGGTAAGTATATTGAAGATCAAATGGGGAAGGTGCTTATTTTTAGTTTGTTCATTATTTGGCAAAATCATCTTCTTCCAGCAGGCAGTATTCTGCATTTTCACAAAAAATTGTATCTCTTGACAGTATACCATAAATGCCATAGTTGCTATTTTAAGATATCTATTCCATCAGATGAGCTCTTGCTGATCTTTAAAGTCACCTTCTGAAGTAGAGGTAGCCATTTTTGCTATTTACTTTATAAAGGACCATTATAAACCACAAAATGCTGAATTATGCAAGATTTTGATTTCAGTTGCTGAAAATGGGACTGTCATCCAGTCAACAACTTTCTTTGACTGGGTGAAATAAATTAAATAACAGCTCAGGCTGTTTTTTTAAGTTTCTATTAAGCACTGTTTTACTTATTTATTTATTTATTTTTTAAATTCTTAAGCAGTTAACAAGGATTTTGCTGGCACTGAACTTGTATGAACTGTGGATACAGTTAGGGTTCATAATTATGCAGGCAGGGAGTAGGAAAGAGTTTTTTTTGTAGCATTTCTGGCTCACTTTAGCTGACAATTAGCTGCATCACTCCTTGTCCATAGGGTCTACTTCCAGGGCCACTCCTTGTCCACAGGATCTACTTCCAGGGCCACTCCTTGTCCATAGGGTCTACTTCCAGGGCCACTCCTTGTCCATATTGTCTACTGAACCCAACTAACCTTCTCCAGACTAATTTTGACTTACATTTAGGCTGGTGGGGTGATTGAGGGATCTTGGGACAGTGTCATACCCGTCTATATTATCTTGTTGAAAGATGACAATATTGAACGGCATAAACATCGAAAATGCTGTGCATCGAAACTGTTCTTGTGGGGGGCTGCACCTCCCACACCCCCCGCTAATTATATATACCAACTCCAAGATCACACTACAGTGAGGAAAGAGCAAAATTTCTCATCCCCACTGTACCATGATCCCGCAACAACACTCGATGTACGGCATTTACGACATTATTGCCGTTCGATATTTTCAACATGCGATAAGGTGAAGTAGACCCTGTCATACTGCTGTTGAGGTTTGTTTTCTCCTAAGATCTCACACCCTGTTTCCCTGCCTTGTCCCCGGGAGATGTGCAAAGGGCTATGGTGGCATATCATCTACCCTTCATGCAGATCAACCACAGCCATGACATCTGAAGACAATGACCCTCATGCAGCCCCAGCTTGTACTAGGGATCTTTCTTGAGGTGTGCCCATGTGAATGGATCCCTCACTCCAAGGATGTGCACACCTGTCCTCCTTGCCTGCCCAGTCAAGCACATGAACTGCTGCTGCTCAAACTCTGCTCTGCTGGTTTATTGTCAAGGCTTTATTCCTGTATGCCACCAGTGAAGGGAAGGTTTGGGCTGTGATGTAAGTAGGCTTTATCCTTAGTATAGTTCAGTAAGGGGCTTTGGGGGGTATCTTATGTCATAAATGTCATATCTTTCATTTGTTTCTTCCATAAACCCAGAATGTCTAGAGATGCCAATAAATGAAAACATTGAAAACTAATGCCCGAGACACAAAAGGGTGAAAAATTAAATTGTGTTTTTTTGCATACGCAAGCTCTCTTACTTATGTGTACATCAACTCCATGATCGCACAAACATGAAGAAGAGAGAAATCTCCAGAAATAAACAGCAGCATAGATAGTGTGGTGTGAGAGGGGTACCCACCCATGCCACAGAGTGTTGGGGGGCATGATTAGCCGGTCCTGATCTCTCTTTAATGCAATACCAGATTTTAAAAGCTGGTATTCCATTTGTGGTCAAACCTGAGCACTGTAGTGCAATATGTGTGGTATAAACTGTAAAGACTACTTGCTACATTGCAGCAAGCAGTTTGCTACAGTTTAAAAGTAATTTATTTTTTTTATTACTAAAACCTGAGTGCTGTAGTGCTCCATTAAGGCAGGGTACAAACTGTCGATACTGTTTGCTACATTTGTAGCAAGCAATTTCCTGCAGTTTAAAAAGAAGAAGATGTGCACTTTTTTGTTTTGTCAACTGCAACATGAGTGCTGCAATGCTCTATGCAGGCAGGGTAGTAACTGTAACAGCTGTTTGCTACATTTGTAGCAAGTAGTTTGCTACAGTTAAAAAGGAAGAAGAAGAAGACTACATTTTTTGCTGTTTTAACTGAAACATGAGCACTGCAGCACTTGTATAAACTCTAGCAACTGTTTGGTTTTTTTTTCATTTAAACATGTTGAAGGACGATTGAGGGCAGGGCACAGAAATGGGACCTGAATGGCTGTGATGGGGGTATGTGTCTTGGATCTATATCATTTGAGTGAACGCTTAATTGAGCAAATTGCTGTTTGTCGAACTGTATTAAGCAAAAGCTCAATTAACTGAATGCTCGGTTAAGCAAATTTTTTCCCAGGGAAAGGATGTGGTTGGCCATCATTGGGAATTTACTTTTTTCTCCATTGTAGTGGGATCTTGGGGTTGGTATATTTAGTTAGGGATGTGGGGGGGGGGGGCAAATCCCCCCACTTTGCAGCATTTTAGATTTACTTTTGTTTGTTCCAATCAGTGGGTGTGCAGCTGTTTTTTTTTCCCTGGGAAACCTTTTGCTTAACCGAGCATTCGCTTAATTGAGCTTTCACTTAATACAGTCCGACAAATAGCGATTTGCATAATTAAGCATTTGTTCAAGTGATATAGATAGACCCGTGTGTCTTACATCTGTTTTATTTTTTTTTGCTCTTCAATGGTAGAGCTTGGGACGATGGTTGAGCCAGCTAAGTTTCTGAAAACAAAGGAATCAATGTTGATGCACATTTAGAAATCACACTGGCAGAGATTTCCTGTGAAAAACAGCAGTCAGGCTTGTGTTCCTTGGCATCATGTGATTTGGGTGGTTGATAGCCTAGGAATTTCATCTTAACCAACCATTGATATACCCTGCCAATTTTGGAGTCACAGTAAAATGTAATAATGTGCCTCCAAATGATCTCTTGCTGCTATTTAAAACTACATTTTTAAAATAGTTGTAGCCATTTTTTGCTATCACTTCACAAAAGACCATTATAAACAAAAAGCACAGAATTATGTTACACTTGTTGAAGTGAGAACATGCCATTGCATCAATAACAATTTAATTAGAAATGTTGTAAATGGGAATAAATAGAATAACTGTCACAGCGTGTTTTTTAATATTTTTATTTAAAACTGGCATTTGATTTATGTTTTGACAGCATACTTTACAACGTTTTTGCATGTTCTGTCCTTGTTTGAACTGCGGTTGCAGTTCTACTAATTAATTACTTAAAGAATGAATGAATTAATTGATTACTTGACCACAACATTGCCACTGTGGTCAGAAAGTCCTTCTATGTGGCACATCTCATTATTAAGGGTTTTGCATCCAGGAAGAAAGAGGTCATTGTCTCCCTCTACTCTTCCCTCATTAGGCCAATCATCAAGTACAATGCCCCATTTGGGATGTACATCATTAGACACCTGCAATAACTGGAGAGGCTGCAAAAGTACCTCACAAAGAGGAGCCTATGCCTTAAACACTTGTCCTATATGGACAGACTAAAACAACTCCAACTATTCTGTGTCTCATATCGCCCACTTAGAGGTGACCTCTGCTTGACTTACAAAGCCATGTCTGACCCAGCTCTGTTAGAAAAGCTACATCTAAATAAATCCCATTCCCTCTGCAACACATGCTCCAGAGACCTCAACCTCATTACTACAATCAACAGTACATGCTGGAGGGACAGGTTCATAACCCAGAGACTGTCCATGCTATGGAATAGATTTCCCATACATGCAAAGCAGAGCACCTCATTGGCCGTCTTCAAGAGAAATCTTGATGGGTGGATGGGAAATAGAAAATTCACTCCGGGGATCACTCCAGTGGCTCTACTCAACAGAAGCACTGGGAACTAAGGTTGGGTGGCACGATGCCAGGGTAATCCTATGGGCTAGGCTTGTAAAGGCGTTAGGGCCAGTAGCCTAGTACACACCTATGAACCTATAATAATTAATTAAATCAGGGTAGTAAAGACCAATATCCTACAGAGAAGGAGAAGATCAGTGTTGATATAGGTGGTCTTTGCCCTTTCACAGTGGCTGTGCAACTAAGGAAGTTAGTACTTTTCGCAGCATACCTTCCCTTCTGCTTTGAACCAGTCTCTACATCCTTCATATAACAAAAAATAAATAAATAAATTCTTCTTAAACTTAAACCTTGCTCTACTTCAGCAGATAACCTTTCTCTGAATATCTTAGACTATCCACAGCTGCCATAGCCTACCCCTTTAGAATTCTCATCAACAAATCCATCCTATAAAGTTATTTCCCTTCCCTATGAAAAAGTCCTGTATTATCCCATTGCATAAAGGGGGGAAACTCCACTGAAATGTAAAATTTCTGTACCATAGATATCTTGTCCCCTGTCAAATTCACTGGAAAAATGCATTCACAATCAGCTCCTTAATAATTTCCTCAGTAATAAACTGTTTACAAATACGTAGCTGGTCTGGGCAGTACCATAATTGTCTTACTATCCTTTACAGAAACTATAAATAAGGCTAGAGAATCTGGCAAAAAATTCATCTCAGCACTATTTCTTGATCTTTCAAAGGCCTTTGATACAGTCTGTCATCCCAAATTTCTCCTTCAGCTATCTAAACTTGGCATATCAACTTCCTCTTTCAAATGATTTACTAGCTACCTTTCCAGCAGAAAACAAGCAGTCAAATGGCAAGGCTCCTTTTCACCATACCTGCCTACCAAAACTGGCATTCCCCAGGGCTCCATCCTTGGTTCTATCCTCTTTAATTTATTTATTCATCAATGACCTGCACAATTCTACATGCTTAAGGCTTTCTTATTCAGTATGCTGAAGACTCTGCTATTATATGCTCTTCTAACTCTCTCTCACACCTCCAAATCATAACTCGTGAAGCCTTTACCTCTATTGAGACCTGGCTTAAAAATGTCCAACTCTTACTTAACCCCCCCCCCTCCAAAAAAAAACTTTTATTTACTCTTAAAACCAAAGTCCAGATATTAATAATCTCAAGATCATCTCCTGAAATAAGACATTAATTGCATTAGTTTCCCACACAAAATTATTAGGTGTAACCATCGACAACAACCTTAAATTTGACTTCCATATACAAAATAATACCAAAAAAAAAAAAAAAAAACACCAGACACTTGGAATGCTATATAGGCACAAATACTTCCTAAATAACCCCACCAAAACTGCCCTTATCACTACATACCTGCAACCCTCTCTCCTTTGTGGATCTCCTATTTCACCTATCTACAAGCCATACTGAAAGCTAAACTAGAAACTTACTACAACAAAATAACTAAATTTGCTACCAGTGCTCCATATCATACCTACCACTGCACTGCTCTTCATAGATTGCCTTAGGCTTCCTCAACAATTAAACTACCTCCATTTGGTAACAACTCACATTATTATTCATAAACCTACTACCTGTCCAGCCCTTAGCTCTATTCTCCACCTCTACAACCCAAAGGATCTCTCTTATCAGAAGATAAACAACTCCTGTCCCCATATAAACCTGAGAAACCAGTTGGTGAAAGCCTATAATCCTACAGAGTTGCAAAGAAAAAAATGGAATTCCTTGCCCTGCACCATGAGATCTGTTTCAAACATAGCTGCTTTTAAACAAATACTTAAAGAATTCCTATCCAAAATGGTTGTGTTCCTGCACCAGTCCTGGCTAACACCATTCACTCTATCTACCTTTTCTATCTTCCCTTCCTTACACATCGTCCTCAACCACTGTTCCTTTTGCCTTCGTTTTCTTCTTTTCTCTCCTTTTTTCATTTTTCTGCAGTACCCCCTTTTTTCATAGCTTTCCCATACTCTGATTAGTTCACTCCCTTTGTATCCATTCTCTACAGCTGCCATTTTCTTTCTCTTTCTCTCCATAACCCACCATTCCGCTTTTCCTCAGTTTCCCCACCTTTTCTTTTCCTTCTCTCTGATCTTACCCACATCTAATAATTATACTGATTTCCCATTCTCAGAGAGACAGATGTACATATATTTGAAAAAGATTCTCCAAAGATTCTGCCTAAACAATATTCAATATCTATATAGTCATTGCACGTTATCTGATTTCTTTTTTTATTTCATTACCATATTTTTGCATTCATTTTTGGTATATAATTTGTATGTATTTCTGTAATATCTTTATCTAAATGTTGTTGTTGTGTCTTTCGGCTTTTCCCGGTTAGGGGTCGCCAAAGCGGAACTCTGGTCCGCTAATGATTGGTAGTTGATTTTTACGTGCCGAGTTACCATATTTTGTAAATATTTGTATTTCTTTCTTATAAATATGGAGTTTTTCTCCCTGGGTCTCTACTGAAAATGGGTACGTTCTGGCCCAGTTGGACTTTCCTGGTAAATAAATAAATAAAATAATAGGATGTAAGGGGTGCAGGGGAGTTTGCACCCTGTAAAATTACACTTTCTTGTTTTTAATTGTATGTTTTGTTTATAAAAGTGCATTTTTTACAGTTGCATATGCCTTCAGTTGCATACTTTCTGTTTTAAAGGATTTGGTGGTAACCACCTCTTATCCCATTTCCGAAGCTGTCAGAATGTTACAGTACTATCTGCCAGCCTATACTGTTGACATATGGGGTCTATTCCTTTATGGTAAGAAACCCAAGAGACTTGGAGGAATTAAACCAACATAACATTTTGACAGTTACACGTAACTCTGTATGAATTGCATGAAGAGTCAGCTGAGGGCATATTGACGGTGCTCTGAAGACCACTTTTGGCTAACACCAAACATTGAATCAATATTCAAGGCTCCAGAGAGCACCCCAGCACTACCAGGCTATATGCCATACCATGCTTTCTGGCCCCAAAACTCAGAATGAACCACAAAAGGAGGGGGAGTATCCATATTTATCAAAAATACCCTCACCTCCAGGTTAGTGGCACTGCACGAAGCTTCGGAGACCAACCATGTGCAACTAACAATGGACAAAACTGCCTTTCGGTTTGTAGCCTGCTACAGACCACCCTCCCAAACACAGGAACCTCACTCGGCTTTCCTGAGAACACTGGAGAATATGAAGGTCTCTCCAAACACTATTACATTGGGTGACTTCAACTACCCAAACATCGAATGGGAAAACTACTCAAGCCCAAATACCCTCGCCCAACATACCTCTCAACCTTGAAACATCAAAAATCTGGACAAGGCCCATGAAAAATAGGTACAAATCTGTACGCTGTTTAACATAAAATTTGCATACATAATTATGTAGCCCCGCCCACTCCCGTGGAATTGTGGGATACCAACTTTCGTGCAAATTGAAGAACAGGCAAACAAAATATGGCACCAGAGTCACCCTGCAGCCATTCCCAATGTCCCTTTACCTGGCTATTTTGCCCCATTTACCATAAACACTGATGTGTGCATACTGCTTTACTACAATGATTATTTGGGTTTTAATTTTTACACTTTACAGCACAATGGACAAACACCAATAGACACCTGTTAAACTGTCTCACAATGAAATTAGATTTGGCATTAAAACTTCTCTACCCTTGAAACTCACATTCATTAAAATAGCATTGAAACATGCACCACATCCAAAGAAAATACATCTGGCCAGTGGTGGATAAAGATTACCTTTTGGGTTGTTTTCAAATCACTGGCCCCTTGCACACAAAACAAGAAACATACATGGCTTTAGTAAATTATATTCTTTGTATAATACAGCACACTTGTTAGAGCACATTTTAAATTTGTTTGAACATTTTTTCAGTAGGCAATGAAACAAAATGCATGAACCAGTAATAAAAAACTGCCCAATTCAGAACATTTCCATCATAAAAGTCTATTTACACACACACACACACACACACACACACACACACACACACCTCCTGTCAATCCCTGAGCTGCAGGGGCTATAAGACAAGTATAATGAGATACTAAATAGGAATTTGTGAGCTGTTATCTGCCTAGATTAATATAATGTCTGAGCTGCATCACACACTCTTCAGTCACAATCTTTGCTAAGACAGGAATCTCATAGTATAATGAGATACCACCAAATATAACCAGTCAGTCACAGAGGAATCTATGAGCTGTTAGCTGCCAGATTGAGTGCAGATCTCCATGAGTCACTTGTGTATTACTTACTGTAACTGCCTAATACACAAGCGAATCTAAGTCCAACCAAGCTGCACCTTCAATATTGATCACGCTGCAGCAGCCAGGATTAATGAAGTACTGTTGCCTGTTAGCAGAAGTCTTTTTCTTATCTCTGTGTGGGACACAGAGGGAATCTGCTAAGACAAAATATAACTTAGCCTAAGTAACCACTCACTCTGCCTAGATTAATACAAGGTGAGACACCACATGCAAGCAAGCTATTAAATTGTAATACACAAGTGAATCTAAGACCAACCAAGCTGCACTTTCAATATTAATCACATGGAGGAATCTGCTAAGATGAAATATAACTTAACCTAACCACTCACACTGCCTACTAGATTAATACAAAGTGGGACACACCACATGATGCAAGCAAGCTACCAAGCTCGTACGTGCCTACAAATGCACATTCAAATATAATTATAACAGAGTGGCCAGAATTAACGAATCACCACACATACACACATATGACCAGGAAGTAGACAGTGAGGAAGTTTGATTCTTAGGAAGAGGTTCATCCTAAGTGCAAAGAGGATCTCTGAGATGGAGATCTGGAGGGGAGCAGTACAGATTATAGTTTAAATCCTTAAATCTTTTGAAACACATAGAATATGCATATCACTTTACAGACTCCCTTTATTAAAACAAAATGCCATTTTTTTCTGGAAGTCAGATGAATAAACTGGTAAGTAAACTGTACTCTAAGCAACTAAAATCTGTTCACATGATGACCTCTTCTTGCACACTAAGACTCAGGATATAGCTAAACTAACACATCCAATACTGTCCCCGAAAAAGGCACCAGAGCCAGAAGAACTGATTCTTTAAAAACTTAAATCCAATTACTTTCAGAAAGTAGTCACAGGTCTATTGTAATAAGGAAGTCCATCATACTCTGCATATTACAGAACTTTTAGTTACCTACATCCAATAGTCTGAGCAGGAAACCTATAAACCTGCTTTTGTCATACCAATAAAACACATTGTATTCTTTTTTGATTATATGTTTATTTCTCTCACTTAAGAAAATGAGCACAGATAATGGAACTGATTAAACACATTATGGTCTAATGACCGTTATCATAAATTCTGCAAGGCTGAGAAAGTTGTTTTCTATCATTTTGATAATCTGCAGTTTAGATTTTGAGTTGAAAGGTAACTAGATCTTAACTGATAAAGGTGCACCATTAGCAACAGCATTATTGCATTGCAAATCCCCAATGTGATCCACAGAAAGACTCAAAAATACATCACATTTCTTAAAAAAGGACTTGTTTCATAACTATTATGACATTCATGTGAAGTGGATAAAGTAAGCGACTGGCAAGCACAAAGAACCAACGGCAAGAAATGCTGGTTAACGTATTTTAATAAAAACGTTTTCACTCTTGCTAGAGCAGGAGCTTCTTCAGACAATATTAAAAATACAAGAATGCTCGTTTTAAAAGCAACAGCTTGTGATGTCATTTCCTTCAAAAGGAAACACTTACGAACACTTTTAATAAAGAAGACAAGTAGTAAAATGATAAGATACTGACTATCTTTATACAACATCTTATCGCAAACAAAATCAAATGCATGTATTTAAAAATCATCTAACTAACGTTTATAAACATAATAATAAACTATTCTTTAAAAGAACCCAAAATAACAGCCATAATAAAGGGGGAATAATGAAAAGACAAAATGTATATATATATACAAGTGGGTGAACATATTTTATATATACTGATAAGTATATGTGTAAAGCATGTATAAAGCATATTAAACAAGAACAATTGTTCCAGTGATTATTTTAGGACGCAATGTATCCCCAATATGAATATAAAACAAGGACCTTGCAAAAGGTATATGTATGTATGTATATGTGTATCCACCAACCATAATAAAAGTACAAATTCATCTTCTTAGGTAACTTTTATATTTCAAGATGACTGATATATTGCAGGTCTCATTCAATCCGGGAGGGGCAAAGGCATTTAAAAGTAATTGCCATTCGAGTTCTTTAAGTTCTAAGAGGATGGACTGAGGCCCCCCCCTTATACCCACTTTTACCAAATCAATACCCATAAAAGAAAAACTATGTCCTACATGATCTAAAATGTGCTTAGATAGGGCATTGTCAGTTTTTTGGTTTCTAATTGCATAATTATGTTGGTAAATACGGTCACGCAACTTCCTGTCCGTTTTACCAACATAAAATGCAGCGCAACAATTGCACTGGGCCAAATAGACAACAGATTTGGTGTCACAAACAATCCTGTGTCTGATGAAAAATTTCTCATTCCTTATAGAAAAAGAATTCCCAGTTTTTACCAACCTGCACCAGTTACAAAAACCACAAGGGGTACTGCCAGTTTGTCTTGAAGTAGATATACTAGGGTCCGTATATTGTAACAGTTCCTTTAAATTTCTGCCTCTTCTAAATACAAAAAGAGGGTAAGAGCCCAAGATTTCTAATAAGTAGGCACTATTCACAATAAAGTGCCAATTCTTTTTTATAATAGAACACATACTGTCAATGTGTCTATTATGAGTTAGAATAAGACTAGTTTTGAAATCTTGTATGGGACTAGCAATAGTAACACTGTTACCATTATTCTCATATAAGAGAGGACTGGTGTCATTGTTGAATGGAGGTGTTTGTACATTTTCAGTGTGTGGGGGGTCGTTTAACATAAGGTTGGAAAGTAAAGGTTTGTAAAATCCTGACATTCTCTTTTGTGAAACTTCCCTAATTACGTTATCCAGGAGTTCACAAGGATAACCCCTATTCAAAAACATATCTTTGAGGTTATCGCACTCAATTTCAAAAGCTATATCAGTGTTGCACATACGTGTAGCCCTCACTATTTGGCCCTTTACTATGGACTTTTTCTGTTTCCATGGGTGGTTGCTGGAATAATGTAGGAAGGCATTACAGTATGTGTGCTTTCTGAAAATGCTTGAAAGGAGTCGTTTGTTGTTCATATCCTTAATAAGCTTAACGTCTAAATAATCTATCTCTTCATCAGAGTAATGGTGCGTAAACTTTAAAAAAGGACAAGAGACATTCATTTTGCTTAATAAATTGAGGGCGTAATCTTCATCCCCCTGAATCAAAATAAATACGTCGTCCAAAAAACGCGTATAAAATTTTCTTGTCTCTTTAAAAGAGGTATCTTTAAACAAGAATGTCTTTTCCCAATACGCTACAACAAAATTAGCAACGCTCCCCCCACACGGGGAACCCATTGCAATACCTCTTTTTTGGAGGTAGTAGTTTTTATTAAAAATAAAAAAATTGGAAGTTAAAATGATGTTTAATAACATTGTAACAATATCTATTTCATCTTTGGGTGCTCCTAGTTCAAGTAACATTAATTCGACCCATTCAATGGCCTCACAGTGTGGAATGCAAGTATATAAATCAACCACATCAATTGTTAAGAAGTTGTTTGAAGGGTTGAAAGGAATGCCATTTATAGACATTAAGAAAGACCAGGAGTCTTTGCATATCTGTGGTAGTAATTTGATATATTTATTCAAGATGTAATCAACAACCTTAGCACAAGGGTAAGTGATACAACATCTCCCATCCACTAGAGCCCGCATAGGTGGATCAACCAGGTTTTTATGTATTTTGGGGATTCCAAACATTACTGGGACTCTGGGAAAGGAGATGTTGATGAAGTTAAAGGTTTCCATATCAATCCTTCCTTCTATAAATAAGTCTCTAAGATACCCTTTGATGCGGTTGTATTCACCTGACATCTCGTTAAGAGATGAAGGCTCATACGCCACTGAGTTGAGAACGTGGGCCATTTTGGCATTGTAATCATCTTGATCAAAGATGACCAAGCCCCCACCTTTATCGGGTTTAATCACCCTAATAGGAAAATTCCTAAGGTTTTCCAGACTAGCCTTTTGTTCAGGTGTAATGTTGTTTCTATTATCAAACCACTTAATACTCTGGAACAAAAATCTAAGGTCTATTTCACAAGCATATTCAAATGTTTGTAGAATAGGATGTAGTGGAGGATTGAAAATACTCGACATTTTGAAAGGGTGCATGTCACTAGTGAGATCACCTTGGAATAATACTTTGAGATTTAACCTACGTACATAACATTTCAAGTCCATCAGGCACTTAGGTAAACTAATCCTCTGATCAGGAACAAATGATAGTCCAAGAGCTAACAATTCAATAAGTTCTTGATCAATATGGACATCAGAAAAATTGTACACAGTGAAGTCACCTTTTAAATTTTTCAAAATGAACGGTTTACCAATTGGAACAGCAGGAAAGTCATTTCCTAATTGTTCGTGTTGTTTTTCTTTTGGTTTTTCCTCCGCCCTAAAAAAGGCTTGTTCTGGTTGTTGTAATTAGGGTGATAGCCATTTTTATTGTAGTTGGATTTTATTCTATTACTTCTCCTCGGTTGTTGGGACGATGAGCCCTCATCCCCTTCGTCGACGTCCGCGTCATTCTCGACCAATGTGTGAAGGCCAACCCTTCCACCACTGTTATTAGTAAGGCCATCTTGATTTAAGGGGTCTTTTGTAGTTTTGACCAAGTTAGGGTACGCCTTTTCTGCAGCGTACGCTTGGCGATCCCTAGTTAGCTTTTTGATTTTGTTAGTTTTTAATTTCACTAACAAAGAATCGATACTATCAAAAATACGATGGTAGTCATATTTGTATCGAATAAAATTGAGGTCAGCTTTAATTTTACTGTCTAGGGCATTGGTTTCATGTAGTAAAACATCAATGTATTTTTCGTAATGTTTAACCATTACCCCCAACAATTCAAGTCCTTGTTGGTTCAATATACTGTTCAGTTCATCAATAAACAAGGGATCAGAGAAAAGTCCAGTAGGTGTAAATGAACTTCTCAAGCCTTTCGGCACAATGCTCTCTCTGATACATTGTTTAAAGTAGGAGACTTCCAATTGAAGTTTCCTGATTTTTAACATATTGTTGTCCAACAGCTTTAAATTCATAGAAATGTTGTCATCAGTGTTACCTTGCACAGTAATCCCCGTAGCCGACGGCCCCATAGGTCCAAGAGCAAAGGCTTCCGTGTTGTTAACCCATTCTCCAAAACAGGGTACGCCAATAAGCCCAGGGTTATGGTTGTGTCCACTCACAATGTTGTTGTTATTACCTCCGGTAACCGGAGCAGTTTTAGTAGCTTGAATAAGCCCATCCGTTTGTCTTGTTGTCACAGCTGGTGAAAATGCAGTAGCAGCTTCAGAAGGGTTCAAGTTTAGAACTGAGCCGGCTATTCTCTGTTCTCTTTGTCCAGGCTCAATGGATTGAGAAGGACTCTGAACCGGCCTCGTCCCATTATTGTTGATAAAAGAATTAGCAGTGTTTCGTAAGTTAACAGCACCGTTAGACTCAATAGTGTCTAACCGTGCATTAAAAGCATCAAGACGCTGGGTGAGTTGAACCAGTAGATCAGCAACGTCAATGGCGTCTCGAGTAGGGAGCGCATCCGTTGGAGGTGTGTTCTCGCTCACAAAAAGAACCGGAGTCCTAGGGCTCGACATGTCGCTGGCACAAACTAGCGTAAAACAAAGAAAAACTAACAAACCAGATAAAGTAAGCGACTGGCAAGCACAAAGAACCAACGGCAAGAAATGCTGGTTAACGTATTTTAATAAAAACGTTTTCACTCTTGCTAGAGCAGGAGCTTCTTCAGACAATATTAAAAATACAAGAATGCTCGTTTTAAAAGCAACAGCTTGTGATGTCATTTCCTTCAAAAGGAAACACTTACGAACACTTTTAATAAAGAAGACAAGTAGTAAAATGATAAGATACTGACTATCTTTATACAACATCTTATCGCAAACAAAATCAAATGCATGTATTTAAAAATCATCTAACGTTTATAAACATAATAATAAACTATTCTTTAAAAGAACCCAAAATAACAGCCATAATAAAGGGGGAATAATGAAAAGACAAAATGTATATATATATACAAGTGGGTGAACATATTTTATATATACTGATAAGTATATGTGTAAAGCATGTATAAAGCATATTAAACAAGAACAATTGTTCCAGTGATTATTTTAGGACGCAATGTATCCCCAATATGAATATAAAACAAGGACCTTGCAAAAGGTATATGTATGTATGTATATGTGTATCCACCAACCATAATAAAAGTACAAATTCATCTTCTTAGGTAACTTTTATATTTTATATATGCGCTGCATTTTATGTTGGTAAAACGGACAGGAAGTTGCGTGACCGTATTTACCAACATAATTATGCAATTAGAAACCAAAAAACTGACAATGCCCTATCTAAGCACATTTTAGATCATGTAGGACATAGTTTTTCTTTTATGGGTATTGATTTGGTAAAAGTGGGTATAAGGGGGGGGCCTCAGTCCATCCTCTTAGAACTTAAAGAACTCGAATGGCAATTACTTTTAAATGCCTTTGCCCCTCCCGGATTGAATGAGACCTGCAATATATCAGTCATCTTGAAATATAAAAGTTACCTAAGAAGATGAATTTGTACTTTTATTATGGTTGGTGGATACACATATACATACATACATATACCTTTTGCAAGGTCCTTGTTTTATATTCATATTGGGGATACATTGTCTAAAATAATCACTGGAACAATTGTTCTTGTTTAATATGCTTTATACATGCTTTACACATATACTTATCAGTATATATAAAATATGTTCACCCACTTGTATATATATATACATTTTGTCTTTTCATTATTCCCCCTTTATTATGGCTGTTATTTTGGGTTCTTTTAAAGAATAGTTTATTATTATGTTTATAAACGTTAGTTAGATGATTTTTAAATACATGCATTTGATTTTGTTTGCGATAAGATGTTGTATAAAGATAGTCAGTATCTTATCATTTTACTACTTGTCTTCTTTATTAAAAGTGTTCGTAAGTGTTTCCTTTTGAAGGAAATGACATCACAAGCTGTTGCTTTCAAAACGAGCATTCTTGTATTTTTAATATTGTCTGAAGAAGCTCCTGCTCTAGCAAGAGTGAAAACGTTTTTATTAAAATACGTTAACCAGCATTTCTTGCCGTTGGTTCTTTGTGCTTGCCAGTCGCTTACTTTATCTGGTTTGTTAGTTTTTCTTTGTTTTATTCATGTGAAGTGGTTATAGCTGATAATGTTCCTTTTCAAGTGTGTCTTCGACATTTGGCTTTAATTTTGCGTTAGCAGCAGTGGACCCATCATAGTCGTAGCAGATGTTTTGGCCTGATTTATTATTATCATTTAAGCCCATCAATGTTGCTGTTCCCGACCACAGACAGTAATCTGGACAGACTACAGTGTATAAAATAAGAACCTCTAAATTAATTCTAGAATCAGTCGACATCTGGATTCCAACTTAAGTAGTGAAAATGCAGAGCAATTAGGCCATCTAGATCCTCTGAGTAACGCAACACGAAAAGCTTCCACTTACCCTGAGTGAGTAGTGCCGGCTAAGCTCTCCACTCTTCATGCCGCCATTAATCCCAGCTGCTCCATGCTGCTTTCATCCATTTCAAGGCTGCCAGTGCCTTCATCCTGGCTCCACTCGCCACATCCATTTACCTGCATCCATCAGCTTTGCCGTCGCCATTAATCCCGGCCCTCTGTATCAGCTTTGTCTCCGACATTAATCCCGGCCCCTGTTCGCCATACTGCTGCCATCCATAAGATCCATTTACCTGTATCTGCTTTGCGGTTTAAAGTTAACCGCCAGAAAGCCGGAAATGATGATGCGAGCTCAATTCCGACTGGCTGGTAGCCTGACGGCGCTGACGTCATTGCGCACATGATGACGTCAGCTCCAACAGCGCGAAACTTTAAAAAAAGAAAAGAAAAATCGGAAATGAAGGGGTGCCACTCGGGAATCGTGGCACCCCTTCATTTGGACCCCAAAACTCGGTAAAAAACGAGTAATTCGGAACGGTTGGGAGGTCTGTCGCCCAACGGTTCTTAGAATTTTTAAACTCAAATGCTATGGAACAACTGGTCACCACTCCCACAAGAGGGGAAAACATACTGGATCTGGTCATCACCAACATGGGGTCTCTATGTTCCACACCAGAGGTATACCTCTCATTGGTAAGATCAGACCATAAACAAATCTCACTGGATATCCATATTCCATCCCCACCCCTAGCCAAGGAAACCACGGTGAAGAACTTTTCAAAAGCACACTTCACACTTCTCAAAACTGAAGTGGAATCCTTCAAAGCCCCCGGGCCAGTGGACAATACGGCCCAAAATTCAGAATCCTTTACAAAAGCATTCTATGGACACCTACAGCAATGCATGGAGCATGCTATCCCAAATAAAACCAAGACTCACTCCTCCAAAGGCAGGAGACCTGTCTGGTGGACCCCGGCCATAAATAAACTATACAACAGAAGGAGAAAGCTACTACATGACAGAGCAAAATCCCAAAAAGGAAGGCGTCACTGATCAGTACTAGCAAGAAACTACGATCCCTCATAAAATCTTCTAAGGCCAGCTTTGAAAGAAAAATTGCACAAGACACTAAAGATAATCACAAGGCCTTCTTTAGTTATGTCAGAAACCTGGGAGGCAACTCCCAGATATGCTCTGTGTTAGTGCAAAATGACAAAAGATTCACTGAACCCACAGACATTGCCAACATCCTGGCAGAAAGGTTCAGTGCAAACTTCTCCCCTTCCCCCCCAAAAGAGCAAATGTCTATCCCAACAGAGTGTAGCCTTCCTGAGATCACAGATGCACAGGTGAGAGCTGCCCTCTCTAAAGCTAAAAACACAGCATCAATGGGACCAGACGGTGTCCTGGGCTGCGTCTTACATGAGCTCCAAGAAGAACTAAACCCTCATATAAAGTCACTGTTCAATCTCAGCCTTACTACAGGATATGTTCCCAAGGAATGGCGTACAGCCACAGTGGTCCCACTCCACAAAGGTGGTGCCACAACAGACCCCGGAAACTATCGCCCTATAAGCCTGACTAGCCTGGTCTGCAAAGCTATGGAATGTATCCTCATGGAAATCATAAACAAAGACATTGGGAACCTCCAGACACTGGATCCTACCCAATTCAGCTTTGTTAAAGGCAGATCTTGCCTCTTGAACCTGGTCAATTTCTTTGAAACAGTTACCAAAGCCATAAATGAAGGGAAGGTAGTCCACACAGCCTACCTGGATCTCGCAAAGGCCTTTGACACAATACCCCACTCGGGCATCATAAATAAGCTCACCAGCTTAAATATCAACCCCTATGTCACAAGATGGGTTGCAAACTGGCTCAGGGATAGAACCCACATGATCAGAATAGCAGGTGCCATGTCAGACTCTAAACCAGTTACAAGTGGTGTGGGACCTCTCTTGTTTGGTATATATTTCTCCGAGGTACAGGCTAACATGGGTGAACTATGGCTGACCAAGTTCACAGATGACTGCAAAGTGGGTGCTATAATCGACTCTCTGACTGACACAAGCATCCTCCAAAAGGGTCTCACAGAGATGGATAACTGGTGCCAGAGCCATGGCCTAAAGCTAAATGCCAAAACATGCATAGTCATCCCCTTTGGAAAAAACAAAGTGCCCACAAATTACCACATAGGTGGTAATCCATTAAGTACGGAAGAAGTAATTAGGGACTTGGGAACCCAAGTAGATAGCAATCTCTCCTTTGACAATCACATCTAGATCAAGAGAGGTCATTGTGCCCCTCAATTCATCACTTATCAGGCCCATAATTGAGTACAATGCCCCGTTTGGGATGTACCTTACCCGGCACCTTCAGCAACTGGAAAGACCCCAAAAGTATCTCGCCAAGAGGATCAAGGAGCTCAAACAGATGCCCTATGCAGTTCAGCTAAAGAAACTCCAGCTCTACTCAGTTGCATACCGCCTACTAAGAGGCGATCTGTGTCTGACGTATAAAGCCATGTCCAACCCAGAATTAATGGACATGCTTCACCTCAGGAAATCTAAATCTCTTAGAGCTACATGCTCCAGGGACCTGAACCTCAGCACAGAAATAAATAGGACATGCTGGAGGGACAGATTCATATCCAGAGGATCCCTGGCTCACTCTGGAACAAAATCCCAATCCATGTCAGGCAGAACCCCTCACTGACCCTCTTCAAGAGAAATCTTGACGAATGGATGGGAGATCGTAAGTTTACCCCTGGGATCTCTTCTGTGTCGCTGCTTGACAGAGGTACAGTAAACAAACCTTAAAAGGGCTACCTTCTGTGACCTACTATATAGAAGCACAGTCAACTAATCTAAAAGGGTGGTGAAAGCCAAACATACTCTGGTTAGGCTTATAAATGCTCTAGGGCAGATAGCCTAGTATCAACCTATGAACCTATGAATACTAATTTTATGAGCTTCAGTTATACCCTTTCTCAGGAATGGGCTACATGCCCGTCATGGTATTAGCAACCCAAAAGGTTTTAAGAAATTAAAATAAAAAAGACCAAAACCATGTAAAGGTATTGAATGTGGTAAGCATTTCACATGTCTTGCTTACATTCAGCACCACCATGTCATTCAAACAGGAGCACCAGGGCCCAAATAGAGAGATGATAAAATCATCAAGAAAAGGAGAGTAATATTGCTGGAACTGAATTCATCCTAAAGTCTTCGTGAGTACCTTCACAGGGTGGACCTTATTTTCACAAAATCTCACCAAGACAGCAATGATATATAGGTTCTCCCGTTTGATTCTCAGATGGAGTGCGGGAAGTGCCATCTGCACTAGTCTGCATGTCCTCCCCTCAGTTGGGTGGGCGTTCAAAAGACTTGCGTAAATGGGTGTGCCTTCGTTGAAGGTTGAATATTGAGCTGGCACCTCGGCATTTATCAAAATCTATTGCCAATCATTAGCGGACCGGGGTTCCACTGTGGTGACCCCTAACCGGGAAAAGCCGAAAGACAACAACAACATATATATATATATATATATATATATATATATATATATATATATATATATAATATTTTATATAGTATACATTACATCCTGGACAGAGGTAGGTTAAAAAATAAAAAATAAAGCTGGGTGTATAAGTCCCAGGATAAAAAAAAGTGCCCACTCCTACTATTGATATAAACTATACACTGGAATTGATGTTGACACAGTTTACAGTCATTTAGAACAAAACGTAATCATGGCAATAGAACAAAAAGGTAAGAAAGTCATACAGAACAATGTCATAATGGACAACTGTGAAAAGGGGAAGAATCTAAATATGTAATGTTTAGATTATTAAAAAGTATCTAACAACATCCCACATTCAGGAATAAAGGAGTGCTTACAGATGTATAAGATACAACCTACATTGATCAATTCCATTGCAGTGACCATGGAACAGTGGCAAGCCACTTTGCAGTTAAGACATAGTAAAGGACAAATTATTATTCTGGAGATAAAAATTCATAGCAAGATATTCCAGTGTGACTCTGCCATGATTCCTCTTTTGTCTTGCACTTAACCCATTAAGCTGTCTACTTAACAGATTAAATCATAGTTGCAATTTGGTTCCCAGAAAACAAGAAAGTGTAAAGATTTCTTTGCAATTTGGCTCCCGGAAAAAAAAGTATAAAGATTTCTCATCTCCTTTTTTGAGGATGATTTAAAACTGTATAGTTCATCGGATGAGCTGAAAGCACAACCGCAAGTGATCAAAACTTTCTCAAATGATACAAGAAAGTCATTTGGTCTTGTTAAATGCATAAAAGCAACTTTCAAAGCAGAAAATCTGCAGCACCAGAAAAATATCAGTCTGGGAGTGGAATATGATTTAAAGGAACTTCAGCAGGAGGGAGTCTTTAAATATTTGGGAACTGATGAAGGATTGACAATAAAACATGAACAAATGCGAACCAAACTTAGTAAGGAATATTTTACCAAACTAAACTTAATACTGAAAACAACCCTGATAGGAACAAAGTCCAGGCTATGAACCAATTTGTAAATAAAAATAAGTTGTCAATGTGCCCAAACTCACACTGGTAAACTCAAAAGACAGGCACAACAGATCAGCAAGAGATGTTTATTTTCACTCCACGAACAGAACTGAAACAAAAACAATAACATTTTAATATTTTTCATACATACATTTTTATATGTTTTTTAAACATTTTGCACACAGGTACATTTTTTATGTATTAATTAAAATGTTTTTTAGAGCATACAATATTTATATACATTTTTACTATGTATTCCTGCCTGTAACGTTTTTGTTTCGCCACTAGGTGATGATATTGTTTCTTTGATTTTGTTAAGAAATCTGCAATTTCAACAACAAGGATGTTAATTGAATGTATTAACATTTTAATTAGTTAGGAGCCACAATTGGTAGATTCAAATAACATCTGACTTATAAATTTAGCACACTGAGCACTGCTTAGCTTTTCTGATGAAGTGCATGTCGACGAAAATGCGCTGAGAACTGTAGCAGCGCTATTGTTTTTGTTTCAGTTCTGTGAGGTTTGTTCGTGGAGTGAAAATAAACATCTCCTGCTGATCTGCTGTGCCTGGCTTTTGAGTATAAACCAATTTGCTCTTCCTGTTCTTACAGTTTTGGGGTGATTGACTAGCCCCAAAAGGCATTGGATTATTTGGACAGTTAAACAAAAAAAAATACTTCACGCTTATCAAATGATATGTAAAAATCAGTGCATACCAAGATTATATTTTCCTGATTCTGAAGCAAGTGTGTGCCTCCTCAAAACTGATTACATGTATAGATCTGCGACCGTAGGACTGCATACATATCTGCTGACCTCACCAGATCCAAACATAGAGAAAGTTTTAAAGCATTAGAAGAACAAGTCGAAGATGACTCCTCTGCTGAACAAGTCGAAGATGACTCCTCTGCTGAACAAGTCGAAGATGACTCCTCTGCTGAACAAGTCGAAGATGACTCCTCTGCTGAACAAGTCGAAGATGACTCCTCTCTGCTGAACAAGTTGAAGATGACTCCTCTGCTGAACAAGTCGAAGATGACTCCTCTGTTGAACAAGCCGAAGATGACTCCTCTGCTGAACAAGTCGAAGATGACTCCTCTGCTGAACAACTCGAAGATGACTCCTCTACTGAACAAGTCGAAGATGACTCCTCTGCTGAACAAGTCGAAGATGACTCTGAACAAGTCGAAGATGACTCCTCTGCTGAACAAGTCGAAGATGACTCCTCTACTGAACAAGTCGAAGATGACTCCTCTGCTGAACAAGTCGAAGATGACTCCTTTGCTGAACAAGTCGAAGATGACTCCTCTGCTGAACAAGTCGAAGATGACTCCTCTGCTGAACAAGTCGAAGATGACTCCTCTGCTGAACAAGTCGAAGATGACTCCTCTGCTTAGTTTAGCAGAAGCACATCGGTGTCAAGTGGGAATGGAAATCATGCAAGAAGTAGACAAAAATCAGGCAGCAACTGAACGTACCAAAAACACAAAAGAAAGATAAGGTGAAGGATCAGATGTGAAGGCAAGAAATGTAGAAAAGGCATAAGTACTAAGTACAGTTGCAAGTACAGAAAACCCCTGGAACAACCTCATGTCAATCAGGATCTGATGCAGCAATGGTTAAGGAGAGGTAAATTTAAACCGAAAGATGAAAGGTTAATATTGGTAGCCCAGGATAGCAGACTACATACACAGTTTATAAAGTCCACTGAACATGTGAGAAAAACAGACAAATGCAGGTTCTGTAAAACAGAACTAGAAGCAGTTGCATATCATGTTGCTGGGTGTGATACACTAATCAGATAGGGCCAGAATACTGAAATGTATAATAATGTGGCAAGACTGTTGCATTGGAGATCGTGCACACATTACAACACACAACAAAAAAGTGTCCAATCCTGGTTTATGCACTGGCGTCAGGACTGAAAAAAAAAGTAATGTAGAATTGTCTATATTATATCATCGAAGAGGCGTTTCATCGAACACCTTTTCATCGACCTTTAAAACACAAACTCTCATAACAGCAAATGTCCACATCAGCGATTTCTTGCCCTAAAAAGAAGAGCACATCACTACAAACATTACAAAGTGGGGGGCTTCGCCCCCACACACCCCTAACTAAATATACCAACTCTGAGGTCACACTACAATGAGGAAAATGGCAAACTAACAAGGATGGCCAAGCGATTTCTTTACCAGGAAAAGAAATAGCTGATGTGGCCTCTCACTGTTATCAGACTTCGTGTTTTAAAGGTCGATGAAAAGGTGTTCGATGGAACGCCTCTTTGAGGAAATAATATAGACCCACGTAGAATCCTCAAGACACAGAAACATTCTCACAACAGAGTTAGTCCAAGCTCAGGGGGAAGATGGCCATCCTGTGGTAATATGAAGAGGTAGTAAACAAAACCTGACAGGTTAAAAAAAGCCATAAAGGGATAAGGAAGAAACTATGTGTTGTTACTATTACACAAGAAGCCCAGAATTTCCAAGCAGAAATTAGAAGAAAGAAAGAAAGAAGAAAGAAAAATTACTGCACATGAAAAACTGTTACAAGCTTCAACCAAAAAAAAAATGAATTAATTAATACAACAGATCCATTAGAAATATTACATAGAAAAAATTCTAAGATGTCTGGAAAAAGAAGCAACAGAGGAAATGTGAAAATATAAAGAACAAAACTCAGAGATTTTTGAAAGGTATAAAAAAGAAACATGAACTTGGGAAAGAAAAAGAGGTTTGTAATGATGCAATATTTATGCAAAGGAGAAAGCCAAACTAAGCAATAAAAAAGTATCTGCAAAGATATTTGAAGAGAAATACAGGCAAACGTGCCCAGATATGGAAAAATTCACAACACAAAAAACTAAAAGTAAACAAAGGGTAATGCAGAAAAGAGAATTAATAAGGTAGATGTTAAACAAATAGAAAATGAAGTGATAGATTATCTGTAAAGTGAGGGATTTATGTGGAGAATTCAACACAGGCAATGTTGCAGCATGAAGGAATAATGGTAATGGCCCCCCTGATTAAGGAGCAGGAAACATGAAGATCTGCCAAATGGTGATGCCTAGAGCCTTCTGTAGGGGACTGGTACAAAAATCCAGTTCAAGTTGCACAGCAAGGGAAGGAGCAGGAAACAGTGGCAACTATGATACAGGCAAAGTTGTAGAGTGATTGGTCAATGGGTTTCTATATGAAGGAAGCAGCAGATGAAGCAGGGTGCACCTGAAGAGAATGTCACAGAAAGATGTTCTAGAACTTTCTGTGGAATACTCACAGGAAACAAAGAGCAAAGAAGGTGAACTCAGTTGTGAAGAAAGTGATTTAAGGGAAAATCTTCTTCCCTTGACAGATCATCAAATATGCTTAAAAGATAGACATAGTAAATTCAATGCCCAGTTTCAAAACAGACCAATATTTATCATACACTATTGCCAATAATAGACTGAAAATATCAACTCAGACAGAAAAACTTGGAAGGTATGCAGATAAATATAAAGGAAAAGTACAAAATAATTCATTGATGACCCCCCCCCAAAAAAAATTACAGAGAACTAGGGAAAAGGGCAAGAGAAATAGCATGACAAAAAAAAAAGAAATTGCCACATTTTAAGACGTATTTATGAAGACCCTGTTGAATATAACAAAGATGCTGAATGGCTAGAAGAATTAAAAGAAGTAAGGAGGAGCTCTAATGTAGAGGATATAAAACGAAATGAAGCACCAGCCAGTAAAATCAAAATTAAGAAAAATTTCTGACTGGAAAACCTAGGCTCATACTCCAACCTCTGGCTGAAAGCATTAACATCTTTGCACAAAGATTTAACCCTGATTAATTATTACCTACATGTGCACTCTGAACAGACACTGACCGAATTAAACAACAAGAAAAACATACCCTTCCTCAAGGGTGAACTTGCATGCCATCCTAAAAACTATAGACTGATAACTTGCCTTCTGGCAATAAATAAATTATATACTGGAATTCATACAGTCAGGGTTTATAAGCATTTACAAAAAAAGCTCAGTCATGCCTATAGTATAAAAGGGTTGTTGTTTGTCTTTCGGCTTTTCCCGGTTAGGGGTCACCACAGCGGAACTCCGGTCCGCTAATGATTGGCAGTTTTTTTTTTAATGGTGTCCAGTTGCCAGCCCGATGCCCAACCTTCAATGAAGGCACGCCCATTCAATGCATGTCTTTCGAACGCCCACTCGACTGCGGGAAGGACATGCAGACTCCACACAGAAGGCACTCCCAAACCCAAGCTGAGAATCGAACGGGAGAACCTCTTGCTGTGAGGCAACAATGCTACCGCTGCACCACCACAGAAGTTGCCTACAGTATAAAAGGGTAATAAAAGAAAATCATATTGAACTAAGGATAATTTGTTGCTAAGTAAAGCCATAATACAGAATTGTAAAAAGGATAAGAATTTAAGTATGGCATGGATATATTACAAAAAAAGCATTTGACAGCATCCTACATTTATGGAAAAAGGAATGCTTACACATGTTTAAGATGCACCCTACATTGATATTATAGAGACCATGGACAGTGCCAGACCACTTTGCAGATGAGCCATTACAAAAGGCAAATTATTAGCCCAGGGATAAAAATTCAAAGGGAGATATTCTAGGGTGAGTCTTTGTCAGTGCTGCTGTTTTGTCTTGCCTTAACCCAGTAAGCTGTTTACTTAACAGCTTAGGTTATGGTTACAATTTTGCTCCTAGTAAAAAGCCTTGTTAAATATTTCTCATCTGCAGATGGCATAAAACTGTACAGATCATCAGCAGAGTTAAAAGCACAACTGCAAATGGTTACAACATTCACAGATAATGTAAGAATGAGATTTGGTCTTGATAAATGTGCAATTGCAACATTTCAACTGGGAAAGCTGCAGCACCAAGAAAATATTAACCTGGGACAGGAATGTGATACAAAGGAACTTGAGCAGGAGGGAGTGTATAAATAAAAGAAAAGATGAAGAATCAGCAGTAAAACATGAACAAATGCAAACAAAGCTTAGTAAGGAATAATTCAGAAGACTAAAAGTTAATAGTGAAAACTGCCTTGACATTTATGAACAAAGTCCAAGTTATAAATTAATTTTTACTTCCTGTTCTAACTTACAGTTTTGGGGTGATCAACTGGCCCAAAATTATTGAATCTGTTGGACAGGAAAACAAGAAAAACGCTTCATGCTTATCAAATGATATATAAAAATCTGCATATACTATGTATTCCTTGTACTGAAGGAAGTATGGGCTTCCTAGAATGTGATTACATATACAGGTCTCTCTAGAGAGCGTTTTATTGTTTTACTTATATAGATGTGCAATTGTGGGACTACACACATATCAGCAGATCTCATCAGATGCAAACATAATGAAAGTTTTAAAACATGAGTTGAAGAAGTCTAAACTAATATCTTTGCCCCAACCTTCCACAGAAGGCACACACACACGCACTCACACCTAGGACCAATTTAGAGTGTCCAATCCACCTGCAGCATGTCTTTGGGATGTGGGAGGAAACTGGAGCACCTGGAGGAAACCCACGCAACCACAGGGAGGACATGCAGACTCCGCACAGAAGGCACCCCACCCGAGGATCAAACCGGAGAAACTCTTGCTGTGAGGCGACAATGCTAACCACTGCACCACTGTGGCCACGCATAAACTAATATCTTTGCTTAGTTTAGCAAAATATTTTTGATGTCAAGTGGGAAAAGAAATCAAGCCAGAAGTAGACAAAAATCAGACAGTAACTGAATGTGCCAAAAAAAAAACAAAACAAAAAATAATGTAAGGAAAAGGATAAGATGAAAAGGAAAGAAATGCAAATTCCTAAATATAGTGGTAAGTACAGCGTCATGCTGACCAAGATTTCACACAGGAATGGTTAAGGAGAGGTAAATTTAAACCAAAAGATGAAATGATAATAATGGTGGCCCAGGAGAGTGGACTATGTACATGTTGCTTTACAAAGTCCATTGAATATTTTTATTTATTTAACATTTGTTAACTGGAAATGTCTGACTTGGAACAAAGCCAATTTTCAGCGGAGACCTGGGGAGAAACACACCAGACGCATGTCTTTGTAATGTGGGAGGAAACTGGAGCACCTAGAGGAAACCCACACGAATGCAGGGAGGACATGCAGATGCCACACAAAAGGCACCCCAGCCGAGAATCGAACCAGAGAACCTCTTGTTGTGAGGCGACAAGGCTACTGCTGCACCACTGTGCTGTCCTAAATGTGGGAGAAACAGACAAATTCAGGTTCTGTAAGAAAGAACTGGAAATAGTAGCACATCTTTTTGCTGGGTATGATACACTCATGGTAGAGGGCCTGTATATTGAAAGGCACAATACTGTGGCAGGATTCTTGCACTGGGGATTAAGCAAATACTACAATATAAAAGTAGCTGAGAAGTATTTGGGACATGAACCAGAAAGCATTACAGAGAATGACATGTAAATCACATGGGATTACTTATTACCAGCAGTTATAAAAAAAAAAATATGAGAAAACCAGATATAGTAATACCTCTCAACCTCTGGACAAAGCCCAACAAAATGGGGGGGACATAGGTCCCAAAATAGGGAAATATTTTAAATATTGCTCTTACAAAATTAGAAAGTTGCTATAGTAACAAGGTTCGTTTTAACATATATTTTCTTAAGGATATGAAGTCTGAAACTCAAATGTATGCCATTATGTAGTGACTTCGATCCTCAGATCATCCCAGTGACTTGCCAGAAAACCACTAATTTTATGAGGAAAAGACCAAAAATATGAGCCAAAGATCTGGACATTCGAGAGGTATGAATTAGTAATCCATGAAAAAAGACAAAAGTAGCATTGATAATTGAAATTGCTACACCTAGTAATTTTAGCATCTTCTGTACAGAGAGATGCAAAGTCATAAAATTTCAGGATATGCAGGCAGAAATGTGAGCAGCGTGGAGGAAAGATACCCAAACAGTTCCAGCAGTAGTAGGAGCAATGGGTCTAATAAAAAAATAATTTGTAGTCATACTTAGATATGTTACCAATATATGTAACTTAGGAATGGGGTCCATTCCTACCATGGTATTAGAAAAGAAAAGACTTGGAGAAATTAAATTAATAACGTTTTGATAGCTACAGAGAAAAAAAAACATCATGGTCCTGTGTTCTTCATTATAGCTGAATATGCACATATTTGCAATTCTTCCTTTCACTTTAGCCATAAACAGACCCTTGTAGCTATGTGCAATCTTTTCTGAGTCTGGTCTCTAGTAATAAACTAATGATGGTTATAATAACTTTCAAAAGATGATCATGAGATAGAAGATGGGATAGAATTAGGCCTGTCATACGCAACTGGGATTAAGTGGTGCATGCAAGATTTTGGGGTGTGGTTTATGAAATCAGTACCTTTTTTACCAGTGAGCTATTTAATTGCAAATATGCTTTAAAAATGTGTGCTATGGAAGGATGAGACCCTGGGGGCTTTTTGCCTTCAATGTCCATACACCATACCATGCAGGATGCTTTTCATCAACACCGCTTACTTAATATAACCTGCTCACAGGATTATATGGAAGGGTGGAATCCCTGAACCTCCCCCATACAGTTGGATTTTTGTCTACACCACTTTATTTAATATAACCTACCCAGAAGATGACATGGAAGGGGTGAAGCCATATACCACCCCATGCAGAGGGCTTTTTGTCTGCACCACTTTATTTAATATAACCTATCCAAATGATATGGAAGGGAGAGCCCATATATTACCTCATGCAGGAGGCTTTTATTCTGCACCACTTTACTTAATATAACCTACCCAGAGGTTGATATGTCAGGGTAAGCTCACATACCATCCCATGTATGGGGCTTTTCACCTGCACCACATTACTTAATATAACCTACCCAGGGTTCGAAGAACTTCACATTGGGTTATTTGTTTATGATGAACTGGAATGTCAATGAGACTGGCTTTCACAAGACGAGCAGTTATTGCTCTTTAACCCTTGTCCCTTTCTGTTCATTTTCTGGATAAGCTGGGATACAGTATCTTTTTACTGTAAGGCTATTTCATAAGTGTGCAAGATCATTAAAGAGCTGCTCTGTAGAATATGGTGGAATTTCAGGCATCTATCTGATTTTTTAAAATATATGTATGAAAATATTGAAATACAATACACGAAAAACAATTAATTATATAATATAAAAACATACCATTCATTCTCCGAGCTTGTAAAAATCATAGCTTGGACCCTAAAAATCATAGCATGTGATCTAAAACAGAAACACATTCTTATATTTCAAGCTGTTAAACCCTATGTAGTTAGTGATGATAAATCTTTCTGCATACTTAATGCATTTAATTACATGTTTTCACTTTAATAGCACTGACTGCATGAAAAAAAAGTACATTTTATAAATTTAGTAAGACTTTTCTGCAGACATTTAATTTATTTAATAATGTATTTACTCTTAAGTAGCATTGATTATTTGAAAAAAGAAATCAGTACATTTAATAATTTTATGAAGAGCAAGGCTAAATCTGCAGGTCAAAATCAGAGTTTTGAGCATAAGTCATACAAGTTGAGAGTTATTCGGAAAACATTGCATACATTGTCATTCACTTCCCCTAGCATTTCCCAGATGAAAATTATTCAGTTCTAAATAAGTTCTTAAGAAAGCATTCAATTAAAAGCATCCAACATCTGAGACAAGATGTTGTCACAACTAAAAATGTTGCCTTTTTTGATCATCTGTCCTTTCATAAAACCAGGCATGTACGTATTAGCTCATTTTTGACTAAATAAACACTCAGTAGCTATCTATTTTTATTCTTCTTTAAATGGTTAATAAGTTAATAGTTTGAGAGTTTTATTGGTCAGTTTGTATATATAATGATTGCTATTTTTGTGGAAGTTGTTCTGATGAAGTCAGTTTGATGAAAGCATATAATAAAGTATTTGTGTGCTCAAGTTTTCTGGTTCCTTGCTATTAGCCACTGAATGTTTTTTTAGTTGGAATTGTTTTATTTGTAAGCCATGGTCGTACTCTGTGATTTTTTTTTTGTTATTTTGGTTGAAGTATTAGCTCATCTAAAAATACCTTACAAAATCTATCATCTGCTAACTGCTGAAGCCAGACTATCCAGAGCCGTAAATGTGCTTCTCAGACTTTAATAAAGGATTTGTATCATACCTGTCTGCTCTTCACATAATTCTAACCAATCATAATCTTCAGAAAATCAAACACCTAGGTTCATCCACCTTTCCGGTAAATTGAATTTCACTGCATTACACTAAGCAAAGGTACTTGGCTTCCTGTGATTGCTAGGGCTACATTACTCCTACCAGAACCAAAGAAAATGACAAGTTGGCAAGTTCAAGAGCAAACCTGTCCAGTGGCCATGTGCATAAATAAACAATACAATATCAACCTGTCCAGTGGCCACGTGCATAAATAAACAATACAATATTAACCTGTCCAGTGGCCATGTGCATAAATAAACAATACAATATTAAGCTGTCCAGTGACCACATGCATAAATAAACAATGCAATATTAACCTGTCCAGTGGCCACATGCATAAATAAACAATGCAATATTAATCTGTCCAGTGGCCACATGCATAAATAAACAATACAATATTAATCTGTCCAGTGGCCACATGCATAAATAAACAATACAATATTAATCTGTCCAGTGGCCACATGCATACATAAACAATACAATATTAATCTGTCCAGTGGTCACATGCATAAATAAACAATGCAATATTAATCTGTCCAGTGGCCACATGCATAAATAAACAATGCAATATTAACCTGTCCAGTGGCCACATGCATAAATAAACAATACAATATTCTTAGAATATGCAACAGAACTACAAATCCATAAATCAAGGTCAGTACCAAAAATGTTGAAGGTACTGAAAATACCATTAGGAAAATAAATGCATCCCATGAACTTAGACTAGTATTAGAAGCTAAGGATAATTACAAATCCTTCTTTACTTACATCAAGAAATTAAGAAATATCACCCTGAATTATTCCAAGCTTATTCAAAATGGCACCACCTACTCAGGTCCAGTAGATATTGCAAATATATTAACTAATAAATTCAGTGCAAATTTTACCTATGAGACAATATACAGAACTCACATATTCTGAAGGATCTTAAGTCCCCCTAATATTATAAAAGAAAAAAAAATACATTCTCCATGGGACTTGATAATATACTTAGGTGCTAAACAGTAGCTGATGGATCACTTCTTACAGGTACTCAGTCTAAGTTTAGACACTAGCTTTGTCCCTGAGGTCTGGTGCACAGCAGCTGTGATGCCACTTGAGAAAGGCTGACCCATCACAGACCTCAGGAACTGCAGACCCATTAGCCTGATGAGCCTCATCTGCAAGGCCATAACATACATCTTCACTGACCACATTAAACTATGATATTAAAAATCTCATAAGACTTGTCCCCCATTAGTTTAGCTTTGTTAAGGGTAGATCCTGCCTAATGAATCTGATGAACTTCTTTGAGTGAGTAGCACAAGGTGTGGACAGTGGTCATGCTATCCATACAGCATATCTTGACCTTGACAGAGCATTTGATACCATGTTACATGTTAACATAATTAAAAACCTAAATGTTCTCCAAATTGACCTATATGTAGTTAGGTTAATAGCAAATAGGTTGAGGGACTGAACCCACATAGTGTGGGTGGCGAGTGCATCTTCAGAAAGCATGAAGACAACCACTGGAGTCCTTCAGGGATCCATAATAAGTCCTCTACAATTCAACATATACTTCTCTAATCTCAAAATAATAATAATTAAAAAAAAAATCTGGTTAACCAAGTTTATTGATGACTGTAAAGTAGGCATCATTCTAGAATCCCATTCTGACATGCAGAAGCAAGAACTTGGACATATACATGTTAAAAGTTGGTGTACAGAAAATGGGCTAAAACACTACATTTGGTAAACAGTTCCTCACCCAACTTGTGGAAAAGACAGCACCCTACTCAAAATGAAGATTGTTATGAAAAAGACTTTGTGACATGGCTAGATAATTATCTCCCTTTGCTAAGCACGATGCAACAGTGGCTAGGAAATCCATATATCTGGCACAGATGTTTACAAAAGATATCTCCTCTAGATCCTGTAAATTCTTTACCTCTCTATACTCACTCATCAAGCCCATCATAGAAAACAATGCCCCCCTTGGGAAGTAGCTTACTAGACATATTAAATAGTTCCTATCAAAAGATCACATGATTAAAAGACCTGAGCTGCCAGGAGAGGCTGGAGGCTCTGCCTCTGTATTCATAGGTTCATAGGTTCATACTAGGCTATCTGCCCGAGGGCATTTACAAGCCTAGCCCATAGTTTTGTGGCTTACGCCACCCCTTTAGTATAGGGAACTATATCCATTATTTTGCTGTGCCTCTGTCGAGCAGTGACACTGAGGTAATCCCTGGGGTATATCTGCGATCTCCCATCCATTGGTCAAGATTTCTCTTGAACAAGGCCAGCGAGGTGCTCTGCCTCACATATACCGGGATTTTGTTCCACAGCATAGGGAGTCTTTGGGTGATGAATCTATCCCTCCAGCACGTCCTATTAATAGCAGTGTCGAGGTTTAAGTCTCCCGCCCTTGTGGCTCTGACGGATCTAGATTTTTTGAGGTGAAGCATATTCATCAAATCTGGGTTTGACATGGCCTTGTATGTCAGGCAAAGGTCACCTCTGAGCAAGTGGTAAGCGACTGAATAGAGCTGGAGTTCTTTCAGTCGGACAGCATAGGACAGATTTTTGAGACCCTTTATCCTTTTGGTGAGGAACTTTTGTGGCCTCTCCAGCTGCTGCAAGTGTCTGGTCAGATACATTCCGAATGGGGCATTGTACTCAATCATTGGTCTGATGAGTGATGAGTATAGGGAGACTATGACCTCCCTTGATCTAGATGTGAATCCCTTCATGATAAGGTGGGCAGTGTAGAAGGTCTTCCTAACTACTTTAGCTACATGGGTGTCGAATGACAGGCTACTGTCAACCTGGGTCCCCAGGTCCCTGATAACTTCTTCTGTGCTCAGTGGATTGCCACCTATATGGTAGCTAGGGGTAGCCTTGTTTTTCCCGAAGGGTATGACAATGCATTTTTTGGCATTTAACTTTAGGCCATGGCTCTAGCACCAGTTATCCGTTTCTGTGAGACCCTCCTGAAGGATATCTGTGTCAGATGTGTTTTTGACTATGGCGCCCAGTTTGCAGTCATCTGCAAACTTTGTCAGCCATAACCCTCCTGTGTTTGCTTGTACTTCGGAAAAGTAGATGCCAAACAAGAGTGGGCCCAGGACTGAGCCCTGTGGGTCACCGCTTGTGACAGGCTTTGAGTCTGACATGGCGCCAGCAACTCTGACCCTGTGGGTTCTGTCACTCAGCCAGTTTGCAACCCATCTTGTGATGTATGGGTTAACATTTAAGCTGATGAGTTTTTCAATGATACCCAAGTGGGGTATTGTATCGAAGGCCTTCGCCAGATCGAGGTAGGCTGTATGGACTGCCTTTCCCTCATCAATGGCTTTGGTGACTGTTTTGAAAAAGTCAACCAAGTTTAAAAGGCATGATCTGCCTTTGACAAAGCCAAACCGGGTTGGATCCAAAGTCTGCAAATTCCCTATGTCTTTATTTATGAGGTCCATTATGATCCTCTCCATGGCTTTGCAGATAAGGCTTGTCAAGCTAATGGGCCGGTAATTTCCAGGGTCGGTGGAGGCACCGCCTTTGTGAAGTGGGACCACAGTTGCAGTGTGCCACTCCCTGGGTACGTATCCAGAGGTGAGACTATGATTAAACAGCTGTCCTAGCTGTGGGTTTAATTCCTCGTTGAGTTCATGGAGCACACAGCCGGGGACACCATCAGGTCCCATGGATGCTGTGTTTTTTGCTTTGGAGAGAGCAGTTCTCACTTGGGTGTTAGAGATGTTTGGGGGGCTGCAATCGTTTGGTATAGATATCTCTCCTTTTGGGGAAGTTTGCACTGAACCTGTCAGCCAGTATGTTGGCAATGTCTGTAGGATCAGTAATCTTCACATCATTTTGAACTAGTTCTGAGCATATCTGGGAGTTTCCTCCCAGGTTTCTAACATAGCTAAAGAAGGCCTTATGATTGTCTTTTGAGTCTTTAGCTATTTTTCTCTCAAAATTTGCTTTGGATGATTTTATGAAAGCTCTTAGTTTTTTACTTATAGTGATCAAAGGTGTCTTACCTTTTAAGGATTTTGCTCTATCTTGTAGTAGCTTCCTCCTTTTGTTGTAGAGTTTGTTGATGGCTGGGGTCCACCAGACTGGACGCTTGCCTTTGGTACAAAGAGTCTTTGTTTTGCTTGGGATTGCCTTATCCATGCAGTCCTGCAGGTGCTGGTAGAAGGCATTTGTAAGTGATTCAGCGGCTTGAGTACTGTTTTCCGCCGTCTTGGGGGCCTTAAAGGAGACCACACTAGTCTTTAGAAGTGTGAAGTCGGCTTTCGAGAAGTTCTTTACTGTGGTCTTTTTATTTCAGGTGGGGTGGGATGAGGACCTCCAGTGAGATTAGTTTGTGATCTGATCTCACCAGTGAGGGGTATACTTCCGGTGTTGAACATTGTGCTCCCATGTTCGTGATGATGAGATCAAGTATGTTTTCTCCTCTTGTGGGGATGGTGACTAGTTGTTCCATGGCATTTGAGTTTATGAATTCCAGGAACTTTTGGGCTAGGGTGTTTGGGCTTGAGTAGTGTTCCCAGTCTATGTTAGGGTAATTGAAGTCACCTAGTATGATGGTGTTTGGTGATACATTTATCCCTCCAGTGTTTTCAGGAAGGCCATGTGAGGTTCCTGAGTTTGTGAGGGTGGCCTGTAACATGCTACAATTTGCAGAGCAGTCTTGCCTATGGTTAATTGCACCTGGATGGTCTCCGATGCATCGTGCGTTGCCACCAGTCTTGAGGTGTGGGTGTCCTTGATGAATATGGATACCCCTCCTTTCTTGGTATTGTCCGGATTTTGGGGCGGAACGCATGATATGAGGTAAAACCTGATAATGCTGGGGTGCTCTCAGGAGCCTTGAACCAGGTTTCTGTCACAGCACAGACATCGATGTTCTCCATACTGAGAAGGGCCTCGAGTGCGTGCATTTTGAGATTTAGACTTCTGGCATTGAGCAGCATTACCCTTAGTTTTTTCCTTTTTGTGTTCTAGGGTGGTAGGTTTAGAATTTGAGCCTGGCCTAAAAAGGCACTATGGGGTGGCAAGAGCCTTTGCCAATATCCGAATCCCAGGGTGACAGGTGCAAGCCGTCCCTTGAAGCAGCGTGGCTTGTCCAGCATGTCATCCCAGGCAGACAGACATTGGATCCCCTTTGAATGACACCAGAGTTTAAGCCAATTGTTAAAGCTGATCATCTTATCTCTGTATTGTGGCATCATTCTTGGTGAAGGTAGGATACTGCTCAAGGTCAGGGTCATACCTGCCTGGGCTACATAATCAGAGAGCTCCTCAATGTCTCTTTTCATGTAGTCCAAGGAGGTACGTCTCAGGTCGTTTACACCAGCGTGGACAATGATTGAGTCATATTTGTACCTGCTGTTGAGAGACCTGAGTGCTTGCGTTATGTGGCGGATTCTAGCGCCCGACAGGCAGCTTACTGTAACTCTCCTTACTCAGTCTGGTGAGCGGGACGTCAGTGTGTCTGACTATGGAGTCACCAATGACTAGTGTGTCTGGCATTGTGTTTAGCCTTAAGGGCTGTGACTGTTTGACACTCTGACTGTGAGGTCTATGTGTTGCAGGTGTTGTATTCTGAGGTGGTGGTTGTTTGGGTGTCTGCTTTGGTGGCCTCTGCTGTTTTGGTAGATTTTTGATCAGAGCCTCCGAGTATGTCTTTGTGTGTTTATGTGTATGATTTGAGGTTGTGATGGTATTATGTGAGACTGGGTCTATAGTGTGTGTTGTAACCTTCTCCTCCTGACTGGTCTTGCCAGTCCTATGTTGAGAGAGCTCAGCCTCCAGTTTGGCCGTATAGTTGCATCTCTTGCATGTATTTGTGTTTTGTGGGAGGAGGAGAGGGTTGTCTGTGTACATGAGGCAATTGTAACATTGCCTCAATATTCCCAGGTTCACCAGCTGAGCAGGAGAGGACACTAGCAACTGATCCTTCGACATGCTAGAAGGAATAGACAAAAAAACTTTAAAAGAGATTCCGGGGGATGTGGGTGACCGAGAAATGGGGGTTTGCCTTTTTGGGGTACTATCTATGACAAGAGTGCTGTATCAAGGTAATAAGTACTGTATGAGCAAGTGCTAGGTTTAACAGATAGAGAATAGTCTACTTGGAGTCAAGTAGAGATGATCTTTTTAGTTATAGGATACGCTGATTAGATCAGTAGTATAGTTCGAGGAAGGTAGTTTTAAGGGAACTTCGATGTCCTGTAGACTCATTGGGGTGATCTATGCCTGGTTACATCACTGTAAGACCTCTTACAGCTCTACAAATCAAAGAGTGCAGCAAACACCAGGACCAGAGATCTGTACCAGTTTCAGTAAATAAACAAATCACATTGGAAAGACAGATTCATCATACAATGACTACTCCTTCTCTGGAAAAAACTTCCACTCCAAATCAAGTAATGTGAAACACTGTATTCCTTTCTAAAGGACTTAAACAAGTGGATGGAAATTTTCAAATTGACCCTGCAGCATGAGTGGCCTATCTCTCTCTGAAAAGGCAAAATAAGGTCTGAGAGTAGGGACTGCTAAGGTGCAAATGGCCAAATGGCCCAGTTGCCTTGTATTTTCCATGATTAAATGCATATACTTGCCTTCAAACGTCTGCTTCATACTGTGTTTCACTTCTTAACAAATTATCAGAAATATCCTACTCCCTCAGAAACTTTTTGTAACTTAAAAGGCCTCCCTTTACTTTTATCACTTGTGAGACACCTTTCTCCAAAATAGCCTTAGTTGTTGGAACTTTCCACCTGAAGACAACAAACAAATTTATAGTTTTACATCACTCAAAGAAACCAAAGTAACTCTTTGGGAGATAGACGGGTTAATCCCTGCTTCTATTTTCACCTAGCACTGTTACTCCAGTTAATCTTTGTGTTTACTTCTCCTAACATAACGTCTGTTGTTGTCAGGGAGACAGAAGGGAAGAGGTGAGAGGAGCAAGAGAGAAGAAAAGGAAAATAAGAGCGAAGGTGGAAGAATAGGCAAGTGAAGGTGGAGGAATAGGCAAGCAAAGCTGGAGGAATAGGCAAGCAAAGGTGGAGGAATAGGCAAGCGAAGGTGGAGGAATAGGCAAGTGAAGGTGGAGGAATAGGCAAGTGAAGGTGGAGGAATAGGCAAGCAAAGCTGGAGGAATAGGCAAGCAAAGGTGGAGGAATAGGCAAGCGAAGGTGGAGGAATAGGCAAGTGAAGGTGGAGGAATAGGCAAGCAAAGCTGGAGGAATAGGCAAGCGAAGGTGGAGGAATAGGCAAGCGAAGGTGGAGGAATAGGCAAGCGAAGGTGGAGGAATAGGCAAGCGAAGGTGGAGGAATAGGCAAGCGAAGCTGGAGGAATAGGCAAGCAAAGGTGGAGGAATAGGCAAGCGAAGGTGGAGGAAAAGACAAGCGAAGGTGGAGGAATAGGCAAGCGAAGGTGGAGGAATAGGCAAGTGAAGGTGGAGGAATAGGCAAACGAAGGTGGAGGAATAGGCAAGCGAAGGTGGAGGAATAGGCAAGCAAAGGTGGATGAATAGGCAAGCGAAGGTGGAGGAATAGGCAAGCGAAGGTGGAGGAATAGGCAAACGAAGGTGGAGGAATAGGCAAGCGAAGGTGGAGGAATAGGCAAGCGAAGGTGGAGGAATAGGCAAGCAAAGGTGGAGGAATAGGCAAATGAAGGTGGAGGAATAGGCAAGTGAAGGTGGAGGAATAGGCAAGTGAAGGTGGAGGAATAGGCAAGTGAAGCTGGAGGAATAGGCAAGCACAGGTGGAGGAATAGGCAAGTGAAGGTGGAGGAATAGGCAAGCGAAGGTGGAGGAATAGGTGGAGGAATAGGCAAGCGAAGGTGGAGGAATAGGCAAGCGAAGGTGGAGGAATAGGCAAACGAAGGTGGAGGAATAGACAAGCGAAGGTGGAGGAATAGGCAAGCGAAGGTGGAGGAATAGGCAAACGAAGGTGGAGGAATAGGCAAACGAAGGTGGAGGAATAGGCAAGCGAAGGTGGAGGAATAGGCAAGCGAAGGTGGAGGAATAGGCAAGTGAATAGGCAAGTGAAGGTGGAGGAATAGGCAAGCAAAGGTGGAGGAATAGGCAAGCAAAGGTGGAGGAATAGGCAAACGAAGATGGAGGAATAGGCAAGCGAAGGTGGAGGAATAGGCATACGAAGGTGGAGGAATAGGCAAGCAAAGGTGGAGGAATAGGCAAGCGAAGGTGGAGGAATAGGCAAACGAAGGTGGAGGAATAGGCAAGCGAAGGTGGAGGAATATGCAAGTGAAGGTGGAGGAATAGGCAATCGAAGGTGGAGGAATAGGCAAGTGAAGCTGGAGGAATAGGCAAGCGAAGGTGGAGGAATAGGCAAGCGAAGGTGGAGGAATAGGTGGAGGAATAGGCAAGTGAAGGTGGAGGAATAGGCAAGCGAAGGTGGAGGAATAGGCAACAACTTGACCCACTTTTCCATGCCCAAGACACGATCTAAATTGCTTCTCCTGAATCAATTTTTTCTTACTTTCTTAGTATCTATATGCTTCTACTACAAAGCTTGTGGTTCAGTTTGGTATATTCTGAACATCAGTGCTATAAAAACATGAATTATACAGCTGTTGCTTTACTTGTATTATATCATATTCTATATGTAAATACTGCTGTCATATTCTTTATTTATCTGCATATCCTTGTTTTATGCCATGCTCTGTACATTTTAACCATGTGTTTTGTATCTTACTTAATATTTGCAGCTGTTTATTTTTGTAAGATAGCATACTATGTATATATGAACTATGTATTTTGTGTATTCCCTTTGTAATTGACTATTTGGCCTAGGTAGTAAAGGGTCCACTTAACCGGTTAACAAATGTTAATACCTAAAAAATGCACACACACAAAAATGTTGCCATAAATGAGCACTACTAATATTTATATTTATGCAACACATTGCATTATACCTATTAGCATATATAAAACATGATTCTATCCTTTTATCACTTATTGCCTATATCAACCATTTTTATAATATTTCTACGTATCAATTAGTTATGCTATCTTACAACATCCTGAATACAGTTCAATGTCTTCTTCTAAAACAATTAAAACTGTTAACATATTTTATACTTACTGGCATACATAGTGCCACCCCTTTAAAACATTTGTGTGGTGCAGCATATGCTACATTCTTTTATCATAATGTGCCATTTCACAGGTACTGGAGCCAATGTATTTAAATGTGTCATTTCTCGCAATAATCCTTTTACCCATATCTTGGTCCATGATATATACTTAGACATCTCTGAAATGACTGTGTTTACCATCAAATGCTAGTTTCTCATGCATGCATCTGAATTTAATTGCTGCAGATCTATGGAAGGTTTTCTTATAAAGCTTTGTGTCTTATGCTATTAACATCATCAGTTAAAGCATATAGCAGAGTTTTCATTTGACTGTCAAAAGTGACAGTATCAGCCTGCTGGGAAGCCTTTGATAGATATTATAATAAACAATATGCAGCCTTTCTCGCTACTGTCATCAGCTTAAAATCATATGATCTCCTTTAAAATACTGACTTGTGTATAAATTTCTTCCAACTCAGTGCCATTATAACCCTTTGAACTGAGCGCATTATTAAATCTGAGCTTCTTATTTTATATTCTTGTTCACTTGTGATATGTGATACTCTTAATGGCTATATATTTTGAAAATTCTATTTGATGTGTCATGTAGAAGCATTACCAGTACATGAATCACTACCATTATAACCCTTTGAATTGAAAGCATGTAGTAAATCTGAGCTTGTTATTTTATATTCTTCTTGTTCAGTTAAGTTATATGATATTCTTAATGGCCACACATTTTAGAAATTCCATTTGATATGTCAGGTAGAGGATAGACAGGCCCATGAATGTGGTCTATCATTTTTTTGTTTTACATCTTGCCATACTTCAGTAATAACATTATATCAAGGTATATGTTTTTATTGACATATTTAATCATATTTAAACTGATTACTACTTTGACAATATTCTAAATAAAATTAATTGTTCTAACATTCTTTTCAAAAATATTATTATGCTGCCAGTAGAATATATTTTAGATATAACTCTCTTGTCAAAATAAATAACATGGAAAATGACTTCTTCCTACAAGGCCATACCTGTATTAGCATATCAAAGTATTAATGCTGCCTCCACAGCTATTTCTTTCAGATTCGACTAAGATTGTCCATTAAATAAAAATATTAGCAGTTTAGGATAAAAGCTATGTTAATAATTAATGTGTGAATGCATCCAGATAATATTATTCTAACTCACTGAGTTTGGAAGGCAATCAACATGTGTAATTGTGATAACTGGACTTAACAGCAATTTACAAGCAGCTTGTATCTACCAAAATTCATACTTTCCATAAAATATTAACATAAGTCCTGTATTCTGTAAATAAACTTTGGTTTTAACAAGGGAATTACACTGTAATTCTGCATGTGGTAAAAACATCTCACTGTGTAAGACTTGCCGGACACTATCAGTTTCACTGACAGGTCTTTATTAAAAACAGAAAAAACAGGCTATGGTACAAACACAAACAACATCACACAAGACACCATAGTAACCCAATGTCTACAAATGTATATGAAAACTGCGTTATACAGGTAATTAGCTGGTCAAAGTGTGGAGCTGCATACTTTTGATTTATGATGATAGACACAACATGGACTATGAGGAAAAGCAAAGAGGCAGGAAGTGTTTCACTTCTGGTAGAATCAAGCAACAACAAAACTTGTTTGCAGTTTCTAGTAAGGCATAACAGCCAAGCCTTTCCAGAAGCATAGCTCTCATCTTCTTTGCTCAAGAATTTTGCATAAAGCCAAAACATAATCAGGGGTAGTGGTGGTTACAATAAAAAAAAAACTTAGATATTATTCTAATTCACATAAAAAGTTATTATAACAATGTGTTTTTAATCACTGTGCATTTTCTGCACACTTACAAGCAGAAACCTGTAATGGCTGGAATTACTGACAATGTAATTCTCAGAGATTTGCCACAAAGTCGTGGACATTGTATGAGGTACAGGGCAAAAATATCAGACAAAATCAGGGGCATTCTACAAAATCAGGAACAGCTGAAAGATATTTGTTGAAAGTAATATGAATATAAATATGAATATAAACAGATACAGTATTGGGATTACAATATTAGATTTGCAGGTATATAATATAAATGATATGGAATTTGCTTAAATAATACTTATGCGTTCATTTTACTAAATTGCTAATTAATCACATGCTCAAATTACGCTTCAGTTTCTGGATGTACTTTTCTGGAATTTGCTTTTAAGACCGTGGCTATAAATTAATGGACTACTCTAAAGGAATTCTGGAAGACATACAAAAGCTTGTATATATTTTTGTAATAATCACTTTATTGCATTTCAGAGATATGGTGTTACTATATTTTGTCATGCATACCATTGGCAGTACTGGCACCAGTATTTCTGCACAAAGCTGTTGGGCTTTTCTTGAGCCTGATGATTCATTAAAGAAAATTTGCAGCAGTACTAGAGACAAACACTAGCTGCTAAAAATATATTGTGAAACAGGGACATCGTCCAGGAACATAAAAGGTACAACATACACCCCACCCTTCAGGAACAAGAAAGCCCACAAGGTACCCTATATTCCAGAAAATGTATTTCTCATGTTTTCATAAATATTTTGCATTGTTTTTCAGTGAAAAAATACAGATATAACAAATGTGGGTTTATATCATATTATCGAAAGGAACGAATTTCGAATGGCTTAAATATCGAAATTGCTGTTCATTGAAACCGCGCAGCCCCCCACCAACTCCGAGATCACACTACAGAGAGGAAGGGTCAAAATTCTCAATCTTCACTGTACCACAGTCTCTCAAAAAACAAATCGATGAACGGCAACTTCGATATTTAAGCCGTTCAAAATTTGTTCCTTTCAGTAATATGATAAAGACCCACAAATGAGATCTACAATTTTTTTTCAAAGTGAATTATTGTCATTGAACATAACATTTAACTTCTCCTGTAGTAGTTACAATTACTTTTCAGTGAGTCACAATCTAAAAAACTGTTCCATTAAAAAGGCTTAAGTTTGAAAATCGTATAGTTTACCCTAAGATTGTGAAGTCTCAGAGTAGGTTAAGTTAAATAACACAAAACAGTGACCAAAGTACCTACATGGTGTATGTGGGATACACACTTCCCCATCTTAAGAAAATTGGAATGTTCAGACATTTTTTATGAAAAATAACTTGTAGGATCATAGCTCACTGAAAACTGACATGATTAAATGTGACACATTTCCTAATATGTTTTTGTTAACTTTGTGAACTTCTGCTGATTTTGAAGAAAGTAAATAGCTCACTGCTTAACCTCTTTACCACTGAATGTTGTGTCCAAGTTGCTAACAGTCTGCTGAAACTATTACCAGTCAAATGTCTTTAGATTGTGCTTCAAAGACAATACACCAGCTACACTTTGAGTTTTGATAAAAAATGTTAGTGTAATTTTATGCCACATCATTTAAAAGGAATGAGAATCAGAATTTTATACAGCATGCAGTATTTTTTATAAAGTCACAGCAGCACTATTAAGTTATGTTCTGTCATTTTTATATTTGTTACTTTGAAAAGAACTGATCAATATATTTTTAGAATGAATGTTTTGGAAATATATGCAGCTTGTCTAATGGCCATTCTATGACCCTACATATAAATGTCAACATTTGTGCACTCCTTTCTGTTTTTCTTATACACTTGTCCTTACAATAGTCTAGGATGTTGCTGTTGTTGTTTGTCTTTCGTAGTTTCCTGGTTAGGGGTCACCACAGCGGAACTCTGGTCCGCTAATGATTGGCAGTAGATTTTCACGAACACCGAGGTGCCAACTCGACGTTCAACCTTCAACGAAGCAACGCCCATTTACGTATGCCTTTTGAACGCCCACCCAACTGCGGGGAGGACATGCAGACTCCACGCAGAAGGTACTCCCCCGCACTCCAGCTGAGAATCGAATGGGAGAACCTCTTGCTGTGAGGCAACAATGCTACCGCTGCACCACCGCGGATGCTTACAAGAGTCTAGTTTACTCAGCCTTAAATATTGTTTTGTCAGAACTAGTGCCACTGAAGGTAAGAATCGAACAGCTTTTGAATCCATGTACTTATGAATGCATGTCCAAACTTTTATTTTTTGCTGAAACATTTACATTGACTGAAATAATACCTTGATCAGGCATATATTACTTTAGTTTCAACATCATGAAAACACAGTGACGATACAATAATGATATTTAGTGAGTTTGTCTACCAGACCACTATCACAAGAATATGTATGTTGTATAGCAATAACAAAAAGCAGGACAGCTTAATGTTTACATCAGCTGACCAGTTGTACTTACAAACACATAGCCATGTTTCTGAAACCATCTGAAATATTCTACCAAATTTCACATGAATGTGTTATAATGCTCAGTCATTGAATGTGCTTGGCTTGTGAGTTTAGGTTTAAAGAAATGTACATATCTAAAAACCCATATTCTCTTAACATAACCAGTGCTACTGCATTAGTGCCCACATTTTGGGGGCATAAATACTTACTATTCTGGAAAAACATACACCATTTTTATGTCTGATGGAATGCAAACTTAATGTGGATATATGGTGGATGTACTGCTTACCCACCGGCAATAGAAGTCATATACCTACTCAAATTAAAAACTGAATATTAATGCAACATGCTAGATTGTTGCTTTGCAGTGTCTGTTAAAGCCTATATTTAGTGCTTGGGAATTTGATAATTCTGAAATGGGTTGTCTAGTAGCAGATTTTAAACTCAGGGACAAGTTATATTGGCACCCAGTGATGTGGCATTGCTGATGTTAGTGAGTTAACTGTAACGTCTTGAGACAGCAGTTTGCTCACGTCCTAGAAGGATAACCAATGTATTTTGCTGACAAAATAATATGTCTGGCATCCACTATGTAGTGAAAAAGCTGAAAAAAGGCAATAATGTAGACTTTCACAAATGTATAAAATTTGGAAAACAAACAGCAAAGGTACCAAATAATCCACTAAGTAATCCAAGGCAGCCAGGAAACATAGTCAGCCAGTGATAAGCAAACTTACAACTTTATTCAGCAAAAAATGTTTTATACTGACTACGTTTCCTGGGTGCATTGGATTACATACTTTCACAACTGTACCCGTTTTATTTTGCTTCAGTACAAAGAACAGTTTCAATAGCCCTGCAGAGCTCAAAGGAGTCCAAAAATAGAAAGGAAAACAAAACTACATTTTTATTTATAGCGTGGAAGAGGGTGAAGAAAGTCCCCGAGCAGGAACAAAGCTGTCAATTTATCATGACTGGTGATGTCATCACAGTAGTGTGTTGTGGAAAGAGGCTAGTAAACTAAACGAAAGGCTACAGTGCATAGATTCCATTGTATGAATGAGGAGGGAAGATCCTTACAGTACAGAGGGTTTATTTCTTAAAGGAGCCTCACTTTGAATAACCCATCCAGTTCCCGACACTTATTTGGGTAGGTGGCAGAAGTTCATGAGTGGGTAATGAACACTTATAGCCTGATTAACAGAGACATAGACATCACAATATGCACACTGTGGGAGAGACAGAACAAGATGACATGAAAGAAACTGACAGATGCTTCACTTACCTCACAGGGAGACTCTGCAGTATAAAAAAGTGAGATATTGCAATGTGATACACCATGAGTCCTAGAGGCCATGTCTGAAACATCCATGGTGGTATGCGTGAGAGAGGTAATGCAAGCCTATTTTGGTGAAGGAATTGTGAATATCGGGAAGAAAATTATCAAAAGAAGGGATAGATGTAAAGCATTGAGTGCAGAAAGAAATAATGTATGAGAGTCTGGGTTAATCACTGATGACCAGCTGAAGACTCCAAAGACAGATTTCATAAACACATTCTGGACAGAGGGTGTGGCAAAAGCAATACTTTTCTCATTATATACTAGTTGCAAATTATCAGTGTTTGGTCGGTACTTACCTTCGATTCTGGTTTGAAGCTGCCATATGTTTTTTCATACCACTCTAATGTGCCTTTCTGAAAAACAATGAAAAGTAACATACAATTTTAGCAATCTAATGCCATATTTAAAGTTGGTAAGAACTTCCCCTAAATAGCAAAACAATAATGCACTCATAATTCTATGATCCAGTAATATGATATTTTTACAAGTTTTTGACTTTAATGAATATAGGCACCGAATGACAAAAGATTCCAAAAAAAAGGAAAAAAAAAAAAAACTAAAGAAGATATCTAGCACATCATTAAATCAAAAGCTAAAATGAAGTATCATCTCACTAGTGATATCACATGGCCATGCATTACTTCTGTCTTTACAAATGCATATCAAGTACCGGATTTCATTCTTCCCCAAGGAGACAAAGCGTAAACACATGAATAGAACTTGGATTACCATGCCTGGACAAGACATACTGTAGGGTTGAGCTGAAGTTCCTGCTTGTGTTAATTTCCCCAAAGGATACCACATGTAAAGCTGAAATGACCTGTAAATATATGTTCACTTCACCCTCCTTGTTAGGTGACTCAGTATAGCCCTAGGCCACAAGCCTTTAGCTTGTTAGAGTGTATCTGTCTGGATGGTACAGTTGTTTCATTAGGACTCGGACAGTTAGGTATATGTCATACTGCCTAACTACAGTATGTTCATAGGTCTTTACAAAGCTTATGGTCAAGACCAGCATTGGATGCTCAGCCATATCACACTATATTGGTAGGAGATTAATAGTGTCACCTATTAAGGATTTTCCCTATATATTCCTAGGGAATATTTGTGACCACCCTTCAGAATAGATTGCCAGGAGTTGCACAAAACCCCTCACAAACTGGAAGGTTAACTCATCTAAAAGCAGGAAAAGTGGGGTGTCTGAAAAACTGTTCTAACCTTTCCAAGTCTTGCTTGGATCACGCTGCCTTACAGTTTCCTTGGGAATCAGGATGATTTTTTTCTTATCATGTTACTTTAACTCAGTGGTGACATTAAACTGAGATAGATGTTAAATGTAGCAAAGGGTGGGAATGTGTCATAGGGTGACTTGAACATGCTGGGCAGCACCCTCTGTAACAGTATAAAAAAGATGTATGTGGACATTGATGCGTACTTTATTTCATTGTGAGAACAATATGTAAAATATTATATGCACTACTACGGAAAGTTTATCGACATTTGTAAGTATGACAGTATTTTGTCTCTATATATATTTGCAGAGATATAAGTATGGGCCTCTGGGCTGCACTTATTTCTCAATATTGTAAGACTGCTGCATTTGTATTCATATTTAAGTTATCAGAGTATTTCATTTGTTTGCATTTAGTTTCATTTGCAGTCATTTTGGTGTATTGCTAATTTGCCTGTAGTTCTATCACTTATATGTTGTTTTAAAATGTGTTTATGTTGTCTCTGCCTTTGAGGCCCATGTCATGACTGAAAGGGGCCTGTGGAATACTTCACTTACCTCGTAGTTAACAAAAGTAAAATGAATACAATTACTGCTGTTAGTGGGATAGGGGTGTAGCTGTACTTTAAGAACAATGTAAAGAAGTTGCTATTTTTTTACTTTATCTTTTCATACCCTTTCACAGTTACACAATATGCGATCCTCATGCATGGTGCACTTTTTTATTTTACACCAGTGGTTTGCTACTTCTTACTGCTATTCTAGTTACTTTCAATTTACCCTCCCCAGTCTACCTTTTGAATGGTAGTAGCTCAAATGTCTCTTCATTTTCTTCCAGTCTCTTTTTCTTTTATTTGCTTCATGCCCCTCTCATTTCCTTCTGCTTTATACTTGTGTTTACAATGTCTAGAAATTTCCTGCCCAGCTCTCCATTCTGGCATGTGCCTGTTGTTTTCCCATTTCTGTCATTACCTTATTGTTATTAGCTTTATCATCACTAGCTTCATTGCCCACATTTCTTTTTCTTGACAACCCCCATATTCATTCACTACATCTTGCATGCAAAATCCATAGGAGCTTTGTCCCTGTTTTGCATACGTCCACTTCCAGATTTCCCAAACCCCTGTCTAGATGTTTTCTGTTCAGATACACCCCCCAGAGCATGTTTCCTGCCTGCCTTTTCCATCATGCATCTCCAGCACCTTCAGCCTGCTTTTCTTCCTTCCTTACACAATCTTTTAGTGCAAGATACCATCTGTATAACACTCCGAATATCTGATCTCCCACTCCAAACATTTCTGAATCTCTCATGTTATTTGGAGGACTTTTTACCATTCACCTTCCCTGGTCTGCCACCCTTCTTCCTTCTCCCATCTTTTCCATATCTTTTTCTTCACTTTCCCCTCATGTATTCATGAACCATTTTGCTTTTACCTTTCAGCTGTTTTTCCTATTATACATATGGGGATGCCCTTTCCATTCTACCCTTTCTTTGTTTCCCTGTGTTCCTGTTTTCTTGCTGTTATCCAGCCATTTTTCCTCTCGGTTTAGTATATAGCCACTATTTGTGTTAATCAAGTTCCTGTATTAATTCCGGTTGGATTTGGGGCACTGTCTGTGCTCCTGTTCTTTCTTTTTTTAACTCTTGCTCTACTCCTATCTCACTTTCCTTTTATATCTCTAGGTGTTTCTTGTTTATAAAAGTGCTCCATCCTCCTTCTTCCGATATGTCTCTCACTTTCCCTTGTCCTCATGTCATGTTGCCCCATCTCTTTAGTGCCTCCTCATCCTTTCTTTTATATTTTTTCCACCATACTTTTGGCATAACCCTTACTTTCTATCCACGTGAGAAGGTTATTTGCTAAGGTCTGTATGGTACATGTGTGAAGTTTCCAGCCCACTTTTTCATACTCCGTCTTAGCTTGTTTTTTTTTTATTATTATTTGAGACCTTTCTCTCTTTCTCTTTCTCTATCCACTCTTTCAAGTCCTTCTGTAATTTTACTACTTAAGTGTCAACTGGGTGCAGTAGCAGATTTCTTAGTACATTTGCTATAACTTGCAGAATCATTATTCTAATCACATTCATTCTACTTTTTCATTTGTGTTGTGTTCTCCTGCTTTTGGTATCCCCTTTATTTGCTCTCTCCCCATCTCCAAATGTTTTGTACTTTATCACCTAATGCGTGGCTTACATATATTCCCAGATATCTGAGGTATTCCTTGATTCCTTCTTCTGTATGTGTCCCAGCCCTCCATTTCCTTCTGTATGTGTCCCAGCCCTCCATTTCCTTCTGTATGTGTCCCAGCCCTCCATTTTCTTCTGTGTGTCCCAGCCCTCCATTTCCTTCTGTATGTGTCCCAGCCCTCCATTTCCTTCTGTATGTGTCCCAGCCCTCCATTTCCTTCTGTGTGTCCCAGCCCTCCATTTCCTTCTGTATGTGTCCCAGCCCTCCATTTCCTTCTGTATGTGTCCCAGCCCTCCATTTCCTTCTGTATGTGTCCCAGCCCTCCATTTCCTTCTGTATGTGTCCCAGCCCTCCATTTCCTTCTGTATGTGTCCCAGCCCTCCATTTCCTTCTGTATGTGTCCCAGCCCTCCATTTCCTTCTGTATGTGTCCCAGCCCTCCATTTTCTTTCCTTTTCTCTCTTCTAACATAACTACCACTGTTTTTTTTTCTGCATCTATGCCCTGAGGCTCATTCAAATCTTGCAAAAAGGGGTAATATTTCCCATATGGCCATCTCAACATTTTATGATATAAGCATGTAGTCTTCTGCGTACATTAGGAACCCTAACTGTACTCCTGTTTTTCCCTCCATTTGTGCTAACTTTATCCTCATTTCATTTGCCAGCTCTTTTATGATTAGTGTAAAACACCCTGGGGAAGACAGCGCACATCTGTTCAGTCACTACTTTTAATGCCTTGGAAACTCTTTGATTTATCATTACTTCTATTTCTGACTCATTCTTAATTACCTTTGTCTGTCTTATAAATTCTTCCCCATTTGCCTTTTTCCAGTATTTGTCAGTGGGCTTCCCATCTCACTGTGTTTAAGGCCTTTTGTACTTCTAAAAAGGCCATCCCTGCTGTGTTCTCCCCTTTTGCTTTCTGCTTTTATTAGGACCCAACAATTACAATTTGCCCTTCTTCCTTTTACCATTCTGCCCTCCTGTATTATTCTCAGCAGAATCTCATTCAGTCTCCTTGCTAGCACTTTTACCATCACTTCAATGTCTGTGTTTAATAAGGAAATTGTTTTGTAATCCCATACTTCTATCCTGCCTGCCTCCTCTTTTGGGATTACTAACAACCTGCTCCTTTTCATTATCCATGTTATTCTCCCTATTTCCTTATTCTTTCATACTTCTCCTTAACTGTCTGTAATGTCTCTCTGTGCCACCTGTTGCACTTTACTGGGGGATCCATCTGGGGCCCCTACTTTTCTGTCTTTTATTGCAATCACTGTCTCTTTGAACTCCTCCATCATGAATTTTACATTCACTTTCTCCCTCTGAATTCCTTCAGCTTGTTACCCCTCTCCTCTGTCTGTGACATTCCAATGGACTTCCTTTTCCTTCTCTCATTCCTGGTATATTTTTTGATGGTATTCCATAAAGGCTTCAATAACCCTGTCATCTTGCTCTATGATCTCTCCATCTTTCCTCTAATGCTTGATACCCCTTTCTCACCTTTCCGTTTTTCATACTTTCTTCTTAGATGTTTCCCCAGTTCCTCCCAGTTAAACACCAGTAACCCTCCCAGTATCATTGCTCTTACTTCCACTGTAGTTGTTATCTCTCCTTCTATTTCAGTTTTTATAACTGCATTCTCTGTCCTTGGTGTTTTTCTGTTTATACCATTTTCCATATATTCCTTTGTATTCTTCTCAGTTCTTCTTCCTGTTTTGTTATCTCGTCCTCATCTTACGTTCTTTTCCATACATCTTCTCGCATGATTTTTCTCTAACTGTTGTTTTGTTTCCATCTACCAATGTTTTCCCAGTTCTGTCTTGTCTACAATATTCTCCTCCACTGTCTCCTCTATTTAGCTTTTCTAACTGTTGCTTCCTTTCCTGATCTTTCACCTTGTAACATGCCTCTCCATCATAACCATTCCCTTTGCTCATTCTCTGTCCTTATTGCCACTGCCACTGCTGCATGGTCCAATAAGTCTCTCTTCTGTATTTCTGTCTCCTCCACCATTTTAGAGTTTCCTCTATCCTTAGTATACTGTCTAGTCTACTGGCTTGAATCCTGAAGTTTCTGCTAAATGTGTACTCCATGTTTTCAGGGTGTCTTTCCCACTATATCCTTTCACTATTCTTCATTTTTCCAAGTCCCTTTCTAAGAATATTTTCCTTTTTACACTGTACTCTCTTCTGCCATAAAGCCTGTCTTTCTTTGGATCTAGCATGGCATTGAAGTCTACTCCAATGATTTCCTCCCCATTCCTTTTTATGTGATTCTAGTCTTCAAAGAACTTCCTGTAAAAATCTTCTAAATCCTTCTTTGGGGCATACAGGCTCCCTGCTTCCATCTCCTTCCATGTATTCTTCCTTGATAAATGACCCATCTTTCCTCTGCACTTCTGCTCCCTTTCAGTCACCACATATAGTCCTTGTCTGAAAAGAGTGTCCACTCCTGTCGTGCCACCCCTGCTTTACTGTCGGCTTCTCCCTTGGAGTACTGTGGGCTCATAATCTTCCTTTCCTCTTTTACCTTTAGTTTGGTCTCCTGGAGCAGTACCACATCGCCTTACATCATATTCATTCTAATGTGTTCTTTTTTCTTTTTGATCAGGTGTGAAGCCCCCTCCCCTATGTTTTATGTTAGCACTTTCAGTCTGTGTTCATTCCTTTCTGTTGTCTTTGTGTTTGTAACTCCCTCCTTCTGACTCATTGTTTCCTTTAAACAGCTCTATTCTCTTGGGATTCTGTGCTGAGCTGGACCTTCTGTCCTTTGGTCTTTGCCTGTCCTCAGCCCTCTTCCTCTATAGAGCTGGATTTGTTGCTTTCCAGCCTGCAATTTGAATGCCTCTGGACTTGTGTCATTCACCTTGTCCTTTTGTTCCCTAGTTCTGTTTTGGCCAAGTCCTTCTTGCTTTCATGTCTTCAAGATTGCCTCCCATCTGTTCTTTGCTCCTGTTTATCTCTCACTTCCCCCATAGCTGATACTTGCTTCCTTTGTATTTGGTCTTACTTTTGTGACAGTTTAATGCATTCCATTTTACTTTGCAGTCATACCTAAGACTGATGAAGATTGGTATTCCTTTCCATAATTATTTCCTTCTCTGTTTCTTCCATTTTCTTTCAGATACCATAACCCTTTTGCCCACTGCTTATGAGAGAAAGCTTACTTTTATATGAAAATACAAACATTATAAAATGTGGTGTATGCTAGGTAGTATACCAGGCATGCAGTCCAAGAGACTATTGAGAAGCTTAGCCCAATTTCCTAATTGCCCCAGGGCACTGTCTGATTACCAGGGCACTGATTAACAGCCTTGCTGAGAGTCACTCATTGGACAAATGCAGGCTGAGGGAATCATGCCCTGGGCTGCAGGAAGTATCTCATTAACAGCTCATAGCTTTAATCTTCTGTGCCAACTGCCAAAGTGACCATGTAAGAGCAATCTGCCTCCCATTACTCAGCACCTTTCTCTTACTGTTGGAGCGCAGTGCATTAAGAAAAATATTTCTTACCTTTGAATAGTGCACCATGTTCACAGATCTCAGTAGTCCTTTTCAGTCTTATTTATCCCTTTTTGTCTTGTCATTTCTGTGACTTTAGTCTCTCAGTTCTTTTTGCATGCAGTCATGCTACAATGCTGGCATACAAAGATGTTTACTGAGCACATCCACTTATTTTTTTTCTCTTGTACTGTCTCTCATTTCTTCTTTCTTCTCTTCCTGCATGACCAGGCTGTCTAGTTCTTGATGGCTTCCCTACTCTTGGCCTCCTATCTTGGTCCATTTTTTTGCCACTGTTCCATTTTGCTTTTCTTCCCTTCTCCTTTGACTAGTCCAACCTACTCAAGCCCTCCAACTTCCAGCACTGGGCATATGAAACTCCAGAGATGAAAGCTGCAGTGTCTCCTCACTGACAGTTTGTTCTTCTTCTTCTGCATCTTGTATCTGTATCCCTGCTTTTGTTGTGATCACTATCAGACTCTTCTCCACTGATGAAGTTCTGGTTTGACCAGCTTTTGTTGTTGTTGTGCACTGTTCTCTTATTTCCTCTGATTTCCATGTTCTTTGCTCCATTTCTGTTGTCTGCTGTGGTTCTTCTCTACCCCACTTATCTTGTCAACATCACTGTGAGTGCCTTCGCTTACTTCTCTGTTTCTTCTTTTCCCCACATGTGCATCTACATCAAAAGCTCTCCATGATCCCTGGAATTCTACCTTCTCTCTGACCCTTCACAAGTTTGTCTGGCAGCCCATTTCTGGTATGATATAGGAGATTATTTCTTGTGTTTGTTGCTCCAGCCTTCACTGTGCAGAATCTCTCCAATTAAACCTCATGCTTCTTGCTCTGCATGGAATTTGTGTCGGTTTCCTTTCATTATTGCTGTTAAGATGGCAGGGTAGTTAATCCATGCAGGAATTCCCCGTTAAAGGGTATCCGTTTAAGTGTTCTGCCTTGTGTCATAGGTGTGTAGACATGATAATATGCCTCAGCTGCCTAGCCTGCTCTCCTCTTGCAACTCTCATTCTAACATTTTTGTGGATTATTATTGTTATTGTTTTTTGGAGCCTTGATAAGTGAAATCTTACTTCTGTCAGCCTTGTTTTTTGGGTTACCCACTTTTTCTTTTTGCCATTATTTCTTTTTTTTTCTATTTCTGTCAGCCTTCTGCTGTTCCTTCACATCTAATCTCATTTCTGTTTTGTCCCCTTTATGTATTGAATTATATATTTCAGATTATTCACTTCTCTTTGTTTACTGCCTAGTTTTCCCCTCATTAGGCTTACATCATCGGCCACTGCCATCTGCTTTTGGAACTGTTTAAAAAGCTCTTTGTAATTTGGGGCTGCATTAAACTCTGACAGTTGTTGTGACCCTTTTCCTTGGCATCCATCCTGTGATTTATTTTTTTTTTCATCTGGACTAGTTGATTAATTAATTTTTTATTGACCCTTTGTCCAGAGCTCTGAGCATAAGCAGTCATCTAACATGGACTCTCTAGCACCTCCCCCCAAGTTCTTATCATTTTTTCTAGCAGATAGCTTGGCAAACTTATAGAACGGGCTTCTAAATGAGTTTGTGATTTTAAAAACAATGAAAAATTCAACAGTTTTATGGCAAGATACAATGGCAATTCAAATTAGGTGTTGTTGAACAAAGGTCCTTTGGAAGAAGGTTGTCTACTGCAGAACTAGAATCTATAGCTTATGGACTATACATTTAATTGGCCAGGTGGCCCATGCAGACCAAAATAGACTGTCCATTTGTGTATGTGCACCTGGATTCTTGTTTCTTTTCATTTATTCATTTTTAACTGGGTGTGTGGGCTGGTCCAAATGCCCTTTTCAGCCATGACCTTTATCAAAGGCACACTTAAGTATTGAATCTAATTGAGTAATATATGATATCTACACAATACAGTATGCAAACAGTGCAGAATACAGAAAGTACAAGGTAGGGATATACGGATTATAGTATATTGTCTTATATTCTTATACAGTTTATACATGAATATAAGGTATATAATTACACTGGAACAAGCGATATACTGAGTAGAGTTTCTGTACAGAAAGAACTGTGACTGGAGGCTTTATTGGCTGCATTACCACAAGTAACTTAAATTGATACATAACTTGAAAATTTCTGGAAGACTGTCACACACTAAAAAATCCAGCTAAGAGTTCCCAACAAGTAAATCGAAAGGTCTCTTTGGATAATCCAGACTGAATCTGAAAACAAGCTACAAGCTTAGATGATGTAAAATGCTATATTTTCTGAAAACACAAACAGTAAAACTGAACTTTGTGATAGCTTGTAGTAAATAGATTTGAAGCATTTATACCCTTACAGAGCCACGAGATACTCTCTGAGTTTAGAATACAAAAATAAAGACGCTTTAATGGTTAAAAAATCCATGGGTTAACTCACTCCAATAAGCTGGAGAAACTGTTTGCTCCTGTCCTTGTGATATGAAGTGATGTTGGTGATATCTGACCTTCGGTCTATCACCACTGAGAGTGCATATTCACAGTTACGTCTCTTAAATGTTAAGGAGGCATGTTGAAGGATGATTCTGCCACTAAAAGACAACACATTGATTTGGATAAGAGAGCCCAATGATGATCCCTATTATCTGCTAGCAGAATGAAAAGAGAGATCTTATTTATATACATTTGTAGTAAGCTAGTATAGCATAAAGAATGGAGAGTTCCCATTGGTAGGGCATTCTCTTGTCAGGCGTTAGTAAGGTGACATCCAATATTTTACTGGCCTTTGTTGGTCAGTCTGTAACATTGCTTAAACTGCTTAAGTACTCCGGAGACATATTATTTCTACATAGTTTTTAAAGTATAGGGTATCATCCAGAAACTATTTAAGGTACCTATACTGAATAACTTGCAATATATCATTATTAAATGGATTTAGGATTGTGATGCACCCAGTGTTTTTAATCCTTTGAGAGTGAGGTGCTGAAAACTAGTTTGGCTGATTTCTATGGGTTAAAGGCAAGTTTGTTGCATACCAACCAATAGCACTCACTGTACTGAAATCATTTTGTAGATCATTTTAAAAGTTTATGCAAACATCAGCTGACAAGATTATATTTGATTTTATGAGATCAGAAGGAGTATCAGAGAAAGAAGGAAATATAATGGGTCCAGGATCAAACTCTGTGGACCTCCAGATGTAGAGGTTACTAAATCATCCTTGGTAGGCCCAGACATAACACTTAATGTTCTGCTATGAAGGCAGGAATAATTCCTTTTTATCCAACAGCCATGTTGTTATATTCACACCCTGTTTTTGTTTGTAAGAAAAGACTACCAGATGAAGAAAGAAATGGATGTAAGTATTAATCCATCTGAAGACCTAGGCCACAAACTGTCTAGTCTGGCCACAATATCATATAGATCAAGAACATCTTCAATTCCTAATATCACTCTACAATATATGGCAATTGTAGCTTTACACATAACACTACACAGGGGTACTGCAGAGTTATGACCCAGAGGAGTTAATGGAAGTCAGGGTGGGACCAGATAATGAAATCTAATTTTATATGCATTGTACATTTAATGCCAAAATGTCCAGCAAAACACGGACGTGGAGATCGGCATAATCAGTAGTGTAGCTTGGGCGGGGCAAAAGGGGCAACTGCCCTAGTTGCAAAGTGTTAGAGGGCACAATCTGATTAGCCATCCATCATTCAGATTGCTGTTAAGGAAATTCTGGCCTTTAAAAGCTGGTATAGTGCATTTGTGGTCAAATGTGAGTGCTGTAGCACTCTGTGTATGGTCCAACTGTAGAAACTGGTTGCTAAATTGTAGCAAGCAGTTTGCTATAGTTTAAATGTAAAAAGTTTTTGTTGCAAGCAGTTTACTACAGATCAAATAAAAAAAAAACTTTTTTTTAACTAAAACCTGAGTGCTGTAATGTTCTATGCTGGGTATAAATTGTAACCATTTGTAGCAGTCTGCTACAGTTTTAAAGAAAAAATAATTTTATTTATTCCTTTTTTTATTATTATTTTTTTTACTATAATGTAAGAAAGGACAGTTGGGGGCAGGACACAGAACAGGACCAGAATGGTTGGGGTGGGGGGCAGCTGGTGTGCCAGTAAAAGGAACCAACTTTTTTTTGTTCTTCATTTGAAGAGCTGAGGTGGTGTGTGGTACTGTTTGTAGGATACGTCCTGCAAATTTTGCAGAAGTTTTTTTTTTTCACATGAAGAATTGAGGGGGTGGGGAGCTGGTTTATGGGAACAGTATATGGTGCTGGTTGAGGCAACTATGCTTCTGGGCATAACCATTTAGGCAAAAGAATATATTAAACTGATAGATTTCATTTGGACTCTGCCTTTCTGGCTCATCATTATGATATTATAACTGCCATAAAAAGGAACACAAGGGTGATAAATATGTCCAAGGAATGGCAGGAACTAGGCTACAACAATTCTACATTTAAGGAGAGGACACTGAGCAGAGACTCAAAAATGTTTTCTTAAACAGGCAGGACTGTAAATCCTGGGATGTACCAACAGAACAAAGGGACACTGTAATGACTATCACAGGCATAATAAAGGATATATTTAGATAGAACATTTACAAACAATACAATACAAAACATTTTATGATAGTTAAAGCAGACCACAAAACACAGGTACTTGTATCTTACAAGTTGTTTTCCCTGTAAGAAGTCTTGGAGGTCTCCTAATATGCAACAGTTCAAAGATAAAAGGTTTATGAATATAGAAAATGTTGAGGATAACTGATATGACATTGTATAAGCACGTGCACTTCTACTCGATTTTCAAATGAGACACAACAACACAAAGAGGTATTAAATGCAAAGTATGACGATAGTTTATGCACTAAAGTCTGTTTCTGAGTGTTAGTTTTAGAACAGAAACATGAAACAGTACACCACTACAAAGCTCTGCTAACTCAAGCCATCAGTGTTGGAGAATGTAGCTGGTAATCACAGAGATAATCAGAATCATGAAAAAGCTTTGATAATTATTGTAAGGGCATTACATCACTGTAATCTGTGGAGAATAGGGGCCAAGCCATATAATGCACAACAATTCCACATTCATAAGGCAGCATTCCCTTAAATATATTTCAGCACACATGGAAGCACTTTTCCTGTAAAATAATCACAATTTTTCCAGCAATAACAATATAACTTCTCCTATTTCACTAGATTTACCAATACGAAATGTGAATATGACGTTACCTTGAGGAAAGTTGCAGTCTCAACATGTAGTTCATTATGAAATGGGCATACTTTCTTGAAGGCCTCCATGCTGTAGATTTGACTGAGGCATCTTAAAACAATATAAAAGAATTGCTCAACATATGATAGCATATGACTGGCATTAGCTTAGTCTCTATTATAAAGAAAATCTGAAACAAATGCACACATTCCTTCTAATGCTGTCTCCTGAGTGAATGTTTCCATCACCATATTTTACTGAAGATAATAAATTTAACATACAATGATTATTTAAACTAATATTGCATAAAGTTATAAAATATAAGGTATTATATCAAATTTCTACTTACTGTCATAATACAGTTCATGATCCTTTGTAGACATTGTAAAAAAACCTTGCATTTCTAGGGGGGAACAAAAAAGGAATACTTCCAGCAGCTTCTGAAAGAAGTAAACATTGTACTGTCCCAGACACAGCCTATGAAGAAAGAAGTGGAGCCACACTAGATGAAGTAAGAGCAGCACTAAGGAACATCAAGTCACAGAAAGCCAAAAAGATGGCTCCTTATGGAAATGTAGGCACCTGAAATGCCATGTGCTGACAAGATGAAATAAAAAAAGACCAAAAACACAGGAGAACAGAACAGCGAATCTCTTAAATCACCCCTCTTGTTTAAAATTCTTTATGCAGGGGGGTCAAGCCCTCCCCCCATAGCCTAAACTTATATTTACTAACGCCAAGATCACCATACCTTGGAGAAAAAGGAATATTCCAGGAAATGGCATCTCTGACGTTATATATGTAAGTCCAATATTTCGGCCATTCAGTCTCCATATTTTGGTAGCCTACTTTTTAAATGTTTACCGAAAAATGCGTAGATGTCCTATCCTCAGAACACACACAGGTTGCAGTTTTGTGTTGTACATGCAGAGACTTCTGACCCCCCCCAAAGAAGTTATCTTTACTGAGTTATAAAACAGACCATAGCTTAAGCTTAGTTCCCTGCACATAATAAGTCAATTACACTTTGTTCTACCTCCTTCTGCCTTTTTACGGAGGTAGACAATGATGCTAATATGGGATGGTAGGGGAAGCAGCCATTTTAGTATTGGCTCTGTCTGAGTCAGGAGACTGATGCCAAATGCAGACTGATGTGACACCTGAAACAGGAAGTGAAAGACAGAGGACATGAGGTGGCAATGAAGTGTATTGAATGGAGCGAAGAAAAAGTTTTTTTTCTTTTTAATATTTTACTGAAGTTGGACAGTATACTGCAGCATGGGTATGTATTTTTGTATTACTTTTCTGTAAAAACAGCAGGCCACTAGATACATTCTTGTTGGTGTTGCTACCATCACCATACATATTCATTTTGTGGTTTATTTAAAACAGAAAACTTAACAATTCACAGTAAAATGTTTTACTTTTGAAATCAATCCTTTTCAAAATGTTGTTCTATTGTAGGGCAGTCTTTAGTGGTTGAAATGAATGTTATTTGACTAAAAGGCAATTTTATACCCATAAATGTATAGATCAGATCCATTGTGAAATAAAGACACCAGCAATGTGCATGTGCTATAAAATCATGTTGCCTACAATTGTCTCCTGTTTTGCCCTAATGCAGACCACTGTGCTTTTACTGCTCATCAGGTGTGAAATATATAATGTGCATGTGTGTCTTCCCCTGATTAAACTTTAGAATTCAGTTATGATGCATAGCATCCAATAAGGCAATGTGAGTGTGAATGAGTGATTGAGTGAGTGTGTGTGTGTGTGTGTGTGTGTGTGTGTGTGTGTGTGTGTGTGTGTGTGTGTGTCCAGATTTGTGATTGAAGAAACCTCTGTACAGTCAAAAATAAGACACAACCTGGTTCCTGATTGATGGGACAACATTAAAATCTGAGAGGAATGAACCTACACTAGAAAAAAAAAAGATAGCATTCAGACTGAGATCATGAGAGCAATGGCTTTGTGACTAAGTAGTTTGAGCTGCCTACTTGGTAACTTTTACAAGGCATGTGTGAGACTGAAGTAGGGGAGCAATACTTTTTTTATTTATTTTTTGCTCCACTACTGTTTCTGCTGCTGACTTCAAGCTCCTCTATGCCAGGTCCTTGATGCTTCTATCCTCCTTGGATGGTCCCATGCTACAGTGGCACTCTTACTGGATCCACAGCTAGAATGAGCTCTTTCTGGGAATTCCTTCATGCAGGGACTCCTCCAACTTCTGCATGCAAGTTCTCGAAATTATCCCCATCATGAGCCTCCAAGACACTGCCAGGCAAGAAGCCATCATGCTGTGGCACATAGTATTTTGTTACTTGGTCCTAACCTCTAACAACTACAGGTTGAGTGGGAAATGAGACATGGCCTCTGAGAATGTTCCCGCACTGGTCCATAAGGTAGCCATGAACCCTCGGCCATTTTGTGCTCCTAACCCAACAATTGTTTCAAGCCCTATCCTCTACCAGGGTTCTGAGAATAATCCAACAACATCAGCGCAGCCCCTCCCCCTCTGTATAATCATACTCCCCCTCCCTGCCAGCTCAATCATGGGCCTGAACTGCTAATCTGTATTTGATTGCCCGGGCCATAGTGAAGCCTTCATCCCTTTTTACTAGGCTGGCTGAGATCAGTGATTCTTGTTTCTTTTAATTAAAATAGATCATGGAGGAATAAGGAACAAAAGCTTTCATTGAATGTGCAGTATATTTCTTTGCCTGCTCTGTTTTCACCGTGGGATATGCAATTACACATAAATTCATCTGATATGAATGCATTGGTACTTCAGAGCAGAATATTTGCCTAATAACTCCAGAGAGCTTAAAGTGTAAGTCATGTTACTTCCTACATACAATGATCGTGGACATTTGTTTAATTATCAGTGCCAGCCTACAGAATAGTTTACTTGCCGATTGCTCTACCTCTGTTTCAGACACAGACAGGTTATAGGAACTGAAAGAACACTATGGTTCAAACAAGTACAAAAAAATGGAGAAAGCTGAAAGGCAGAATGCAGTAGATTTGAACTTCAGTTTAATCTCATCTAAATTGGTCTTGCTTACATTATTACAAACATATTCTTAGATACATGATATACCACAGCTGATACATTTGGAAATCGCTGATGCTTTCTGCACACTGTATTTCATGCCAGTGCCTTCCTGCTATTTCTAGTACTGTAGTGCACATTTGCAATCAGAAAACATTCTGACTACTCAAAAGACTGAAATATCCAATGGAAGGAAATGGTGGTGTATATTTACTCAAACTGGAGTGATTTATCGTAAATTATGATGTTTATGTATTTACAGTTTTAACCATGTTCAAAGCAGACCTTACCCTAATATAATTTTACCCCATTCTGGTTAGCCACACCCATTCAGTTACTTTCTGAAGCCCCTCCTCCTTCCTTTGAGGTCACCAGCCTCACCCAGATATACTAACAGGTGTAATGGTATAGAATGCCAGCTCTGGCATAATTAAGAGAGTGACACATGAAGACAGTTGAAACTAATGGCGGTGGAATCAACTGATCTTTTGAACATCCTGTGCATAAAGGGGGCTAGTAACTTGCTCATTGCAATACTGTATACAGTTTAGGCACTGTTATGTTCTAGCTTTAAATCTTTATGGCTTGCATTCTGTTCTCCCACCAGCTTAAGTCCTTAATTCAGCTTCAGTTTGCTTTTCATTTAAATGTACCATGACTATCTGCATGAAAAGGAATTGTTAGAAAATGGACTTTGGATAAGGTACACAAAAGCCATTCTTGTATCAAACTGAGAACAAAGGGAAGAATAGCACATTCAGAAGAAGGGAGAATAAACAAGAATACGCAACTCAACATTTTGTCACTGGAAATACAGTCTATCACTTCAATTCAAAAATGAAATGCTATGTCCAAAATGTTTAAAATACAAGTTGTGGGGAATAGGTTAGCTGGCCTAATTTAAACTGAAGTGCAGTATCTGCCAAAACAAAGGGAAAGTGGAAGGCAATAACCCTAAAGGGATTTTCTCCTTTCCTCCAAGTTCAAATATCTCTGAGTTACACACTCTAAGTAAACAAGTACATTGATTTTCTGTTGTTTAACATACACAACTTTACAAAATGTACTGTAAAATGAAAGAAATATATGTCAAATAATATGAGACCAGTTGCTGAAGTGTACACCCAAAGCTGCTCTTTAAGATTACATATATGTACACCAATAAAGCACAGTACAATAGAGGTATCATTTATAAAAGTATATTACCGTAGCAAATATTCTAATCGAATGATCGCAGCATTGCTTGTGACAGGGAAATTTTCTCTCAGCTTTTTTAAGAGTAACAGGCAATATTCGGTGAAGAGATTAAAACTTTCAGTTAAACTTTGCTCCTAGCAGAAAAAGAGACACAGTATTACTTATGATGTCACAGCAGTGCAAAGAAAAAAGCATTTGTGAAGTAATTATGCAAACAACAGTATACTGATGCATCGTTTTCATTTGTGGCATGTCTAAAATGGAGAGAAGTCATTTGTTTTGTCTCAGGTGAGTATTCAACATTCACTGCCCCGTTACATTGTTTAGAAAGCTGTTATGAGCAAAAGAATGCATGATAAGGCCAGTTTGCGTATGTAAACTATGAATTTGAAGGCCTGCTTCATGAACCTGTGTCTGATTTTCATTACTATCACTTTTAGGTATCTTGGGAAAACTGCTGAAAAAAAAATGTTATTTCACTAGCTGCAGCTACACTTCATCAAGGTGATGACTTCAAACTCCTGCCCAGTAAAGAAGTGCATCATAGAAAAAACGCAGAATGAATACTGCTGCTCCTGGAAAGAGATGTAACAAGGGTTTACAGCGATGCAAAGAAAAAAAATGTGTGACTACTGATTTAGATATGTACTCACTGCTAAATACAAACAGCTTATGTCTGTGAACAAGCTGTTGGCTTGGCGCTTAGTATCAGAGAAAGGTGGGTTGAGTGATTCAAAACATCCATGCGCATATATGACATTACCTTTTCTACCAATAACACTAAGGCAATGATACTATCATTCTGCACAGAGTATGAGCCGCAGTGCTGCATAAAGTAGCTGTAATTGCTTTTTGCAGATTAGGCTTGCATATTATTACAGTTATTGCATCCTGGAAATGTAAAATTTGGTGGACTGGGCATGGAATTAGATACCACAAGATACTCTCTGTCTTATGTTGCAGAAATGCTTGGTTGTTAAGGGTGTGATGTCCCCACTCTGGTCCACTAATCAAGGAGCCTGAATCCTCACCACTTACACTGGATCGGTGCATTCACTTGGAACAAAAAGGGATATACCTAGTATTTCCAGATGCAGCGCTCTGCATCAAGCACAATTTCTCTTAAAAGCAAACAGGCAACACACTTAGTCTGGGGTCTGGGATTCTATATCTGTCTCTCTCCCCAGTAAGACTCACCACTGGCACAACTGTAGGGTTGAGTCCTCAGCTGAGTGTCCAAACCAAGTCCCCCAGCACTCTGTCTGTGAAACCAGTGCTTCATGACCCTGCTCCAGATTTGATTTTCACACACACACACACACACACACACACACACACACACACACACACACACACACACACACACACACACAGGAAAGGCTGGCACAGATTTACTAGCTGTACCCCCTTCTGCCCAGACTGTAAGCTACCCGATGTTCCAAAGCCAGCTACTCTAAGGCTCTTGCAAGGGTACCCAATTATACTGAGTGAAATTAATATTAATACAAATTGTAGTTTGACCAATGCAGTAAGGCTTCCAGGAGTGGCCACAGTGTCACCAAATAGATATAAGTCCTCTCAAAGTTTAAAATATTCTCTAAAGGACTAGCCATAATGAAAAGTTTAAATATATTTTATAATAAATAATAAAATAACATGAAAATATTAAATAGCTATTTGCAATAAACACCAGAGTTTCAGCCAATGGAAATATTAAAAATAACATGGGTGGACAGGTTCACACAGTTACAGAAAAATAATACTTAACTAATCTCACTATATTTTCCTGACTAATGTAAATACTTATTATTCCCTGGTTACTTACTAGAGCAAGGCAAGAGAAGTAGGTGAGAGATCCTACTTTGTCAGGTTTCAAAAACAGAGTGCCATGAGACTTCAATCTCATCTAGTACTAAACATCATTTTTGTCCTAGATTACAAAATTGCATTACATATATCTGGTCATCTGACTACTGGTTGCCATGCTACCAGGATTTAACACATATGTGTCAATAATACACACACAGACACAGACACAGACAGAGCCTTGCTAAGATCTGATGCAGCTCCTGACGGCCACAAAAGTATTTCAGACGTCTACGCTTCCGGAGTAGCAATTAATTCACTGCTAAAGACAATACAGAAGTCCTCCTACTGCTTGTTTTCTCAGACATTTTGTCTCTGGCTGCAATTAGAACTGTAAGATACAATCTTTATGGCCTGAATTAAATAATTTAATTTCTTACTATTTTTCAAAGTCAGGTGGATTGAAATTAATCTCTTCTCTTCCAGTATCCATTGTTACAATATATACAGTTCAACATTTACAACAATACATGTACATTTCTTTTTCTGTACAGCAGGACACACTGTTGGAACATTTTTAACACAAGCAGCTTTACAAATACATTTTTGAACACAAGCATCTGTACAAATCAGTATGATATATAAATCACATATAATTATTTACAAATTTCCAGATAGCTATGTTGGCACATTACACATCTACTGCCCTACTTCTCTAGGCATAGCTGGCAATACCTCACATCATCACAGAGGGCAACCTGTTACTCAGTCAGGGAGGGCTGTATCAAGTCACCATGCAACTTAGCACACTTCATTCAATTTCTGCATTTATTATTTATAAGCAGGTCAGTTTAGTGTCTTCTTTCTGATTTGCACATTACAATTTAGCTTTGGCCTAGTAGCCTCGTGTAAGCCTACCTTGGGATGCCAGATGAATTTTCTGAACCACCCTCCTTTTCACTTCATTTATATAAATGCTCACACATAATTTTTCACAGTAGAATAAATTATTTGTAAATGCAACACTACAATTCAAACAAAAAACATTAAATAGTATCACTCCCTTATACTATTAACATTTCAGTACATCTCAATTTTGGAACATTTTGTGAAAGCTTTTTTTGCAATCACATGCTTAAAGCTCTGCTTAGTATAATTAGGGGAGATGTGAAACAGTTTAACCTTAATCATTTACAAATAAAAGCTTTAGCATCGTTTCAAAGTTAATTAGTACAAAACGATACTAATCATGAACATCTTCAATGTGAGAAGGAGCAGATATATTTGTTTTCAAATCTTAAGTCTTTGTATCAGCTCTATATAGCTGCTAAGATTGAAAGACACACTCACCCACACTCACCCACACACACGCGCACACGTACACACACACACGCATGCATGTGCGCGCGCGCACACACACACACACACACACACACACACACACACACACACACACACACACACACACACACACACACACACACACGTGCTGCTTTACAGTGATTCTTCCCAAACATGCTGCTGTATGCATAGCTGTATGTCATCACAGTAGTTCTCTGTTAGCTCCATAACCAGTATGAGCTCCACAGAGAGTAACGCACTATACCTGACTGTGGCTGAGGCACAATTTAGTCAGTACTGGCATGATTTACTCACAAATGGACAGATCCCTGCAGGACAAGAATAAATAAATTCTGCTTCACTCATACTCTGGTTGAGAATACTACATTATACAATGAACATTAAAAAAAAATCTTTTGTTACTTTCCTAAAATTAAACCTTTAATGAAAGCTCACAACTTCCGGTACAGAGCTGTTTGCAGTAAAATATTTCAGTTTAGATAGCTAAGTGACATGCTGTAGATGTAAAACAGTAGGCAGATATTTCTACTAATGTATTGCTGGCTCTCAGCTCCTAAGGTTACTGATGTATTGTTGGGTCTACTACAAGTGCTCATATGCAGAGCCAGATCATGGTCAAATGAAGTACAAGGCAGGATAATGGACCAGGGCCTCCAAATCATGCAAATATACATTTATTTGTTTGTCTCTCCCCAGCTACCATGAAACACTCGGAAAGCCTGTCAGTATGAATACTGTTTCATTATTTACTTTTAAAATTATCACAGAGATTTGGATTTAATTTAAAATATTTATTTTACAATTTTACTACAGAAACACATCTAGCAGTTGGCTCAGGTTGTGAGCTGTAGTCCCTGTGGTACAGGGTTTGATTCCCTCAGTCCTCATCTGCCTATTGTATGACCTTGAGCAAGTCACTTAACCAGACATTGTTCAAGTCACCCCTGAAAATGTATTTATTGACATTTATTGACATCTGATTTATTGACATATGAAAAGGGATTGTGTATCTTGTGGACCTACCTGGTTAACAAATGGGGATTACTAAAACACTGACAGCCATTTGTAAAACAAAACAAAACATAAATCTCTCAAACTGAAAGCAGGCTTGGCACGAGGAGCAGTAAACGTTTCTTCCCTTGAAATCCACATTTATTCAAGGTGCATTTGGCAAGCCATTAAATTGCAAGAGACATGCTGGGATTCATAGTCAAACAACATACAGAGAAGTACTAATTAGCATCTATGTAGAAGGTGCAAGGATGCAAAAGACAATGCGTAATGCATTTGCTAACATCCTGGGATAACCCACTGGACACAACTGTCCCCTTTCAGGTGAAGCCTGTGGGCACTGTCTGCTGAAGTGACTTGGTCTCATAAAGTAGGCAGACGAAGGCTGAGGGAATCAAACCAATTACTACAGGAAGCAGCTTATTAACATCTAAGAACATTATTTATCTACGTATCTGCACTAAGTACCAGACAAACACTGCTGCTATGCCCAGCACAAGGGACAGTTGGAGCTTCACTGAACTGGTCATATATATATATATATATATATATATATATATGCATATATATATATATATATATATATATATATATATATATATGTATATATATATATATATATATATATATATATATATGATAGATGTGTATGTATATATATATATATATATATATATATATATATGGGTTCCGTTCAGAAGCTCGAAATACTGAAATCTCGAATTTCAGTATTTCAAACCCAAGTGTGTGTGTGTGTGTGTGTGTGTATGTGTGTGAGTGTGTGTGTGTGTGTGTGTTAAGGGGTTTGGTTATGGGGCTGTGGTGTGTGTCAGTGTATTTTGTTGCTGTGATGTGTGTGTGCGAAGAGAAAGTAGCTGGTGTGGTGGTGTTTTGTGTGTGTTTGTATGTAGTGCGACCTCGGAGTTAGAATATTTAAGTAGGGGGGGGTGTGGGGTGCAGCATAGTAGAGTGATTGTGTGTATTTGTGTGGTGGATGGTGTGTGTGTGTGTAGTAAAATCACGAAATTCAAAACTTCCGGTATTCGAGGTTTTGAATTTCGTGGTTTTTAGTTTTCGTTATTTTGTGGATTCCACTTTTTGGGCTCGAGATACTGAAATTCGAGATTTCAGTATTTCGAGCTTCTGAAGTGAATCTGTGTGTGTGTGTGTGTGTGTGTATGTGTGTGTATATATATATATATATATATATATATATATATATATATATATATATATATATATATGCTGTTGTGTCTTTCGGCTTTTCCCGGTTAGGGGTCGCTACAGTGGAACTCCGGTCTGCTAACGATTGGCAGTAGATTTTTTACGTGCCGAGTTGCCAGCCCTGACACACAACCTTCAACGAAGGTACGCCCATTCACGCATGTCTCCACACAGAAGATCCTCTAGCTGAGAATCGAACCAGACAGCGTCTTACTGTGAGGCGACAACGCTACCGCAGCACCACCAGTATTGTGAAAAGAACAATGCAGAAAGGAAGTTGCTGTGTAATAGTGCCACTTAACAGTTCTAGCTTACTAAGCATGAAACACTCACATATATTTGCGTGTATTCCAAACTCCTGTATATATCACCACCTTGACAGACAGACAGACACAAAGAATATTGTTTATAGCTGTTATAATTATCAACAGTGAGAAGACTAAATAGTACCTATCATCAATACAAAGTCTCAAAGATTTATCTACAAGTGTGCCAGTTAAGGGTTGTAACCTAGAAAGACATCACACCTACATTGTATGCTCATATAAGTTCATAGGTTGGTACTAGGCTATCGGCCCTAGGGCCTATACAAGCCTAGCCATAACAATTCCCTGGCTATTTCTTCCCACACTATTTACTTCCCTGGACCCCTGTCTAGCAGCTGGTTGATCTATATTCAGTACTTCTTGCACATTAGTAGAAACAGCTTGATGTTAAACCATGCTTTTCCTCTCTTAAAATGACAGTATTCTATTTATCTCAAATTATAGTTTCCATATGATAACTTTTTGAGAAAGTAGATGATGCATATCTTAGAAATACAATCATAGGGGCTTAACTGATGGATATTTCTTGCCTTGATGATACTATTCCTGGTCAAGTCTGTACATTATATCCCCTAACAACAGGAGCAGGGACAGTAGCAATACCTGCATTGTAAAGGAGTTCTCAGTTATCTGAATTTTTGCAGGCTCACAACCACTGTCACCAAAACAGTAGAAAACAGCCATCAACTTACTTATGCAACAAGAAAAAAACTAGTCAGATACAGTTAGATCAACCAGTGGCTAGCACACTAGCAGTTGTGTTATGATTACCGTTCCAATAATCCTACCCACAAGTGCAGTCTGGCCATGTTCTAATCTATCTGATGCCTGTAATGTCCTAGCAGCTTGCTTAATGCTTGGTGACCTGATTTATGTTCATAAACAGAACATAGTACAGTGAAATGGTTCCTTCTTTTCAGTCCTGCAACTTAAAAAAAGCAAATAAATGAAAAACATAAAAAGCATGTGTTTGCACATACACAGACACACACAAAGTACATTGTTTACTGTATAGTTGTTACTTACTATTATCCACCAGATCTCACTAAATAGCCTAACATCTTTATACTTCAGCTCAGTATCAGCTTTTAAAAAAGACAGTGCTGGTACTTGATTGGAGGCCTGTCTCCTATTGGCCTGTTTTGAGTGTGACAAGCTCTCGGAAGTCTTCCTCTCACTGGCTTTATATTTGAGACAATGAAAAAGAAGAAAGAAGACCTGTCCTATGTCAAATCAGAGCAGTGGAGCAGACCAATTTTGTTTTTTTAAATGCTGACATATGGGCTCCCAAGTTAGCACAGGCCCTAGGCAGCTGCCAATACTAGTTAATTATTTAGCCCTCCCATCATCTGACCACTCTGAATGTCATTCCTAACTTTAAACCTAAAACTCACAACCCAGTCCCCATTCCTAGCCACAGCACTCCCTCCCTAACCCTAAAGTCCCCAATCTCTCCCTAAACCAAAAACTCCACTCCCCCAGCTCCCTAAATCTAAGGTCTTCAATTGCTCCCCAATTTTAAACACCCCTCCCATGCTCAAAACCTAAATCTCCTATCTCACTAGCTATACCTAAAGTCCCAGATCATTCCCTATCCCTTAACCTCTCTCACACTCCCTAAACCTAAAGCTCTTCCCTCCCACTCCACCTCCCATGGCTGCTGGGTTACCTACCTCACAAGTGGTTGTCCATGTGAGATAAAAAATGCCTGAGTCCCTTTCAGTGAGACAGTAGTCTTTGAGCATCTGGGACATGTAATAGAGCCTGTTTTATTATTGCAAGATGTAATTTTCTTTCTTTTTTCTTTACAGTGGGAAAAGTGAAATCATGGTGGCAGTGTAGTTTTCTGTAGAAGGATTTCTTTTAAGAAGAAGTTATAAACTTGTTTATCTGCTTATCTCATCCATAAATAACATAATAATAACTAATGTTTTGATATTAATTTTCACTTCTCCTCCCCTATTCATAATGAGAATTTCTACTTAGTCTCCTAAACTCATAGATCTTGCTCTTGCTTGTATTAGCTTTTTCTGAATACTTAAAGGTACCTTAGTGTAAATATACCCTCTGATGGAAAAGGTTCTCTGTTTCTATATTGAAAGGTTCTATTTCAGCTCATATACCTTTCTCTTGATTGTATTAAGCTACTCATCCTGAATGTATGAAAGATATCTCCAGTGTAACCCACCCTAAGTTGTAAAAGCCTCTCAGTTTCTATATTGTAAATTGTTTTCAGCAATACAAGATTGTAATATTTGTATATGTTTGTACACTAGTCTACTATATTTCCAAGTCCATAGGAATTGTATAATTGAAACTAAATACCTTATTCTAACCTTGCTAATTGTTTTTGGAGCTTTTCTCCCCAGGACTCCATTGAAAATGGGTTATTTTGGCTCAATGGACTATCCTGGTAAACCAACTGCAAATAAATAAATAATAAAATATTTCAGAAGAAAAATATTTCTAACAGTCCTATAAATGTTGCAGAAAATAATAATTCTGTAGCAAAAAGCACCTTATTATGATGTTATCAATAGCAGGAAATAAAAATCTACAATGATGAGTCTTTACACTGGTAATATTGTGAAAATGGGTACTGTACAAAAGTTGAGGCTACAGGTTGTCTTGCAGAATCTCACATTTCATCAAAAAAGTCCCACTTTGGGTATTTGAAAAGCTGACAACCCTACAGCCAAGGGGCAGAAGAGAAAAGAAAGCCTCTTTATGAGGGCTGAGTAGCAGTTCATCTTTGCCAGTTAGTACAAAAACACTGCTCATAGTTTAGACTGCATGAACTGCTATAGGTTGTAAATGAAAATATCCTCCCTACATAAACATCTGCCTAAGCAGAATTGCAAGCTGATTTGTGGAAGGCCCCTTCATATTGCCACCCTACGTCAGACAAGTAGGTTATATTTCATAGCTAACTGGGACCCCCTGCAAAGAGACTTTGCCCAGGAGGGAACTAATAGGCTAATGGGCCATCAGGGGAGAAGGCCACAGTAACTAGTGGTCAGTGGCAAGGGGATTTAAAAAAATAAATAAATACAGTGGTGCATGCATGCTTATGGTGTGTGTGCGTGTGTGTGTGTGTGTGTGTTTGTGTGTGTGTGTGTGTGTGTGTTGATGTATGTGTGAAACAAGTAAACTGTGACTTTAGAGGCACAAGGTGGACTGTATGTGGCTACATTACAGCAGACTGCATATACATGTTAGCAGTTAACTTGTCAATGGCTCAAAAAGATTACAACCAAAGCTAAAGGCACACAGTATGATCGGTCTGTGCTCCCTGCACATCAGTGGTGCTGCGAGAACCATCACAAGATGTCTTTGTAGATGCATGGTGCATGGCAAGAGCAGGCCTTACTAAATACATATGCAAAATGTGCATGTGTGTGCTGAATGATACTGTACATAACATTAGATATGCACAGACTGCCATGCAGTGGACACACTGTCTGCAGTGTAATGAGCACTGCAAAAACAAATGGAACTGGTGGGGTTCTCAGCATGGCAACGTAAGCACAAATATTTAGATCACATGCATGTGATTATGCTGGTGATGAGCAGTGCTGCACAACCCCTCCACATACAGACACATGCATACAAACACAAATGCCTTGCACATTCACACACAGATACATGCGTGTGCACACATGCATACATTGCCACCTGTGTATATGTATGTGTATGTATGTGTGATGAAGTGTTTGTGTCTGCTAATGTATGTAGTAACCATATGAGTGAGACCTGCTACTGCCATCACAGAAGGTCCTTCTCCAAGGCTGAAAGTACTTGGAGAGTATGATACAAATGGTAGGAGCTCTTTTTTCATGACTGAATGACATACCGCCATATTGTCGGCATACACAATCTGACACTGGAGACAAGCAGATTGAAGATAGATATATAGGCATGGACATTATAAACTTTCTAATTGTCACATATTTATGATGGCTGTTGTGAAGATAAAAATGTCTATCATCAGTTTACCCTGTCCTAGAGTAAGATAATTTCATAGGCCTTGATACTAGGAATAGCTTCTAGAAACCACTTTTAATGTGAAAGGATCAGATATAATTTCTGACAGCCTAATAAGCTATTCGAAATTTGGAAACGGTGCAGAATCCTTTGAATTGTCAGAAGTAGGCTCTGAATAGAGCTGTCTTGAAAGAGGCAGCCATCCATATAAGTGTACTATGAATTTTTATCATTAGTATGTCAGCAAAAATTACTGCAAGAGCACATTTGAAAGGTCATCTGGCAAGAAAATAAATTTACAGTAGTAGTTTGCCACCTAGAACATGAGATACCTTCTAAGTGCATTGTGGATGGGAATAAATATTGTACATGTCCAGAGTTACCAGCTAAGTATCCTGAAGTGGGAGACAAAGTATGTATGAAATTTCAGCATCTTTGTTTTCATGAATTTGTTCAAGCTGAGAGACTTAGGGGTGGAGCTTAGCAACATCTCCAAAGAGATGAAGAATCAATCATTCTTACCAGGGATGACCTTACATTGAACTTGGCAATGCCTAGGTCACTGTGTTTGCAGTGCTTGCAGGGGGGCTCTTTCACTGTTTATTTAGTTTTTAGAGCAATGTGTTTTTGCCCTAAAGAATAATAGATAAAGTGCCACAAAAAGAGAGAGAGAGAGAGAGAGAGAGAGAGAGAGAGAGAGAAAGGAAATGCTCCACTTACAGAAATGCTCCACTTACAGACACATCATGTTGAATTTAAACATTGTGAGGTCACAGCAGGTGAAGGTGCAACTGAAGAAAGCATGTTTTATATACATGAAATAAAGCTGGGGACATTCTGCAGAATTATGGACATATTTTGAGGATTGGCATTGTGAGTTAGTGTTGCAACTATTATTTTAAAATAAGGTTGGCAGTGATTAACCACATCCTCTTGGACAATATTTTTGGCTTTGTGTGGACAGTTGAGAAGAAAGGAGTGGTGAGGTGGTGAGATAAGTGTTTTACAATAATGATAGCAGTAATCAATCATATATTTTTGGCAATAAGTCCGGCTTTGTGATATTTGTGGACAGTTGAGGTGAGACAAGTACTATTATTTTTTTAAAACCTGATGTTTTGAGCAATCTTTCTCTGGCTTTATGATTTACGTGGAGCAACTTGGATTTACATGCTTTAATGTGTGCTAACCTATTTGTATGGACTGTGGTAGGGAAATAATATTACATAGCCATCTGGCATAGCTCTCAAAGAATTGGGGACAAATCGAGAAATAATTAGGGACACTTAAAACATAAGTACCATGACCCTCAATTGTCCAAATTTTTGCAGAATTTCCAGATTTTTGCTTAATATTGCTCATCAGTTTCTCATAAAATTGTGATTTTCTGGCAAATCACTGCCAAATCATTGAGGAGTGAAGTCAGAAAATAATGGCAGACATTTCAGTTTCAGACCTCCTATCCTTCAGAAAAATCATGCTAATGCAAAACTTATTATTCTATCAACTTTCTAAGTTTATAAGAACAATATTTAAAAAGTGTCCCTATTTTTGGACCTTTGTCTCCCCCCTCCCATTATTTGTGGCTTTGTTCAGATTTCTTGCTCTAAGAGGTTGAGGGTTATGATCAGTACTATTTTCTTAAGGCATTGACAGGATAAGAAGATGTGAATTAATATACATTTTTGAACTAAAGGAAGTCTATAACTCTATTGTCTTTATTAAATGCAATTTATTTATTTATTTTATTTTACATTTGTTTCCCAGGTTAGTCTGACTGGGCCAGTGGCCCCTTTTCTGCAGAGACCTGGGGGAAAGCCCCCCAAAAAAGAAGTAGCTATCAGAAAAAACAAGTAAAACCAGACAGTATGCAGTAAGTATGAAATTCACCATGTTTTCTCCAAAGTAATAATTTTTAGGAGAGAGAAAGTGGGTTGGAGCTAAAATCTGAGTTAAAATCAGGGAGAGTTGAGAGGTTTGATGTCAGATGTTATAGCTATAACTGCTGGATGGAGGCAGGGGTTGGCTGAATGAAATGAACTGACTGTCTTGTCATTTGCAAGGTTTAAGATAGTGACTATCTAGCATAGCAGGACTACTGTGCATTTGTAAAAATTAAGATGGACTTCTTAACAGGATACCTGATATGCATTTAAAGACTAGGCATAATTGCTGTGGCTGTCTTCTTTGGAGGGAAATGACTAGCTGCCTACTGCTGTTTGCTTATTATTTTGACTTTGCAGGACTAATGTGATTATGTGAAGCAATGCCCAATATTTTAATGTGTGGCAATTGTTTGTTTGGAACAAAGGTGAAATACATTACACGATCATCCTCTAATCACAATCAGATTCTGAACCGGCTCTACTTCTAAATTTCAAGGTTTTAAAACTTTGAATGTCTTATAGTTGAGACCATAAGATCGAAGTTTTGAAACTTCGGTTTAAACGGAGATTGCTGTACAGAGCAGAATGGTATATTTACTGTTTTCCTCTCTGTAGTGTGATCTTGGAGTTGGTATATTTAATTAGCAGGGGGTGCAATGGGACTTGCCCCCTGCAAAAATGTAAAAAAAAAATGTTTTTGTTTTTATTTTTTTTATTTACATTTTGAAGTTTCAAAACTTCAGTCTTACAGTCTCAACCATAAGAAATTTGAAGTTGTGAAACTTCTAAATTTAGAAGTAGACCGGTCTGAACCACACACAGAAGTGGCTATCACTGTTTGTTGGGGGGTTGCCTGGATGAAAGTAACTGAATTTGTTGTCACTTGCTCAGTTTAACAGTCACCTCTCTCTCAAAAAATTAATAAATGTGTCACAGAATACCCAGACCTTCAGAACTTCTGGGGCTGGGGGCCCCCATGCACGAAGACTGTATAAGTGGATTTTGGCATGGGCTTAGTAATCACCTCTGCCTTGAACTCAGCCTAGTCTAAAACCAGCCCTGCTCATAGGTGTACACAGAAGGTCCCTGTACTTGTGTGAGAGACTGGGGATGATGTCATTATTTCTTTAACTTTCCTCACAAACTTTAGAGAAGTGTTGGGTCACTATAGCTTGTAAAAGAACACTGTATAGTTGCTAGAGGTAACGAGCTGTAAATATTACTGTAATCATTTTTCCTCCTTTTTCATCACAATCTGTTACATATACAGGTGGCTTTTGGATTTGAGTATGGTCTGACAGCAAATGTGTTATGTTTTATTTGCTGTTTTTCAAGTTTGTCTCAGTCTGACATCAGAAGGGTACACAAAAGATATCTGTCTATTGGGGGTGTAGGAGGTAGGGAGGCATTCTGTATAAGTATGACAGCAGCAGTTTGAAATATGACTGTGGGCATTTGTGCCTTAATCTTAATCCCAATTTAACATCAGAGGGGGATGCACAAAAAGTGATTACCTATTTTATGGTGGGGGGTAGAAACAGGTACTGTTCCAGATATGATTTATGTATCCTCAGCAGCGGCCTTTGGTCAGCTGGTGCCCTAGGCAAAAGGGCTCCACAGCACCCCCCACACCACGCAGGTGCCCCCATCCTGGTCTACCTACCAAATAAATAGTGGAGAAGTGCCCCTGCTACAGCGGCGCCCTAGGTGGCCGCCTAGTTCGCCTATGCCTAAGGCCGGCTATGCTCACAAGCATTTATCTTCTCAGTTTATTAAGAACTGTTGTTTGGTGAGTTTTGGGCATTAAATATTACATAAAATGTATTTCTTCCTTGAAATAAAAAGCAGCATTGAATTTCTGGCAATTGTTACCCCAGAACACACCAGTAGCTAGTACTGCACTCTGTATGAAGTGGGCTGAGACAAAGTTACAAGGATTCAGGTTGATTCCCGTCTTCTTAAAAGGCAGTTTATTTAGAGAAGTATTATTATTATTATTATTATTATTATTATTATTATTATTATTATTTTGTGCTTTAGGAGGTGAGAGAACAGTGTAATGCACATTGGCAGGCTTCTGCCCACAGCAACCCCCAGAGAAGTACAGCAAGTCACTTAACATTGTGTACAGCAGGGGGTTTAGGGGGTGGTTGTCCCCTTAGTTGATGTGCGTAGTTGTCTCAATGATTGTTTACTTTAAGACACCTTCATGTAAAAAGAAATAGATTGACAAATCATCCCAACAGCAAACACACATAACTATTAGGATGTCAGTCAAGTCAGCCCCACCCACACCTGCATGAACTACAATGGTGTGTCCTAATGTAAACATTCACAAATTTCTTTTCTGTACACATGATATTTGTTCAGGTCATCAATGGATCAAAAGGTAGAGATAAAGGCTCTAAAATGAATGTACCTTAAGAAATTTGTAACCCCATGTCTTCTGGTTTCCTAACAGTCTCAGACCCCCACCTTAATTTGATTAATACAGGGTAGTCTTTGCCAGGGAGGGTGTGTTGAAAGGATACAAGAAAAAGCAAAGTTGAAGAGAAGACTTAGTTTCTTTTCTTAATCATGGTTTTCATTTAGGATATCAATGGATGAAAAGGTTAAGAAAAATCTAAAATTCATCTCAGAGCATCTAGAAAACATTGTGGCTTCTGGGGGCTTAGGCCACCAGAACTGTGGCTTAATACAGTTATTTCCATTGCAGTTATGGTCTTGATCAATTAGGATGTGCTGAGAGGAAGCAGGGAAAAAACAAGTTGAAGAGTAAGACTAAATTTCTTTCTTCAATGGTGGTTTTTGTTCAAGCAATCACTGGATGAAAAATGGTTGTTTAAAAAACTCTAAAATGCAGCTCAGAGCATATAGTTGTGACCCCCAACCCGCTGGCTTAGTGATATTATCTACACAGAAGAATGTAGTTGTGCTTTGATAACATACATTGAATTAACTGATGAATGAACGACTGCAGGAAAAAAAATGAAGAGGAAAAATAGGAAAAGGAAACAATCTGGATAGCGTGAGTAGGTCAGGATGGCTTTGGTAGTAGGGTTGGTGGTGCCATGCAGCCTTTTAGCATAGGGTGCCAGTTGACCTAAAGCTGATCCTGGCTCTTACTACTGCCTAACTGCAAGACTACACTAATCTTCAACTCAACTGAAATTTTTTTTTTTGGGCCAGAGTCTCTCTACAAAACAGACCTTTGTCAATGAGGGAAGGCCACCATAGCTCACATGGCAGGGATGATCAGTAATCTGATCACTCAAAATGAAAGTATTTGATGACAGAGCTGCTCTAAAGCAGAGTGCTTTACCAAAGCAAACCCTGCAAGACTGTACTGAATAGCCAAACGTCTGTGTCCTAGACTATGCCATATACCTCATATATGAACTGTAGTTTAGGTTTCGTCATATCAAAATCACATCAAGGCATCTCAGTTCTACAAACTGTTAACTTCAGAGTTATACATAAAACTAAATATCAGCCCTAGATAGTGTTCCTGTAAACTGACATTAATATACTGACAGAAAATTCACTTTACATTCAATAACCCTTTGCTAGAACAAACAGCTTGTACCTTTGAAAAAAGCAGTTTAGTTCTGGTTTGAATGCCATTGGCCTTTTAGAAATAGTGTAAATAATGGGTTTATTAGTGACCTACTTGTTTCCTTTTACACAAGCTTTGGGGATGCTCCGCTGCCAAAGAGTTATGGAATATTCAAGGCAGACTGCAAACCTCAGGATATAGAGCAATGTTATATAGATATATAGATATATAGGGCATAATGTTTGTTATACACTACCATCTGAAGTCTAATGTTTTCAAGAATTACTACCTGAAATTTAAGATTTGTCAAAGTTACACTGTTTTTAGTTTAGCCTGTTTACCTTAAGCTACTATATTACTATGTCAAGTTATATTTGGAATAAAGATTTAGGAAAAAGTTGGAGAGACATATAGTAGGTTTCTACTCATCTTTCTTTTTGGAACTAGAAAGAATCTTGAATAAAACTCTTTTCTCAGTCAGAGACAGGGATTGGTGGAATGGCTTGGTTATCTATGAAACAATAAATAAATAAGAAGGCCAGAGCTACAATACTTAACATTTTGCAATAGAAAGGACAGACTCCTGGAAATGGTTTGCCAAGTAACTTTTTTGTATGCTCTGTTGACACAACCTCTCTGACCTATCCATCTTTGCTGTCTTAAAACCATTGAGTTATATAAAATGAGAAAATATTCCTCCTGGGGTAAGCAGGGAGCGGGCAGGGTGAAGATGATGATGGACTTGGCAGTCACTAGTCACAGTTAAATGATTTGTCTTGTTGACCTAGTGTCTTTTGCTTGGATTACTAGAATGTTGCTTTCAGAGCTTGCTGCTTCTTCTGATAATGTGTTTTTGGCTGTTGCCTGTGCTTGGTCTTGTAAAAGGGTCAAGACTTGGATAGGTAGTTTCTACAATCTTTGGTGATTAAACAGCTAGAACCATTTGTTTCATATTCTCCACTGCCCTGCCTTCTCATTTAGTTGCTTAAGGACACTCTGAGATGGAGAACTGAATAAGAAACTTGTATCCAGTGGTGAATCTTACACTTGACCTTTGGCATCATCTGAAAAAGGTGTCGACCTTAGCCAAGTAAGTCTCCTAGTTACCATCACTGAACTAGCAGTTCTAAAGCAGGCATCTGTTCTGTTATATCCCTATTTAAGAGTTCTAAAGTGGGCATATGCTGTGTTATACTGACATTTAGCAGCTTTAAAGTGTGTACCTGCTATATTATACCCATATTTAGCACCTACAAGTGGGCAACTGCTCTGTTATATCCACATTTAGCAGATGTAAGGTAGACATCTGCTGTGTCATAATTACATTTGATAATGTGGATTCAATGTAGATCTTATCAAATTTTTGTGTCAGGTTTGAAATCTTTTCCCCTTAAGGAAACATTAGTAATGACTTGAGTTACTCCTTTAATTGTTAAAGGATCTCACACTAATTCTGTACACTGAACACTCAACATTGTCAGTTAGATAATTACTCTCTCTAGTCTCTATGGTGATAGAAGTATACATCCCTTCTACCAAAATCATGAAAAAAATTAGTTTTATCATCTGTAAAGCTGAGATTTCTTACATCTGTGTAACTAAAATCATTAACTTCAGTGTCAGCCCCTGGAATTTGTAAAAAAAAATAGACTACTCAAACTGTATCAAAAAGAAAAAAATAATGTTTCCTTGGAAAAGAGAGCAAAATCAGCTTCTTAGGACAATTTACTATACACATCATAAAATCATGAAATGGTAATTAGAATAGAAAATAGGTTAGGTGCATTAATCTTCATTACTGTGTATCTCCTGAAGATGAAACTTATTTGGTGGCTCATTTAAAGTAATTTTTCATTTAATTTAGTGTCACTCTTAAAAAAGGCTTCCTTCTGGATGAAGAGACAGATAAAATGGAATCATCATTGTAAGAGTTAGTATCAAATTTTGAGAATAATTTTAATCAGAATGTACTAGACAACTCATCTTATTGTGAATATCCTGAGAGAGTTAAACCACCTCTTCCTGTTGGATCAATCCCTGAAATAGAAGGCTTAACTGGAAATGGTGAAGACTGTTGGATCTTCCATATCAAAGCAAAACTTCCTTAGCAAATTAAAAGACAAAAGCAAACGTTACTTAGCATGTGTAGGGAACTGACATCTGATCTCCACAAGCAACTGTATTAGAGCAACCCTGTGTCATGTGACTGTTTAGGTAAGGTCTTCCACTCCACTGATATCCCACTCCTGAGTATCTCTACCATACATTCTAAAAAATCATTCATCAAGAAAGCAATAGGAACTCAGGGAGTTCCTGGAACCATAGCCAGAACAATCTCAGTATCTTGGTTTACCTTGAGTATTTGAAGAATGATACCAAGGATGCAAGACTTATTTTTTGAAAGTTGGAAAGTTCTTGTATTAGGTAGATTTTTCAAAACAATTACTGCTCCCCCTTTTGGTGGCCCTTAACATAGTCAAGTGGTAAGGAGTTGATGGGAAATACAGCAAACATCACCTTGCACTGTGAGGAGTACTTTCGTTAACAGTGGTAGACCTGTTTTTTCTGGTCATTGACACCTGTCCTTGTAAGGTACCTCATGAAAGATTCATTAATTTAACTTTCTTACTCTTTAATGGCAACTTTCCTTTCTTTCACTTTTTCTTTTGACAATGTGATGGCAAGAAGTAACACGAATAAGAACCACTAATGTCAGGCATTCTAAGCAAGCTATAAACTTCTAAACTCTTTTTATTAGGAGCAGCACAATGGCCACAATTATAAATGCTATGATTCACTAACAGAAAAGACACTGTAAATGATGGCCTTCACAAGAAAAAAAAAATAACCCAAACAGGAGCAACTGTGAACATTTTGGAATATCATCGGAACACATCAAAAATGGGAAATTCAGTATTAAGAACATCTCCGGTAAATTAGAAATAATATAGATTTCAAGGCTGAGAAAATGAATGACAAACTGTTTAAATAAAGCAGGCTAACGACTTATTAAAGGTGGCAAAAATGAAGTGGCAAGTATTGTGTACTCCCTTTTAATTGCCGGACTTCCATCAAAAACCAAGCCACAAGAGCAAAGCCTCTTCCACTGTGAATGTTTAAGTGCTGAAAATGGTCAGGTACTAAGCTATGCCTCACTGCATGGAACTGCATGCGATGTTAATCTGGTAGTATAAACATTATTAGAACTCAAAGCTTGCTTTCTGTGATTGTCATATGCACTGTACCATACCTGATTTACTAATTTATTTCCATTTGTTGGCTGGGAGAGTTCAACTGGGAAAAAACCCTTTTCAGTGGCGGCCTGGGGAGAAAAACTCCACACCAAAATTATATGTCATACATTAATGCAAAAAATAAAAGACATAAAGGGTAACAACTGCAGTACAGAGGCATAGGATTAAACAAATACATTCCGCAGAGTACATGAATATAAATAAAATCCTGCAGTACTGTGATGAACCTACATTGATAAACACTGGATAAACATACGTTACATTACAATACATTAGTACATTCCCTCAGCTTCCATTGCCAAGTGTGTGACTCTAAACAAATTACTTAACCAGATAGTGCTCCTGGGCTAAGTGTCAAAAAAGTCCATGGAGATCAATGCTCTACTCCGGAAAACAAATACAAACAAAGAAATAAAGAAATATTGGTGCTTTCATTTGATGCCAAAAATCAACCTGAAGTGGAAAGAGAGAAAGTACTTTAAACAGATATGATTAAATGAGAGAGCGGTATAGCAGTTGATTAGCACTTAGATAAAAGAGATGTACATTTTTAAACAAAGTGAAGGTTAGGAGGCAGAAATTGCATATAGTATTATTAGGATGCAGTGAAATAGTAAGCAGTAAATTAAACAGTAGTTTTTGGTGCTTACAGTTAAGATAGTGGCCAGGGATTGAGCAGGAGCATAGCCAGTATTTATTTAAGTATTAAGTTAACTGAATGTAGTACACTGCATACAACACTGTAAGTATCCTCCACCCGCAAAACTGCACTACACTCAGGAATTATTACCTTACAGCATGTTCAGTCTGGAATGCTATACCCAATTTAAAACCATACTCAGTGCAATGCTCAACATACTGTATTATAGCTAAAAGTATGTTCACTGTGGTGTTGTGTGCACTATATTATAACAAAGCACACTTTCTATGGTACTATACATATTATATTATAAACCAACGCATGTTTACAGTGGTGTATACAGTATATTATACCTCAAAGCATGCTTTCTTTGATACTGCACACATTATATTTTAATTCAAAGCATACTTACAGTGTTGTATGTACCACACTATACCTCACAGCATGCTTATATTACTTTGCATATTAGTGTATGTACAGTACACATTATATTATAACTCAAGGCTTATTTATGGTAGTGTTATAAGCACTATACAACATATGCCTACACCTTATAGCATGAGGTCTCTATACAGATATATATTTACAGCATGCTCACTGTGGAACTATGTGCTATTTACCAAAATTAAATGCAGCATCACTGTGGTGCAGCATGATGCCATACTAAAACTCATAGCATTCTCACCATGGTGTTGTATGCCTCAGAGCGTGCTCACTGTGAAACCATACATACTATATCCAGACTAAAAGCATACTCACTATAATTCAAAGCATTCTCACTTTGGTGTTGCATGCACTGCACTATAACTCAAAGTATGCTTACTGTGGGATTGTATACCTTACTCCTTAACTCAAAGCATGCTTATGATGGTGCTATATATATATACTAGTATAATGTACACTGCACAGTGAGCGTGCTCTAAGTTATAATATAATGTACACTGCACTACAGTGAACATGGTCTAAGATACAGTATAATGTACACTACACCACAGTCAGCATGCTCTGAGTTATAGTATAATGCACACTGCACAACAGTGAGCATGCTCTATGTTACAATGTAATGTACACTGCACCACAGTGAGCATGCTCTGAGTGACAGTATAATGTACACTGCACCACAGTGAGCATGCTCTGAGTGACAGTATAATGCACATTGCACCACAGTGAGAATGCTGTGAGTTACAGTATAATGTACATGGCACCACAGTGAGCATGCTCTGAGCTACAGTATAATGTGCGTGGCACCACAGTGAGCATGCTTTGAGATGTGGTCTATACTATAACTCAAAGCAGGTTTACCATGGTGCTGTATGCATTATAATACAATGCAGTGTACACTCAGTGTGGTAGTGCATGCAGTATGCTAAAACTCATAACTCGTTCAGTGTGGACTGAGATGCACCTCAAACAATACTTACAGTGGTGTTAATGTGAGTAAAAAAGGGCTGTAGTAATCAGGTTCACTTAGGTGTACTAATAAATAAGTAACTACACAAGGAAAAAGGAACACATAAGTAAAGAAATAAGCAACAAAGCCATTTCACAGAGGAGTATAATAATAACAATAAGGTCTGAACAAGCAGAACTGTCTCTGATATAATAAGCAGCATTAAAATTGGCTGGATAAAAACTATAAGCTATTTTGATGAATCTACTGTCTGAATTTTGCCTACAATGAATAATGCCCTACTACATATTCTTGTAATTATGTGAATTTTGTAATGATGCAGTAATTTCTTCTACTTCATTATTTTTATAATGATCAAGTAAAAAATACTCAAATATTAATAATGCACTTGAGACAAATTTGAATATTTCACCTGGAAATTCACTCCAGGGATCACGTCAGTCACCCTGCTAGACAGGAGTCCAGGGAAGTAAATAGTGTGGGAAGAAATAGCCAGGGAATTGTTATGGCTAGGCTTGTATAGGCCCTAGGGCCGATAGCCTAGTACCAACCGATGTAAAAAGTTTAAAAAGTTACCCACTCAATTCCTTCTGTTATAACACACCCATATGAACAGCTCCATTACCAATGGAGCTATGGGGCAGCTAGAAGCATCTGTGAGCAATCTTGCATTCTGCACACAGTAGACAGCTGGAGGCTGAGGGAATGTTTTGGGTATTTCTTCATGTACTCAAAGATTGGTTGATTTTTGGAATTGCTTGAGTTGGAATTATCACAGATACAGATTAATCACATTTTTCTGTATAATATTAATGGTGTCTATTTTTAATCAGTATTGTCTTATTCTTTCTGTGAGATTGCAGCTTCTCATACAGCGAAAGTAATATTTTTATTGCTTGCATTATTACTCTTTTTCTGAGATGCAATGACCTTTGAATGAGGATGTGTGGTTAAGGGGGTTAGGAAATGATGGTCTCACAAGGAAGCCCCCACCAGAACATTTGGGTCAGTCTTACTATTGTATTTATTTGTGATTCTGCTTTACTTACTGGTGAAGCAATTTTTTTATGCATCAGGCAGAAAGTTTAATGCATTTGGATGCATGGGATTGCACTTCTGGGAACTGGAAAATGAGGTGACACAGCAGATATTTTTTATATTAGAATCCAGTTTAAGATACCTTGTGAGAGAAACCATTTTCTGGATCAATAGAAACAGCTCTCAGAAATATAAAACATTTCAGAAGACCATTTATCATTTCCTGAATCATGGTCATATGCCCACCCATTGTTCATTTTTACAACTTAAACACAATGATATTGCTACCCATTCTAAACTACAGTTTAGACATTCAGTTCCACAAACTATGTCTAATGACTGGCAAAGACAAAAAAACCTACATGGTTTGTAACCCCTTTGCAAACTGAAACTTGGACTGACCTCACATGATATTATATAGAAATGTTTTTATTTTTTTATTTTATTTTATTTTATTTTGACATTTGTTAACTGGGATAAGTCCAACTGGGCATGAGCCCTATTTCAGTGGAGGCCGGGGGAGAAAAGCTCCAGACAAAACAACAACAATAATAATAAAAATAATAAATATAACAATGTTAATATAAATATGTTGTTCAAGACAGGGGTATATAGTGAGCAAGCATAGAAATATTAGACATAATAAAATGAATACATAGCTGTCTGAATAAGAATGCCAGATTTAGTAAAATACAACAAAAGAAAAAAGTTGCCAGGAAAAATGCAAGATTTAGTAGTAAGCTACAACAACAGAAAAAAAATGTTTCCAGGGAGAGCTGAACTATCAGTAGACTGGTTGTAGAAGCAGATGAGAACAGCTATGAAGAAGGAAAGGATGGAAGAAGTAGTTGGGGAAAAAGGAGAAAAAAGACAGAAATAAAGGATGAAGATACAGGGCAGTGAGATGATTAGATGGGGGGTGATTGGGTTAAGGGGGTGGGAGCGGTGCTGAAGGAAATATGGGGTAAGGGTTGAGTGTGGGAGAGTGCATAATACAGACTAATTGTAAAAGAGGGTAAAGAGTAGAGGTAGAAGGTAGGTTAGGCAGGAGAAATTAGAAGCTGGGGTAGAGGAATTAGGTAGGTTGATGGGAGGTTAGGTGGTACTAAGACAGGAGCAGAGCCAAGAGTTAAGGAGTTTTTCTCTTAAGGCTCTTTTAAATATGAGACTATTTGAGATAGACCTGACAGTTAGAAGTATTCCAAAGACATGCATCTGGAGCGTTTCTCCCTGGGCCTCCCCTGAAAATGGGCTCTGTCTCAGTCAGACTTTCCCGGTAAACAAATGTTAAATATAAAAAATATATAAAAAATTTTATTCCAGGACAGAGACACTGTGCAGCTCTATAGGGAATGACCTAAGGATATTTTAGGCTTGTAGATTTCTAACAGAGGCTGGTCAGAGCTCTGGAGTGAGCGATTGGATATATAGTAAGTGAAGAGTGGAGGAATGGCTGGACAGGAAGTAGATTTGTTTATTATGAAGTGGGTAAGAGAAGTTGTGAGAGGAGGAGCTGGAGAGTTGGCTCAAGCTAGTTTAGAGTTTTTAGAGCTATACAGTGCTGTGAGTTATAGGGTTGGTTAGCAGCGGATCTAGCAATTTTGTTTTAGCAGAGCTGCAGCTTTGTTTTCAGTGTGGATGGTAGGTTAGAATAGTAGAGGCATATAATATGGTGGGGAGAAGATATGCATTAGAAAGGGCCAGTCTGGTGTCATTGGTGAGGAATTTTTTTGTTCTGTAGCACATCCCAAGTTTTTGGTGAGTTTTTTGATACAGTTTTGGACCTGTAGGTCAAATTTTAGTTGATCATTGATGATAATGCCCAAGAGATTGGTGTGTGTCGCTACTTCTATTAAGGTGTTATCAAGAGATCTAATGATAAAGGATGATTTTTGGTGAGATGGAGACTTTGGGAGGTAGGGAGGAATAGAATTATTTTCTTTTAGGGTTAAGTATAAGTTGGTTTTCATTTAGCCAGCTTTCTATTGAGTTAAAGGATTTTTGGTTAAGAGATTGCAGGTATAGAAAATTATCAGATGAGGAGATGATGGTGGAGTCATCAGTGTACCGAATAAGGGAAGAGTGTGTGCAGGATGTGTGAAGACCATTGGTGAAGATGCTAAAAATTATTGGTCCAAGAATGGAACCTTGTGGTACACCAGTGTTAATAGGGAGGAAGTTGGAGAAGGAGGAAAGCCGCTTAACAGACTGCTGGTGGTTACAGCCCAGTCCAAAACTTAATCTCTCCCAGTATTAATGAACTGCTTTGTTACAGAAAGGGATGTGCCTGCAATCTGGAAACAGACTCTTGTGGCACCCCTACAAAAAAGGAATTACTTCAACTACTTGCTGCATTAATCTGCCAGCAGCTATCTATTCTACTACTCAACACTTCTGGAGAAATGCATACAAGCTCATCTCCTCCAACACTTCATTAACAATAATCTCTTCTCTAACACAAGCATAACATTAGTCCAAGTTATGGCAGACATACAAATGGAAAAACAAGCAAAAAGGTCACACAGAAAAGCCACATAAGCAAAAACATCAAAAAGACCTTCGCAGATCAGGGTCTTAACTGTGTAATACATTTAATCTCCTTTGAAGGAGCCCCATGTAAAATTGCTGCTCCTCACCTTTCACCAACACTAATACAGGAGTACCCCAGGGTTCCATACTGGGTCCCCTTTTATTTAGTATATTCTTCAATGACTTTCATACAACCCTTTCCCACAGTACTGTAATCCAATACGCAGATGATTCTACCATTATCTCCTCTTCTAAATCTACCTCTACACTACAGCAACTTATCCAAAAAGCATTCACTTCAACTGAATCCTGGATGTCACAGAACCATCTTGCCCTTAACCCCAATAAAACTAAACTCTTAATATTTACCCCCCAAAAGTCCTGTCCAGTTGACAAGTCTGAATTTTCAGTTCATTCCCAAAACAATACTGTTATTGAAATTGTTCCTAGTATCAAACTGCTCAGTGTTATCATTGACAATAATTTAACTTTTGACCCTCATATCCATAACAACATCAAAAAAACCCATCAAAAGCTAGGTGCCCTCTATAGGCACAACTACTTTCACAGCTTCTTTGCAAAAAAAGCTCTTGCCTCCTCACTCCTGCTTCCCACTCCCCTATATAGCACCCCAATCCTGAGCAATATTCAGTCCTCCCTGAAAACTAAACTCAATTCATGCTACAACAAAGTTGCCAACTTTGCTACAAATGCTAAATTCTCCTCTCACCATTGTTCCACACTACAACTTAAGTGGCTTGAATTCCCCCATTACCTCACATACCTACAACTAACTACCGCCCATAAATGATTTACTTCCCAGCAACCTGCCCAGCCTTCACTGACATCTTGACCATCTATTATCCTAACCGACACCTAAGGTCAGAAAACAAAATGCTATTAAACACTGATAAACCTAAGCTCTCAGCTAGTCAAATGCTGTATTGTTTTACTGTCTCCAAGCTTTGGAATAATCTCCCTCCTTCAATAAGAACTATCAGTAGCTCCACTGCTTTTAAAAAAATCCCTTAAATTTCTCCTCTCATCACATTGGATATGCACCTGCACCCCTAATTACAACCCCATTACCTGACCCCCTCCCTAAATCGTACTCATCCTATCTCTACACCTAAGCCTTTTTCCCTTCTCTCTATCACAACTCCATCTGCTGACACTTAGCCAGTGCCATCCCTACTCTAAGCCTTCTGCCTCCTTCTTTTTTTCTTTATACAATCTCCTCTCTCAGCTAACAATCTTACCTACCATCTAAAACTTCTATTTCTATACTTCTACCGTGATTTTAATAATTCTTTACTGATAATACCAAGTTATATAACATTTTTACCATATCATTGTATGTTGTTCTTACCATATTATTGGATGTTGTTATTTACTTATCTAATAGGTTCATAGGTTCATAGGTTTATACTAGGCTATCTGCCCTAAGGCATTTATAAGCCTAGCCCAAATTATTGTGGCTTACGCCACCCCTTATATGAAAAAATACTGTGCCCATTAGTTTGTTGTGCCTCTGTCCAGCAGTGACCCAGAGATGATTCCCGGGGTAAACCTACGATCTCCCATCCACAGGTCTAGATTTCTCTTGAACAGAGTCAGCGAGGTGCTCTGCCTCACATGGACCGGGATTTTATTCCACAGCATAGGGAGTCTCTGAGTGATAAATCTATCCCTCCAGCACGTCCTATTTATATCCGTGCTAAGGTTTAAGTCGCTTGCTCTAGTGGTTTTGGTGGATTTGGATTTTTGAGGTGGAGCATGTCCATTAATTCGGGTTGGACATGGCCTTGTATGTCAGGCACATGTCACCTCTGAGCAGACGGTATGCGACTGAATAGAGCTGGAGTTTCTTCAATCTGGCAGCATATGACAGATTTTGGAGTCCCTTTATCCTTTTGGTGAGGAACTTTTGGGGTCTCTCCAATTGCTGCAGATGTCGGGTGAGATGCATCCCGAATGGGGCATTGTACTCGATCATTGGTCTGATAAGTGAAGAGTACAGGGAACAATGACCTCACTAGATCTGGATGTGAATCCCTTCATGATCAGGTGGGCAATGTAGAAGGTCTTTCTAACCACTTTAGCAATGTGAGTGTCAAAGAAAGGCCACTGTCAACCTGGGTCCCCAGGTCCCTGATAACCTCTTCTGTGCTTAGTGGATTGCCACCTATATGGTAGCTTGGGGTTACCTTGTTTTTCCCGAAGGGTATGACTATACATTTTTGGCGTTTAACTTCAGGCCATGGCTCTGGCACCAGCTATCTGTTTCCGTGAGTCCTTTCTGAAGGATATCAGTGTCCGATGCACTTTCCACTATGGCGCCCAGTTTGCAGTCGTCTGCAAACTTTGTCAGCCAAAGTCCTCCCATGTTGGCCTGTACTTCTGAGAAGTAGATGCCAAACAATAGGGGCCAAGGACCGAGCCCTGTGGGACACCACTTGTGACCGGCTTGGAGTCTGACACAGCGCCAGCAACTCTAACCCTGTGGGTTCTGTCCTTAAGCCAGTTTGCAACCCATCTTGTGACATATGGGTTTACATTTAAGCTGGTAAGTTTTTCTACAATACCCGAGTGGGGTATTGTGTCGAAAGCCTTTGCAAGGTCAAGGTAGGCTGTATGGACTGCCTTTCCCTCATCAATGGCCTTGGTGACTATTTCGAAGAAGTCGACCAAGTTCAAAAGGCATGATCTTCCCTTGACAAAGCCAAACTGGGTCGGGTCCAATGTCTGCAAGTCCCCTATATCTTTGTTTATGAGCTCCATTATGATCCTCTCCATAGCTTTGCAGACTAGACTTGTTAAGCTTATGGGGCGGTAATTACCAGGGTCCGTAGAGGCGCCACCTTTGTGGAGTGGGACCACAGTTGCCGTACGCCACTCCTTGGGCACGTATCCTGTGGTAAGGCTGAGATTAAACAGCTGCCTTATGTGCGGGTTTAATTCCTCATTTAGCTCGTGTAGCACACAGCCGGGGACACCATCCAGTCCCATTGATGCTGTGTTTTTAGCTTTAGAGAGAGCAGCTTTCACCTGCGCATTTGAGATGTCCGGGAGGCTACACTCGGCTGGGATAGTTATCTCTCCTTTAGGGGGGGAGAGGGGGTGAAGTTTGCACTGAACCTGTCTGCCAGTATGTTGGCAATGTCTGTGGGTTCAGTGATTTTTGTATCATTTTGGACTAATTCTGAGCATATCTGTGAGTTTCCACCCAGGTTCCTAACATAGCTGAAAAAGGCCTTATGATTGTCCTTTGAATCCATGGCAATTTTTCTCTCAAAATTGGCCTTAGTTGATTTTATGAGTGCTCGTATTTTTTTACTAATAATGATCAGGGGTGACTTCCCTTTTATGGATTTTGTTCTATCATGTAATAGCTTTCTCCTCTTATTGTAAAGTTTGTTAATGGCTGGGGTCCACCAGACTGGACGTTTGCCCTTTGTGGAAAGAGTCTTGGTTTTATTTGGGATTGCCTGATCCATGCAGTCCTGGAGGTGTTCATAGAAGGCATTTGTAAGGGCTTGCCCAGCTTGGGTTGTGGTTTCCTCTGACTCAGGGGCCTTGAAGGATACCACACCAGTCTTGAGTAGTGTGAAGTTTGCTTTAGAGAAGTTCTTCACTATGGTCTTTTTGTTTGGGGTGGGGGCGGGATGTGGATTTCCAGTGAGATTAGTTTATGATCAGATCTCACCAATGAGGGATATACTTCCGGTGTGGAGCATTTTGTCCCCATGTTTGTGACAATGAGATCTAGTATATTTTCTCCTCTCGTGGGAACAGTGACTAGCTGTTCCATGGCATTTGAATTTATGAACTCCAGGAACCGTTGGGCTAGAAAGTTAGTCTTCTTGATATACTCTGTATTATATGTTCATTTTTATGTAATTACATGTGGAGCTTTTCTTCCCGGGCCTCCACTAAAAATGGGCTCATTTCTGGCCCAGTGGACTTTCCCAGTAAACAAATGCAATAAATAAATAAATAAATAAATATATGACACCTTAAGGCCATACATCTGCTTGACACCAGTGACTGTCTCCACAGGTATCTGAACTGTAGCAGGGCTGTTAGACCTCTGATTTTAGACCTTGCTAAAGCATTTCAGATAGTCAGTCATGACCACCTTCTTGAATTTCTAGCCTCATATAGGCTCACTTTCTGTGCCTGTAGATAGCTACCCTGGTGCATCTAAGGTAGGGTACAATCTGTCAGATGGGCTAATGCAATCATCTACACACTGATCCTAGTCATTCCACAGGAGTCAGTGTTTAGCCCCTTTGCTGTATACACTGGTGAGAATGTTCACTGTTTGCATTAATGAGGTGGTAGAAATATGTAGGGATTAATAAACTAATTCAATATACCGATGAATAGATCAACCTCCTTGCCGGACAAAATATCTTTTTCATCAGTTCTAAACTGACGAGCACACTGAGCCCTCCACACTCTAGATTAAGTTCTTCCAGACTATATCTTGGAACTACACCAGCAATACATTCCCAAGAATTGGATTAATGATCCTACTAATGGCAAAGTACAATTATCAATATATTCATGTTATCATTCCATGACTTTAATAAACTACTTGGACTGATCACTGATAATCAGTTCAAGTCTGGCAAGTGTTTGAGTATCCTACTAGCTTAGACGATTGAGAAACTCAGACATCCTTACAAGGGTAGGCCTCTTCTCAACTCATTTCTCAGCTCTGTTCTGCTTCAGTGTATCTACTTGTAGCAGTGCATAAGGCATGCAACTTAATTTTATTATCACTTGCAGCTTCATAGGGGTGTACAAGGCTAATGACCACAAGGGTCTTTTTAAGCCTAGCGATACATCCCAAATCTCTGGCAAGTTCTGGAACCCTTGATAAGTGTAAGCAGGAGTTTGGGAAATTAAACATTTACAAGCAGGGGCCTGAGAAATGAGCCATTTTCAAGCTGCCTGTGTCAAAACCAGGAAAGAATTTCTTGTTCCCTGTCCAACCGTCCATGTTACACTTGAATTGGGTTAGGGAGGAACTGTGCTTCACATGGATGGGAAGCCTGTTCCAGAGAAGGGGTAGTCTCTGGGATGTATAACTGTCTCTCCAGCAGGTCCTATTTATAGCACAGGCAGGGTTTAAGACTTTGGAATGAGTAATGCTGGTGCTGTTTGTTTTGTGGTCATGCAGGAGGTCCATCAGAGTGAGGTCTGAAAAGGCCCTGTATGCCAGGCATAGATCTCCCCTCAACAGCCTGTAAGAAACAGAATAGAGAGATAGGGCCTTTAGGTGGTTTGCACAGGACATGTTATGTATGTCCTCTATTCTTTTACTGAGGAGACTCTGTGGATATTCCAATTGTTGGATGTGCCTGGTTAGGTATATACCAAAGGTGGCATCACACTCATTGATAGGTCTGATTATGCCAAATACAGTGGAACAATGACCTCCTTGGACCTAGATGCCATACCTTTGTTTATAAGTTGCAGAACCTAGGATGATTTCCTCACAACTGTAGACACATGATGGTCAAAGGCTAGATTACTGTCTATGTGTGTCCCCAGGTCCCTGACTACTGGGTCAACTATTAGGGGTGTGTTTTCAATATGATAATTACCAGGCGTGGATGACTTCTAGAAGGATGCTATCATACACTTATTGGCATTTAGTTTTAGTCCGTGGCTCTGACACCATTTATTTGTCTGTGTCAACCCTCCATGGAGAACATTTGTGTCAGTGGGGGATTCTATGACTGCTCCTTATTTGCAATCATCTGCAAATTTAGTTAGCCAGAGGCCATTGGCATTGGCCTTGACTTCAGAAAAGTAAATGCCAAAAAGGAGTGGTCCCAGGACCAATCCATGATGGAGTCTGCTTGTGACTGATCACTGTATAGAAGTGGACTACCTAATTCTAACTTCCTGGGTCCTGTCTGTGAGCCAGCTGGCTTTACACCAAGTAACATAAGGGTTTATCCTTAACCGCTTGAGTTTGTCAATAATGCCTGAGTGGATTATTGTGTAAAATGCCTTGGCCAGGTCAAGGCAGGCAGTGTGAACCATTTTTCCCTCATCTATTGCTTTGGTGACCTTTTCAAAGAAGTCCACCAAGATAAGTAGGTATGACCTGCCCTTGACAAAACAAGATTGGGTTGTGTCCAATGTCTGGAGGTTTCCTATGTCATTATTGATCATTTCCATGATAATTCTTTCCATGGCTTTGTATATGAGAGTAGTGAGACTTATGGATCTGTAGTTTTCGGGGTCTGAATATGGTCCACGTTTGTGCAGAGGGATGAATGCTGCTGTTCTGCGTTCATGATGCATGAAGCCTGTTTGCAGGCAACAGTTAAATAGCAATTCCAGAGGCCCTGATAGGTCATGTTCATGCTGTTTAGAAGGCATCCTGGGATATTGTCTAGGCCCATTAATGCCTTGTTCTTGACCTTAGAGATGGCCTTAATGACCTGTTTCCTAGCTGTAGCAGGGGGAGTTATACATGATGGTATTTCCTGAGGGAAGGTTGAGGGGGAGATAGGGATAAAGTTAGAGATTAATTTGTCAGCCAGTACGTTTGCTATATCTTTGGGCTCAGTATAGGTGGCTTCATTTACAATAAGCTCTGCTCAAAACTGTGTATTGCCTTTGAGGGGTTGTGGACATAGCTAAAGAAAATCTTGTGGTTGCCCTTGGTCTGGGAGGACAAATTTAACTCAAATTTGGCTTTGGTAGACTTTATTTGTTTAGTTTGATGAGAGTGCTTTTATCATTCTGGGTACTACAACTCCTAATTTTTGCCATGATTTTCTTCTTTCTGTTATACAGCTTATTGCTGTTGTGATTCTACCAGGGGACTAGTTTTTTGAGTTAGGTCTATACTTGTTCCTAGTGGGTACAGTTGCCTCAATGCAGCTATAAACATGCTTGTATAGGGTTTCTGTGAACAGTTCTGTGTAGGCAGCAGTGTATTCAGGGTTTATGGGGGCTTGAAATGTAACCTCTTGGGAAACTAACAGTTTACAAGGCATACATGAATGTGAATAGATAGGTAGGTAGGTATTAGGCTATTGGCCCTAGGGCCTATAGGGCCTATATAAGCCTAGCCAAAAGGTACCCTGGCTTTTGTCACCCAAGAAAATTATTTTCCTGTGCCCCTGTCGAGCAGAGCCACAGAAGTGATCCCCGGGGTGAATTTCCTATCTCCCATCCAATCATCAAGATTTTTCTGTTTTTTTTTATGTTTATTGTGATGACAAGGTTTAGGTCCTTAGATCGTGTAGCTCAGAGGAATTGGGATTTCTTTAAGTGGAGCATGTCCAACAGCTCTGGGTTTGACATAGCTTTGTATGTTAGGCAGAGATCGCCTCTGAGTAGACAATATGCGATGGAGTGAAGCTGGAGTTTTTTGAGATGGTCTGCGTAGGGCATCTGTTTGAGGCTGGTAATTCCTCTTTGTGAAGTATTTCTGTGGCCTTTCCAGTTGTTTTAGATGTCTTGTGAGGTACATACTAAAAGGGGCATTGTACACTATAATGGGTCTAATGAGTGATGAGTAGAGGGGGACACTGACCTCTTTTTTCCTGGATGAGAAACCTTTTGTGATGAGGTGTGCCATGTAGAAGGATTTCCTGACTATTGTGGTGATGAGATTATCAGAGAGACTACTGTCCACCTGTGTCCCAAGGTCTCTTATCACACTTTCAGTGTTAAGTAGACTACCGCCTATGTGGTAATTCATGGGTACAGAGTTTTAACCAAAAGGGATGACAATGCACTTTTTGGCATTGAGCTTGAGGCCATGGCTTTGACACCAGGCATCTGTCTCAGTGAGGCCCTTTTGTAGGATGTCCACATCGTTAGGAGTTTTGATTATGGTTTCTTGTTTGCAGTCATCTGCGAACTTCCTTAGCCAAAGACCTTCTGTGTTAGCCTGTACTTCAGAGAAGTAGACACCAAACAGGAGAGGACCCAGGACTGAACCCTGTGATAGCACATTGATATGGAAAAGGTTACAAGCAATTGCTGACAAGCCATGATAGATAAATATTTTGTACAGCTGTGTGAAATATAATGTTAAACATGGTGCTGTATAACAACTTCTTTGTCTGTATTTCCAAGTGAGTCTGTGAATAAAGCTGATGAGGGTGTAAATAAAGAGTATGCTTTTTTGTAGAATGACCTTGTGTTCTGGAGTTGCAAACTATGTAAATATTTTAGTTATGAGACTCAGTGAGACTGTAATTTTCCTATGAATTTGCAGAAACTATATATGCTTAATTCATCAAACTATATTCAAATCTGAACGGATGAAATTTCAGCTTTAGACGTTGACCAGTTACATGGGTTCAGTATTGGCTGAATGGGAAAGCAGGTCATAAGAAATGATGCATGTATTATAAGCCAGCAAATATTAAGTTCTCTGAACAATGGAACTGGATAATATTAAGTAATTAAGTACTATATTAACTGCAGTAAATGCAGTAATTGCACACTAAACAATGCAAATGACAGTCAAATTATATTTGTGTAGATGAGACAGGTATTACTGATATAATGGAGTTCAATGATGTATGACAGCCTAAAGTAAATTAGATTATATATTGCAGTGTTCGGTATTACTAACACTTCATTATGTGGTTAACTGCTTTGTGAAAAATTACAGTGGTATTGATTGACTTGTAGCAGATCAGTGTGACCCCCCCCCCCCCCGCTGTTCATCACTTTCCAGTTTGCAGTGGCATGAACTCAACAAACTTTTGTCCCTTACTAAATTAACATTCACCCATGAACTACTAAACTGTCTCAAATGCCTCTCACTTGCTTGTATCTTAAAATGGCACAAACCATGTCATATGTCAAGTTTGTAACCTTCCCTTATGCATACATAAATCTAAGAATAGATTTGGTGATTCATTTTCCATTCTCCATGTTGTCAAGATTTGGAAATTACTTCTGCTTGTCTGGTAGCAAATGTCTTCCACATATGGATTAAAAAACTTACTGAAAGATTTTTTTTCAAAGAGATGGGGCATTTCATTGTGCTATTACACCTTTTTAAGTGTATTTTTATCAAAATGTTTATACCTGTTGACACCAATACAGTAACTACTGGTTTACCTTATCAGGAATTGGATGTTATCCTTTCCAGAATGTTCTACATGCACATTCCTGTTTAACTTGTATATGTAAAGTTATATTTTCTTTACTTGTACCTTGTGCAACAAAAACAAAATATTTCAGCCTGACTCATTTGATCTCTGTATAATCACTCTATAGCCTGTTCTGGACTATTTCTCCTTTAATTATTCTTTATTTTACAGCGAATCATGTATGTTTATTATCTGACTAATAACTGTACTTAATATTAAGCTATTTAAGAAATGCTCCTGAAGTTTTGTGAAAACAAAAGTAACCCGTTATACAATCCATGCAACTAAAGAGGTGACTCAAGGTAGCAGTAGTTGAGAAAGAAAATGTTATTAACTATTTACAGCAGAATTGTAATAACATGGGTGTTAATTCCTCTCAAGGTGTATTTTGAGAGCACACAAGAAAAAGATTTGCAAAGTATTAAGTTATATTTCCATATTTAATTAATAATTCACACTTATTACATAGTCTCTGTTTTTTGTAGCTCATTACTTGACTTTGAGAACTTATAACAGTATTTTTAGCTCTGGCTGGAAAACGTAAGCCTGTCCAACATATAATATCGGTGAGACTAGGAACAGCTTCATTGCTATATTTTGTTCTCTTCATCCATGAACAGCATTTCCATTTCCCTATACATGACATTATTTTCTGGGTCATCTGCTTCCACATTTCTTTAGCTACCTGCTGTATGTTCTGCACTATACAGACTCCAAAGTACCTCATCTTTATTGTGTCACCATAGGAATGGGAAGCTTTGCACCAGGTCATGGTTTGGCATATAAATAAATAATTGCTATAGCCTTTGCTTTTGTTTCATTCAATTTATACCCAGCTATCTTACTACAATCATACACCATTTTAAATATTCTATGCAAGTTGTGCTCAGATTTGTTACACACAGCATTATGCTCATCAGGAAAAAAGGCCATCTTTTCCTAGGAACCTTTTCAATATAACCTAATATGTCTGAGGCTCTAACCTCCCTCACTAGGTTCTTGAGGTAGAAAGCAAACAACAGAGGGGGACAGAAGTGAGCCCTGACAAGTTCCTCTTTACACTTCACCTGGGTCTGTCAGCCCCCCAATTATTTTTATAAATGCTGCAGTAACCTCATATACCTTGAAAATTACTTCTACCTGACTATCAGGGAACACAAATTCTCAAAGCAGCTCATTTAGAAAGCTATGTCTGACACTGTCAAAGGCCTTTTCTGCATCAAGACTCACTAAGAGGAGCAAACTGTTGCATACCTATTGCACTGCTTTGTATCATTAGCATCCTAATGGTATTGTCAAAGGTCTGTCTCTTTTATACAAAACTGCATTGTTCAGAATCTACTATCCTAGGTATAAATCTAGCTAACTGTTTTGCTAATATAATCATAAAGGCTTTAAAATCATAGTTTGACTGAAACTGGTTTATATCACTCTGGGTCTGTCAGATCCTTACCTTCTTTTGGCATTAAGACAAGCACTGCTCTGTGCCAGGACAAAGGAATTCTGCATCCACGCTAGTATGTTATTAAACAGTACCCTCCATATACTATCTTTTTCACAAATTTCTGTCAAAATGCCATCCAGACCGGGCATTTTGCCCGTTTTCTCTAACGTAATTACTTCTAAGATCTATGATTCTTGTATGTTAGCCATTAGTGTTTATATGTCTCCATCCCCCAACGTAGCGATAGTATTTTCAAGTAGTCCTTCGTTCCTTCTGTCTCCATCTACTCTATGATTTTTCTTTACCATATAAATCCCTGCAGTCGTCTGCCATCAGTCTTGTTGTTTGTCTAGTGTCTGTTTCTTGTCATCCTAACCATTGGTCCTTTATTTTGGTAGTTATCCTGTCTGCCTTCTTCTGCCTCAGTCTTTGCACAGGCAGCTTAGCAGTTTCTGGATTAGTTTCAAAGAGGCATTTTAATGCCAATGCTCTACACCGCCTTAGTTTGTCTAGATACTGTGTCACTGACTGCTGTGCTTCCCTTAACTTCTCTTCCCACATCCCCCCTTCTGTTCTCTTTTCATGCTCTTGCAGCTGTTTAACTTCTTTCAGTGCAGCGAGGTACATACTGTATGTATTTCCCAGACATCCCGCAGTAGTTCCACTGTCTGGTATCTAATTCTCCCCTTCACCTTGTCCCAGTTCTCTGCCTCAATGGTTTTAAGATGTAACTCTGTTAGTACATCCTGTAATTTCTGATCAACTCTGTCCCTAAAGCTAGATTCTTTTAGCAGATAAGTCAGGGAGTATCAGTGTGTAAAGTTATTATTGCTGGACCCCACTTCTACTGAGATCTGGAACATGGTCTGAGATTACTATGAGATGAGTTAATAAGTCATTTTATCAATGCCAGGTACTGTTTTCAAATACATCACCTGTCTAACCTAGACCACCTATTATGCCTTCCTGAGTAATATGTAAATTCATTTGTGCTTTACTTTTGGTTATGTATGCCCTTACAATTTCTGTTTTGTCCCCCCCCCCCAGCCAAATTGCATTCCATACTAATAAACCTATTTCATTCTGCTCTATTCATTCCATTGAATAGTTTATCCCTTATTGTTATTGGCAGTTTCCAATACTTTCCATCTGTTTATCGGCATTTCCGGAAGTGAATTGTCCATTAGTTTGTTGTTGGCTTTATTTTCCATGGGTGTGTTTATATTTTTTCCTACCTTAGCTTGACTTATCTTGTGGCCAGCTTGCTTATATATTTATCAAACCATACAACAATTTCCAACACCCCACACTTAAAAAAAAAAAAAGTATTAGTTGAATTGCAACAATATACAAAACTACAAAGATCTCACATCTCACTTTTAAATGCTCGCACTCTTCTTGGGCATCCCTCTGGATCTTGTCTGAAAGTTATTTCTGTCTTGTTTCGTAGGCCAACTGCTAAGACAGTGGGCTCCAGTGCCACTGGCATTGTACCATATTATTACTTCTCCTTTAAACAAGAGGATGAAAGTTTAGTAATCTTTCTAGGCTGAAGTTTTAATATAATATTCCTTTCGGAAGTTTAATGATCTTAACAACTTATGACCCAGACCCCTTCTCTTGTGCCTACTCAGTATTATCTTGGTGACAACTATATTTCTCAATTTTAATAGACCTCTTTCACCAGAGGGATTCACTTAAGAAGTCTTATTTTTTTCACATACAGGCTCCCTTTCCCCACGATCAAAATATGTGCCACTCTGAAGCCTGCACATCAGGCCAACTTCTGTTTGAAATGGGACAGCCCAAGAGCCACGTCACTGCCCACTGATATGCCACATGATCCCCTTCCATTCATCAGTGAAAAAGCATTTCCATCATGTTACTCTGAGGGAATAGCCTTTCATTTCTAGGTATGGTACCCATATGTCCGGAATGAGAGGCCAGCCTTGGGCAAACAGCTAAATGCTGTATTTTATAATAACGCTGTCATACAAAAATTGTTGTGAGGCAGAATTCTGCCACACATTGACCCTATTCTTCTCCATGCTAAACAGACTCCTCCCTTTTACAACAAACAGCTTTGCACTTTTACCGTGTATAGTGTACACAGATTATAAAACAGTGACTGTTTAGTCCACTATTCTGAGAAGGCTGAAAATAGGGCAGAGTAAAAATACAATCAATTCACTTAATACCTCCCATATATCTTATGGTCAGTTCATAATGATAGGAAAAACCTTGATCATAAAGTTCTAATAACTGTAGCTCCCTATCCTAGTTCAAGTGCATCTCTGGGGATATGTGCTTGGTCCTCATTGACTGTCTCATCCCTTGGGTGCAAGCTTTCAACTCACTTGTCTTAACCCTCATTTTCATTTGGAAAAAGGGAAAAGGCTTAGCTGGCATCCTCTATCACACCATTTAATTTACATTCCTCTTCTTGACACCTGGTGGGAATGTCCCTCCACTACCTTCCCCTATCCTTTTATTGAACTCTTGAAGGGCTTGCTCGACACTTGTGCCAGTTTTGTCTCCAAGAGGATAAAAGACTTGGGAAAACGGCAGTGTTGTAGCTTAAACTTTAACCTGAGGTCTGTACATTTCCTTATTTCAGACATAAAGGCATTCCTTCTACCCCAAGTAGAGGTGGAGTAATCATTATCCGCATTAACATTGCATCTCTTACTTTATAAATAGCATCTTTTTTTTTCCATAGTAAAGAAAGTATTTTGTCTTTGAGAGCATTGTTTTGATATTTGAACAATCAATACCAGGTGAGGCTATTCTCTGGGGATGTTCCCTGGGGTTGAAACCCTGTGGGCTGGATCTATCAAGATCTCCTTCAGTGGAATACCGGTCGCTTCACCAAACATTTTTTCATAAAAGTATGACAGTGTCCATTCTCTGATTGCTTCTGTGTCCAGCAGGATAAAAGCACTCTCATCAAACTAAACAAACAACTCAGAGGACAAATAAAGTCTACCAAAACCAAATTTGAGGTAAAGTTGGCCTCCCAGGCCAAAGACAACCACAAGGCATTCTTTAGCTATGTCTGCAACCTCAAAGGCAATACAAAGTTGTGTGCACAGCTCATTGTAAATTAAGCCACCTATACTGAGCCAGAAGATGTAGCAAACCTACTGGCCAACAAATTCAGCTCCAACTTTACCCCTCTCTTCCCTCAGGAAATACCATCAAATATAACTCTGCCCTGCTATCACTAGGGAACAGGTCATTAATGCTGTCTCTGATACCAAGAACACTGCATCAATGGGCTCAGACAATATCCCAGGATGCCTTATAAACAGCATGAACTTGACCTATCACACCCTCTGGAATTGCTATTTAACTGTAGCCTCCAAACAGGCTTTGTGCCTCATGAATGGGGAACAGCAACAGTCATCCCTGTGCACAAAGGTGGACCATCTACAGACCCTGGAAACTACAGACCCATAAGTCTCACTACTCTCATATACAAAGCCATGGAAATAATCAATAATGACATACGAAACCTCCAGACACTGTACTCAACCCAGTTATCAAGGGCTTCAGGAAAAAGAAAGTCACACCACTGAAGGTAGTCCAAATCCAAAACAACTTTAAAAACAGACACCATGAACAGAGCACAGATTTCACATAAAAACTTTAATGCAATAATGCCACTAAAATAGGCAAGCAGGGCAAGCACTTTCGGCCTTACCCTTCTTCAGATCCTGTTTACTGGGCCTAAAACTGAATGCTTAAAAACTTGGATAGACCAGTCACGGTCTTTTGAAAACCACTGCATCACTTCCTCATGCAGTAGTTGTCACTCAAAGGACCACTCCTTCAATTTACATCACTTCCTCATAGTAGCTTTGAGTGACAACTACTGCACGAAGAAGTGATGCAATGGTTTTCAAAAGACTGTGATTGTCTATCCAAGTTTTTAAACATTCCGTTTTAGACCCAGTAAACAGGATCAGTTATCAAGGGCAGGTCATGCCTACTCAACCTGGTGGACTTCTTTGAGAAGGTCATCAAAGCAATGGATGAGGGCAAAATGGTTCACACTGCCTACCCTGACCTAGTCAAGGGATTTGACACAACCCCCACTTGGGCATTGTTGACAAACTTAAGAGGTTAGGTAGAAACCCTTATGTAACCTGGTGGATAGCCGACTGGCTCACTGACAGGACCCAAAAAGTTACAGCTGGGGAGTCCACCTCTACAAAGATGATAGTCACAAGCAGAGTCCCTCATGGATCAGTCCTGAGACTGCTCCTTTTTGGCATTTGCTTCTCTGACTTTAACGCCAATGTAAATGGCCTCTGGCTGACTAAATTTGCAGATTATTGCAAATTAGGAGCTGTCATTGAATTGACCACCGACACAAATGTTCTCTAGGAAGGGCTGACACAGAAAACCAACTGATGCCAGAGCCATGAACTAAAACTATATGGCAAGAAATTCTAATAGTATCCTTTGGTAAGTCATCCACCCCTGGTAACTATCATATTGACAACACACCCCTAAGAGTTGACCCAGTAATCAGAGACTTGGGGACACACGTGGACAATAATCTAGCCTTTGGCCATCATGTGTCTACAACAGTGAAGAAATCATCCTATGTTGTGCAACTTATAAACAAAGGTATGGCATCTAGGTCCAAGGAAGTCATCATTCCACTGTACTTGGCATTTATCAGACATATCATTGAGTAGAATGCCCCCTTTGCTATGTACCTAACCAGGCATGTCCAACAATTGGAATGTCTACAGAGGTTTCTCCCTAAAAGAATACAGGGTGTAAGTAACATGTCCTGTGCAGACCATCTCAAGGCTCTATCCCTGTGTTCTGTCTCCTACAGGTTGTTGAGGGGAGATCCATACCTGGCATATAAGACATTGCCAGACACATCTTTGATGGGGCTCCTGCATATCCACAAAATAAACAGCACCAAAATTGCCTGTTCTAAAGACTTAAACCTTGCCTGTGATATAAATAGGACATGCTGAAGAAACAGCTATGTATCCCAGAGACTATGGTTCATCTCTCAGGTCTCTGCTTGTAAATGTTTCACCTCCCAACCCCCTGCTTATTCTTATCAGAATTTATCAGAGATTTGGGATGTTTAAAGAGGCCCTTGTGGCCATTAGTCCAGTAAACACCTATGAACCTAATAGTACTGCTGGCTTGCTGTCTGGCCTCTCCATTGTTACTTATTTGCCCCACTCTTTTTCTTACCTGGCTGAATAATATCACTTCTGGCTCCTTTGTCTTAATTCTTTTCCACTGTGTAATTCTTTTGGAGGACATTTGCATTTGTATCATTACTGCAGTAGCATTCATACACTCAAATTACATGCTTTTTTGTGTTTTGTTGACAGGTTAGTCCCACAGACAATTGCTATCATGCCAGATGTTTCTCTCAGGTATTTATAATGGAATCTGTGCATTTCAGTTAGGACCAGTTCCACAGATCTCATCTGGTCAAGAGTGAGAGACCAAACCTGCAATGCACCCATTATTTATTAATTTACATAGAAGTTTTGTGACTTCAGTGTTTATATAGGTGATAATAGGAGGCATCCCTGTGCAAGGAAATATTGGTGCCTTAGTCCACACTTAAAAATGCCCATTTGATCTATTGTTCTCATCTAAATGGATTTTGGTGAAAGTGCATTGGCTGAACAGTACCATATTCAGTTATAATTCAGAATTTTACCCACTTCCATCATGTTACACCTTATCTGTGGTGATACCCATTTCATGACCGGTTGTGATACCACAAGTCTTTCAAGGAAGAGACAATTTATTTTGAACTAATGATGACAAAAATATGACAGTGCTTGCTCTATAAAAGCACCTTAAACAATTAAGTCTGAACAAAGCCATATTTCAGTTGCTGTTAGATGTTGTTAGATTTGCAAGGGTGTATTGCATTAAGAGGCCTGTTGTGTGAGTGTGTGGAGGGTGTTGGTGAGAATGTTAAAGAGGAGGGGACCAAGGACAGCGCCTTGTGGTACAACAGTGGTTACTGGGAGGTATGGAGAGAGAGAGAGAGACAGAGAGAGAGAGAGAGAGAGAGAGAGAGAGAGAGAGAGAGAGAGAGAGAGAGTGGAGTGCCATTTTACTGACCGATACCTATTGGATAAGTAGCATCTCAGCCAGATAAGGATGGGCTGAGAGAGAGATCTAATGAGGACATTTGGAGTAGAAGTTTGCTGTAACAAATTGCATTAAAGGGTTTAGACAAGTCTAGAAATAAGAGGAGATAATGTTACTGTTCTCTAGCTTTACTAACTGTATCAATATAGGTTAGAAGTGCAGTGTTAGTACTATGGTAAGGATGGAAGCCATGTTGTGAGGGGGATAGGAGTTCTTCTTGTAGAAGATAGTTTGGCAATTATTTTTGAATACATTTTTCAAGTATTTTGGAGGGGGGTGGTAAGCTTGCTATAGGTCTAAAGTCAGTAATGTCTACTGAATTTCCTCCTTTATGCAGATGGATTATGTGTGACTTTTTCCAGAGAGAGAGAGGGATCGTGAGATTCTTGGATTAACCTATAATAAGGATTGTGACAGGATAGGCAGCACTATCAGCTGCTGTTTTAAGGTACTCACTTGGAAGGTCATCAGATGAAATAGAGCATAGTTTAATTTGTTTAAGAGTAGTTTTATATCAGATGTGGGCACAGGTTTGAAGGTGTAAGTGGATGTGGTGATACATGACTGCTGGGCAGAGTTAGGATTAGATGCTGGCTATTCTTTGGTTAGAGATGCTATACTACCTATGAAATAAGGGTTGAATTGTATTGTGGTTTCAAGTGATGAGTTATTTGGGGAAGAGTTAGGATTTCATTTATTGCTGGGATGCAAGACTTCTTTAACGGCTATCCAGAATTCTCTATGGTTGTATTTACTATTATTTGAAAGTTATAGTATAGTTTTTTGTCTTCATTAATTTGCTTTTTAGTACAATTGCAAAGTATTCTGAAGTTCTAAAGATATTGTGGTGTTTTATATTTTTGCCATTCTTTCTATGCTTTTTTCTGTCCTGCATTAGCATTATACTCTTTTTGGATAGCCTAATTGCATTATTTGTTTTAGACTCTTCCTTCTAAGAGGTGCAAAGGCTATTTAGGATATTCAGGAAAGTTGTACTGATTTCATTTACAGCATCATCTAAGGAGAGGATTTTTAGGAAGTTCCAGTTAACAGATGATAGGGTAGTAATGAACATTATTGGGTTAAACTTGGAAAGCTTGTGTGTTGTTTTATAAATATGCCTTTTAAGTGGATGTATGAGATGTCTGGCATTTTAATTTCTCCAAGTCTTTTGGGTTTCTAGTACCATGATGCAACTGGACCCCATTTCCAAGTCAAAGTATGATTAAAGTTTGTGAAATTAGTATTGTTTCAATCTTTGATGTTATCCAAAAGGGATCTTCACAGCACCTACAATGTGCCCAGAAATTACTCCTTTTGCAATTCATGTATTGGTAGCACATCTAAATAACATTATATATTATTTTTTATTACACCCATTGCTCCTACTACTATTTGAACTGTCTAGGTATCCTTCTTCCACATTGTCCTTGTTTCTGCTTGCAAATCTTGGTATTTTATGACTTTGTGTCTCTCTGTACATAATACACTAATCACTGGGTGTAACAGGTTCAATGATCAATGCTACTTTTATTTTCTTTTCATGGACTACTATATCTGTTTTTCTTGCATCTATGTTTTGAAATGTTGGTAATAGGTGATCCCATGTGATATAAACTTCATCATTCTCTATAATGCTTTATGGTTCTTGTTTCCAATGCTTCAATGATACTTCAATATTGTAATGTTTGCACAACCCCCAGTGCAACAGTCCTTCCACATTATTGTGCCTTTTAGTATACAGGCCCTCTGCCATTAGTGTATCACAGCCAGCAATAGAACCTACATTTGTCTGTTTCTCTGACATGTTCACTGGACTTTGTAAACCAACGTGCATGTAGTCCACTATCCTGGCCTGATAATATTAACCTTTCATCTTCTGGTTCAAATTCACCTCTCCTTTACAATTCTTGTGACAGCGTTTGCTTGACATGAGGTTGCTCCAGAAGTTTTCTGTACTTGCAACTATACTTATGCCTTTTCCACATTTCTTGTCTTCTCAAGTCATCCTTCTTCTTATATTCTTACTTTTCCTACGATTGTAGATCTATACATGTAATCAGTTCTGAGGAGGCCCATACCTCCTTCAGAATGAGGAATATATAATCTTGATTTTTATATATCATTTGATAAGCGTGAAGCATTTTTCTTGTTTTCCTGTCCAACTGATCCAGTACCTTTTGGGACCAGTCAATCACCCCAAAACTGTAAGTTAGAACAGGAAGAGCAAATTGGTCTATGGCTTGAACTTTATTACTTGATGTCAGGGCTGCTTTCAGTATTAATTTTAGTCTTCTAATATATTCCTTACTGAGTTTTTTTTGAATTTGCTCATGTTAATTGTTCGATCCTTCATCAATACCCAAATATTTATATACTCCCTCCTGCTCAAATTTCTTTATATCACATTCCTGTCCCAAACTAATATTTTCTTGGTGCTGCAGCTTTCCTGCTTTAAATGTTGCTTTTGCACATTTATCAAGACCAAATGTCATTCTTATATTATTTGAGAAAGTTTTGATCACTTCCAGTTGTGTTTTTAGCTCCTCAATTGATGAGCTATACCGTTTTAAATCATCCACAAAAGGATAAGTCTTTACACTTTGTTGTTGTCTGGGAGCCAAATTGTAACCATGATCGGTTGGGAGAGTGGCCTAATGGTTAAGGTGTTTGCCTTACAAACACAAGGTGCATAGTTTGAGTCTCACAAGGGATATTTGGCTAGGCTTAAAATGGCTCGCAAGGGCAGTTAGCTTAGTACTAACCTATGAACCTATAATGTGTTAAGTAGACAGCTTAATGGGTTAAGAGCAAGACAAAAGAGCAGAGGTGACTTTCTATCCCTGAGATAATTTGTCCTTTATCATGGCTTAGCTGTAAAGTGATTTGCCACTGTCTCATGGTTACTGTAATGTAATTGATCAACATAGTGTGTATCTTATACATCTGTAAGCATTCCTGTATCTGTGAATGTGGGATGCTGTCACATGCTTTGTTGTAATCTATTTTTGCCATATTTAGATTCTTTCCTTTTTTCATTTCTCCACTATGACTTTATTTAACAACAAAATGCAAGCATTATTTGTTTTAGTCCTTTCCTTCTAGGAGATGCAAGGCTAGTTAGGATATTCAGGAAAGTTGTATTGAATGCATTTACAACATCATCTAAGGGGAGGACTTTTAGGAAGTTCCGGTTAATAGACAGTGTAGTAATGAACATTTCTCGGTTAACCTTGAAAAGGTTGTGTGCTGTTTTATAAACATGCTGTTTAAGAGGTTGTGTGTGAGATATCTGGCTGTGTGAACTGGGAAATGATCACTGAGACAGTCAGAAAGTTATCTGAGGTGGTCTATTTGCTAGGGTTTCATACTAGGATCTAGTGTAATAGGGACTTTGATGTCTTGCTATAATGTATGGGGCTATTAATTATTTGTGTTAAACCAAATAAGTTCATGTTACATATAGGGGAATTAGACTTTATGTCCAACCAACTGACATGACATTTAGTTTCTTGTGGAGTTTTTATGGATATCGAATGTAGAATACCTTCCAGTACAGCTGTATCATTGCCAGAAGGGATGTAAAGATCAGTAATAATATTTATTTACAACTGTTTAATTTATAGAAAATAATAAGAAGCTCTGATGAATTGAGTTTTGGTACTGATTTGCTGTAAGGGGAAATGTGTATTAAAGCAATACTACCACCTTTCCTCTATACGGTCATTACAGATGATATTGTAGGCTAAAGGTGTATAACTGAAATTTTAATTTGCCATCAGGATCATTGCTGTATAAATACTAGCACACACTAAATATAACAAGCTTGGAATTTTGTCAGAAGACTCAAACCAATATTTAATAACAAAGCAAATTCAGAATTCAAATATACAGCTATCAACATAAAACTCTGCAATTTTGTCAGAAGACTCAAACCAATATTTAATAACAAAGCAAATTCAGAATTCAAATATACAGCTATCAACATAAAACTCTGCATATTTTATACATATATTTTATATAAAATATAAGAAAACATAACCATTGTGCAAACACAGGTTAGAATTCCCATAAAGCTTTTGAGCATAAAAATAAACATCAGAGATAAAGTGCTTCATTACTTTGGTTTCATAAATGCATTAATTTCACTAATACAGAAACAAACCCTTTCAGTGAAATTTGACTGTTTTGCCAATGTAAGGCAGATCGCAACAAAAGGAACTTGCGCTGGTAGAACAAAATGTAACCCAGTAGACCGTAAGAAAAGGAGAGAGAACACATAATGAAGGGAACAAACATTACTCGTACTATTTTCATTTCTTATTTTAAAAAGTTATTAAAAGTACAAACACAGAAGTATAACAAAAATCTGTCTTTAATGTATTTGTATACAGAACTATAATGTAGTAAAATTTCAGCACATGCAATTACGGACAAAGTGAATCTAAATACACTTAGTGCTGCTATAAACAGACTAATTAAATGAAGATTGCTGCTGTGATTGATAATGCGGAAGTATAAATAAACAATGCTTATACTAAATGAATGAAGCGATGCAGAAGAAAACCCTTAATTAAGCTATTATTCAAAAGCAGTTTTTCAGAAAACAGTTTAGATAAATGCACAGATAACAGTATTATTCCTTTGAACATCTCTCTAATTAGTCAGTTTTGCAGAAAGCGGCACTGAAAAGCTCATCAGCAAAGCTTCATGTAAAACTAGGAGATATGGGAAGCTATATCAAACCAGCTCAGACTGAGAGATGAAGAATTGTCAGTTTTTAAAAATGTATTTATATTTAGCTTAAATGTCTGGTTTATGTGTTGCAAATGGCAATTTCTTTGACAGGGATTTGCCAGCCTTACCCATATCGTCTTCAGGTAATAAGGGAAAAAACTCAGGACAACTACCAAAGTTTTCATCATCAGTCAGACACTTCAGTTTTCTGTTTGCACAACTGTTGTCTTCTTTCAAATAAGGCCTGATGAAGTTTATGTTAATTTACTGAAAAAGTGCTTACCCTTAAATTTTGTATTACAGTTCCCAACTTTTATGTTTTGCAGAATTCTTTTCACCTTTGTGAAATTACAGTGGCAGAATCATAGTAAAGAAATGGCATGGAAAGGAGGTGACAGGATTGCCACTCCCAAAAGCTGCTTAGTAAATTACAGCAAAGAGGGAAAGCAGGGCTTTATAATAAGACAGCTATAGTTCTCCTTTTGCAACCCAACTTTTTGACAATTCTATATTTACCCCAACACTAAATTACTGTATAAAGATAAATCAGCAGTTAAGAGTGTTCCAACTCTCCTTATAAATGATATTATTGAACCACCAATTGCAGAAAATAAACTGTGATGATTTTAAAGGGAAAACAAGTGTCTGAAAAGGGTCTATATTACATTATCGAATCCCGATAACATCGAACACCACAACACCGACACACAAAGCCCAAACCACAAATACATTGAACCCCCTAAACCGCAAATTTTCAAATCTCGAACCGTCATAGTCGGCCAACACCACCGCGCACTACATACTACATACCCAAACATAATAAATAAAACCCATACATACACAAACCAAACCCTATTTCTAACACTACACTAAACCTTACATACATTGCTATCTATGCAATTACCTTAACTTGCACCCTAACCCTAAGGTACGTAACTATCACACACTTACCCTACAGACATATACCCAAACAAAACAAATAATCCACACACATACAGTTAACAAAACCCTACTTCTAACCCTACACTAAACCTTAGATACATTACCTATCTTAATCCGCACCCTAACCCTAAGGTCCGTAACTATCGTGCACTTACCTTACGGAGCTATACCGCAGACAGGCCAATCATCACACTTCGACATTTCGCGTTTCGTGGTTTTGTATGTTTGCCGTTACCATAGTTTGTGCTTTACATGTCGGTCTTCTGGTGTTCGATATTACCGGGATTCGATAACATAATATAGACCCTCTGAAAATGCCAAATGCTGCTTTGAGATGCAATGGTATTGTTGCAGAGGTCTCTAACAAAGGATTTGATGGTATTGGTGGTAGTGTTGAGAAGAAAGTTGTTCTAAATTACAATGAATAAATCATATTAGAAGATGAAAGCAGTAGGTATCTCATTAAGAATGAATTCGAGACTAGAGGTAGAGGAAGCCTGGAAGTTAGCACATTGATTAAGATTTTGAGCTAATCCACTTCCATTTGCCTACTGTACAACTCCATACACTGGGCTTATATGGTTAACAAATGAATAATAACAATATTAGAAATATAATATCACTCTGATGAAGAAGAAACTACTGGAGATAAACTATGTGTGTGTGTGTGTGTGTGTGTGTGTGTGTGTGTGTGTGTGTGTGTGTGTGTGTCTATATATATATATGGATCTACTTCGTTTAAAAGAAATTGCGTTTAAATGAATCTGACTTCCCTGAGTGGATACAAAAGAAACGGCATTACAATGAATGCATGGACTGCAAGATTCCTTTCCCTGTGAATGGAAACACTTGGCCACCACGGTAATAAACCAAAAAGGAGCGAAATTAAGCCCACCAAAGTGGGCTTCACCCCCCATAGTCCCCCTACTTTAATATACCAACTCCAAGATCACACTAAATGGAAGAGAGGGCACATGGTTCCTTTCACAAGGAAAGGATTTTGGCAGTCTGTGCTCATGTTGTAATATCGTTTTGGTGGAATCAGCTCGGGTAAGTCAGATTTGTTTAAATGTACTTTTTTTTAAACAAAGGAGACACACACACACACACACACACACACACACACACACACACACACACACACACACACACACACACACACACACTTCAAGCACAGGCATTAATGCCCTTCTGGCTTGCCAAAACAGTTGTTCCCATAATAATTGTCCAGGCTGTTCTTAAAAATATCTAAACTAGTGCTTGCTTTAATGTAATTGTTAGTCTATTCCATTCATCAGCCGCTCTCTCAGAGAACCTGTTAGTAAACTTCTTATTCCTAAAGAATCTTCAAAGTATTTATTTTATTTATTTTACATTTGTTAACCGGGCTGGTCTAACTGGATATATTTCCATTTTCAGTAGAGGCCCGGGGAGAAAAGCTCCACATATAGACAAAGAGGTATAACAATAACAGATTACACTCAGATAGGACGTTGACAATGAAAATAATTACCACAGGAAAAGGACTTTAAATTCCTAGACATTGTAAATAGCAACATGTTAAGGCTTATTACATCTTTTAAAACCAAGAAGAGAAAGTGCAAGACCAAGGAAGAGGAAACAATGATAGATAGAGAGAGCAGATTTAAAAAAATATAAAAGATATATAGTTTCTGGAGTAGAGTCATAGCCTTATAGAGGAAAGATATGGGGGAGAGGTCCATAAGTGGTAGAGGAAGAGAAATTAAGGGAGAAAGCAGGAGGTATAAAAGAATAGGGAGAGAAAAAAAGAGGGTTAACTAAGGAAAATTAACTTTCAATCAGGATTAGAGCAGGGGCACATCCAGTGGCTTTTAAGGTAGGTTCTAAGTTTTTGTTTAAACAAGACAGTAGATGCAATGGAAGTAAGTTCGGTAGGAAGTTGATTCCAGTGTTTACCAATGGAATTTGAGAAGAGGGAATCACCAGCTAGGTTATTAGATTTGGTTAAGGTGACTAGCAGTTTATTAGATGATCGGAGTGAGTTCAGATTAGAATAAGGGGTTAAGAGGTTAGAAAGTACAGGTGTGTTATGAGGTTGGTAGAAAGCTCTTTGGACAAACGTGAGTTGGGAAAGTAACAGCATGTTAGTCAGTTCAAGCCAGTGAAGTTGCTGCAGATTTAGACAGTGGTGAGTTCTGAAAGGCTTACCAGTAACAAATCTAGCTATATTGTTGTAAGTGGTAGACAGTTTGGAGAGATTGTTTTCTTGAGGTTAGTATAGATTGGTGAGGCATAGAGAAGAGTGGAAATAAGGTGAGAGTGAGCAAGAGTAATTTTGGCTGGGGAGGTTAAGAAAGTTTTAATTCTATAGAGAGAGCCAAGTTTCCTGTTTACAGATTTAATGGTATTGTTGATATGACAGTCAAAGGAAAGATTATTGTCAATTGTGACTCCTAGTAGCTTAGTAGTAGAGTCAGGAGATATAAGAGTTCCATTGTTAGATAAGATAGTGAAGTCTAGTGTAGGGGATCTGGTAGTTGGCCTAAAAGTAAGAGTTTGTTTTTTTTTGCATTTAGGAGGAGGCAGCGTTTTAGGAACCAAGTTTCAACTTTGGAAAATACAGTTTGAGTATTAGTTTGTAGTTCAGAAATGGATTTAGCAGAGCAAATTAGTGTGGAGTCATCAGCATATTGTATGCATGTAGCTTGGGGAATAGCTACTTGTAAGTCATTTATAAAGAGGGAGAAAAGAAGGGGTCCGAGAATAGAGCCTTGGGGTACCCCAAGTGAAATTGGGAGAAGAGATGAGAGTTTGTTATCCCAGAGGACGGCCTGTTTCCTGTTAGTGAGATAGGATCTAAACCAGTGGACAACCTTAGATTCTAAGGATAGAGATTCAAGAATGTTTAAGAGGAGAGAGTGGTTGACCATGTCAAAGGCTTTGGACAGGTCAATAAAAAGAGCTGAAGACAGGATGTTATTATTGCGATTGTTGTTAATAAAGTCTATAAAGGAGAGGAGAGCAGTAGTTGTGCTATGAAAAGGCCTAAAGCCATGCTGACAGTTGGAGAGAATGTTATTTGTTATTAAGTGGTTCATTAACTGATGGTGCACACATTTTTCCATGATTTTTGCAAGTGGGGACAAGAGAGCAATGGGTCTATAATTAGAATATTCATAGGAGTTACCTCCTTTGTGTAAGGGAATGATGTGAGAAATTTTCCATATGTCAGGTATGGTTGCTTCATTTACAGTTCTATTAATAAGGATGGATATAGGGTAGGCTATTTCAGAGGCTGCATTTTGAAGGAATTCAGATGGAAGCTGGTCTGCCGAGGGGGTACATGGTTTGAGTTTGTGGATACATTTCTGTATAAAGGTAGTGGAGATGGGTTGAAGCCTAAAGGTTGGAAGATTGAGGGATGTAGGTCAGGGATACTAGTGTTGTCACTAGAGAGATGGGAGGCTAAGGAATTGATAGTATCAATAAAGAAAGAGTTGAAAGTATTGGCAGTATCAAGGGAGGAATTCTTTTCAGACCCAGAAGGGGATGGGGTGGTAGTCTGTCCAGGGTGAAGAAGTCTGTTTAGGGTTGACCAGAATTTTTGAGGGTTATTGTGTTTTGCTTGCTGGAGATTACTATAATAATTCTTTTTATCAGAGAAGATAGCTCTTTTGGTACTGTTTCTTAGTTGCCTAAAGGTCTGTTGGTCTATGGGAGATTTGCTGGTTCACCACTTTTTCCAAGATTTGTTCCTAAGTAACATTTTTTGTCTTGTATCTTTAGATAGCCATGGGGCAGGCTTAGATTTAATTCGGATGGAACATTTTGGTGCATGATTATCTAGAATTTTTAGGAATGTGGTATTAAAGTCTAGAACAGCTTCTTCAAGAGGAAGTGTCTTAAGTGGGTTCCAGTTACAGGCACTTAGTTCAGTTTTAAATTGAATAGGGTTGAAGCATTTGAGATCACGTAGGGTCTTATACATTGGAGAATTGTTAGAGGCATTTTTTTGTCTTAAAATATAGATTAGATTGTGGTCACTAAAGTCATCGGGTAGTGTTCCGGATTGATAGTTTAGTTGAGGTTTGTTAATGAGAATCCAATCTAGAATTCTTTCTTTGTTGTTCGGTTTGTTAATCCTAGTGGGGGTGTCTATTATCTGAGTAAAGCCATGGAGGTTAATATGAGAAGTTGGGTTATTAGTGTTTATTGAGGACCAGTCAAGGTTGAGGTCTCCAAGTATTATAGTTTCTTGTGGGTAGGTGGAAGTAATGCAACTGAGGATGTTTTCTATGGAGGTAGCGTTATTTCCAGGAGGTAGATATATGCAGATAATATAGATTGCTTTTGGGGTTTAGTTGTAGCTTAGAGATAAGAAGCTCAGTATTGTTAATGTCCAGTTTATCATGGGGTACTAATGTTAAATTTAGTTCGGTTTTAAATAGTAGTGCCACTCCCCCGCCTTTTTTTGTTTTGCGGTCGAGTCTCAAGATATTGTAACCTGGAGGAATGATTTCATTATCTAGAGTGTAGGGTTTTAACCAGGTTTCAGTCAAGCAGAGAATATCAAAGGAGTGGTACTCAAGAAGGGAGTGGAGATGGGTGATTTTGTTATTGACACTACGGATATTAAGGTGCCCTATGAGTAGAGTATTTGCATTGGAGGTTTGTAGTTGAGGGGATGAGTTTAGTGAGGCAGGTATGGTGTTAGATGTAGTAGTTACGGGCCCTGGGTTGGGGTGGATATCCCCATCTGCCAAGTAGGTTGTCTGATGATTCTCTAGTACTTTTTGATAACCCCAAACATTCCCAGAGGTAGTTGCCTCTAAATGCCCTATATACCTGAATAAGGTCACCACTTAAATATCTGTATGAGATACTGTACAAGTTCAGATATTTTAGTCTTGCTTAATAACTTAAATTTTCACATCCATGGATAGAAAATCAAATAGCGTTCAGTCAACAAAAACACTCTACTCATTCAATGCACGAATGCAAACTGTCACGAACTCCACCTCAGACAAAAGGCCAAGCACTAAAGGCAGTTCTAAAAAAATCTTCTTTAATGAAAGTTAAGCATTTTCACCCACTGAACATAGGCTTCGAAGTGCCAAACCCGAAGTGGGTGAAAGCGCTTAACTTTCATTAAAGAAGATTTTTTTAGTACTGCCTTTAGTGCTTGACCTTTTGTCTGTGGTGGAGTTCGTGACATCCACAGATACCCTTGGAATGTTTCTACTTTACTCTTTCCAATTTACACACGCCTGTTTTCCTATAAGGTTTCAATATTGTTACTCCAGACTGGGTGTAATATAACTAACGAACAATGACTTCATCATTTTTGATTTCCCAGACTTTATAAATATTTTTATACAATCAATAGGTCTATAACCATCATTAACCAATTGGTTGATATGATTAGAAAAACTCAAAGCTGGATCTACCCATATACCCAGGTCCTTAAATGAAGCTATAGTTTCAATCAATGTGTCTGTATTAAATATTCACCTTTCAGTTTATGTCTCCCAAATCTCATATGCTTAGTTTTTGATGTATTTATCAGCATTTTATTCTCCTGTGCCAGAATGGTAAATTTAGTCAAGTTCTTTTGCAGACATGCCCTATCAGTTTACCCAATTTCAAATCATCTGCATACAGACTGTAGAACACCTCAGATGAAAAAGATAGGTCTGAAAGATACATTCTAAACAAGTATGGGCCTAGGACAGAGCCCTGTGGGACACCTTGACTGTAACGTATAATTTCATCTGCCAATTGCTGTATAGTACTTACCATGTCCTATTTGTAACATATGCAGCTATCCATCTTATTAAGAGTACATCGATACCTAGCTGTTCTAATTTATTGATCAGTGTTTTGCATACAAACCTGTCAAATGCTGAAGTTAAATGTATAAAAGGTACAACACAGCACATTTTTTCTTTCACAGCTGTTATTATATTGTTATAGAATATCAAGTTGTTGTTGTGTCTTTTGGCTTTTCCCGGTTAGGGGTCGCCACAGCGGAACTCCAGTCCGCTAATGATTGGCAGTAGATTTTTACGTGCCAAGTTGCCAGCTCTGTTGCACAACCTTCAACGAAGGTATGCCCATTCATGCATGTCTCCACACAGAAGACGCTCTATCTGAGAATCAAACAGGACAACGTCATACTGTGAGGCGACAACGCTACCGCAGCACCACCACCGCAGTATAGAATATCACGTTACAGTGGTAATATATCTATTTTCAGCACATGCGTGGTGATATATGGTTTCAAGCCCCAACCCTTCCAGTTCTGGCAACTTATCCAGTATTACCTTCTCCATTATTTTTCCACAACATGGACATGGACTTAAGGGTCTGTGTGACTCTATGTTTGTCCTTCTCTCTTTTCCCTTCAAGACAGGTTTAATAAGCATATGTCTCCAAGCTTGAGGAATCTCCCCATATTTATATGAACTAGTAAATAATAGATATAATGGCACTGTAAGGTCATACTAAAGTGTTCTCAGGTTATTATTACTAATTCTGTCTTCTCTCTGTCTGCATAGTTGTTTTTTCAATATAATTTAATTTGATTTCAGTATCTGAGGTGATTTGGATATCTCTAGGACAACTTTTCATCCCCTTTATGCAGACAAACTGTTTTGCATAAGATTTTGCAAATATATCTATAATCTGTTGCATCTGAGAATAAATTTTAAATCCTACACACACTTTATCAAGGTGTATGTATTCATTCCTTCCCTATTTTATATATCTATAAAATGGTTTCCTATTATGCTCAATATCTTTTTATAAATTTTCTTCAAACTTTTCTTGACCTTGTCTCACAAAGCTGTAGTTCAACCTCTTTTCCATTTCATATATTTTTTTGTCTTTCACCTTAATCAAGTATCTTGTTCTTATATAAATTTTTCCTCCTGATGTTGTGTGCCTAGATTCTGGTGTTAAATATTTTTTTGACTTTTTTGCATTCAAAACATTTTTCTTTTGTAACTTTCCACCTTCTTTCTGCAGTTTTTCCATTGAAAGCATTACTCCAATTAGCTTTACAAGGTGACTGGTTTGCTTCCATATAATCTTTTATTAATTTTATGTCCATTGATTTAGATTTCAGTTTGGCAGAATTATCTAGCAACAAATTAACCTTTATGATCACCGCACATCAATAGTGGTAAAACGTGATATGAGGTAAAATTAATTTCTTTATGAACACAAACAATGTCTAGTATGTTCCATCCCCTGGTAGTTTTTTTTTTAATATAAAGCAATTGTTGTTCCTGAATATACACCGTGAATAATTTCCTTAATAATGTCTTGAACCAATATTATTCCACTCTGTTTCTGATTAATTTAAGTCCCCAGCCACTATTCTTCTTGTTTTCTGTGTTTCATGCAAAAATGTAAGAATTCCTTTAAGATCATCAGCACTTGACTTTGGTGGTCTATACACTCCAGTTGTTATATGTTCCAGGGTTGTCTTTACTGTCACAGTTACACCATCTCTAGTACTGGTGTCATCACTGAACATGTAATAATCACAGGTCTTATAACTATCTTTAATCCCTTTCATAACACTTCCAGCTGATTTTTTTAGTTCGAATGTCTATTACAGTAAAAACATTAATACCCTTACAGAATTGGTTTCCAGTCATTGTTCTTTAACTATGTTTCCAAAATAATAACAACATCAATCTTGTGGAAATGTAGAAAGTTTTCCACTAAAAAATTTCATTATTAATGATCCTGTCATTAACAACCATCAGAGGTACATCAAATGTTGATGTTAACTGTTATTTATTTATTTTTTTTTACCTGGGGAAAAATCCTGCCTTGTATTTCTCAAATATTGCAAAATATCTGATGCAAAAATTCTCTTCCATGATCTTGACAAGTGCATGCCATCCTGTCTGAACACATGTACCCAAAATTAAGCTTGGATGTTCTACACATTTCCATTTTTTAAAACTGGGACATTTTTTTCATGTAGGTATTTACCCCAAAAAAATCTTTTCATTAACTGTTACATGACTCTCTTTTCTATATGTGACTTGTGAAAAATACATCGTAACACCTGTACAAGCAATGCTAAGAGGGATGTAAGTTCTTTACTGACAGTCAGAGTGTCCTTGCAGATGAAATCATTTGTACTGGCGCGAATAAAAACAGATCTGTACTTCTTTACATTAAGGTGTTGCAAGGTCTGCCTCACATCCTGTATTTTTGCTCCTGGCAAGCATAACTCTGTTCAATGTCCATTATCTTTTCTGCAAATGTAAACATCACTTTCTCTAATAACTGAATCTCTAATTACAAGAATATATTTTCCTATCCGATCTGAAGGATGTTCAACTTCAAAAACAGTAATATCTGCTCTATCAATTGTTATAAAGGAATGATCTTCCTCACCATAAGTCTTATTATTCCCACTGTTTTCATTGCTTATTAAGGAAGATGGAGCTAAGATGGTGAAGGAAGGGTGGTTATAAGCAGAAAGGAATAAACAGTAACAAATATTCACCCCTATGCCAAAGAGAAGCAAATTGCAATTGTGATTATGAAGAATTCACTCCAGGGCAGTTAGATAGCTGTATGTGTAGGTTCATAGGTTCATAGATTAGTACTAAGCTAACTGCCCTTGCGAGCCATTTTAAGCCTAGCCAGTTATCCCTTGTGAGACTCAAACCCTGCACTTTGTATTTGTAAGGCAAACACCTTAACCATTAAGCCACCCTCCCAACCCTGTGTATATGCATGTTTCCATGTGTGTTTGCATGTGTGTGTGTGTGTGTGTGTGTGTGTGTGTGTGTGTGTGTGTGTGTGTGTGTGTGTGTTATCTGCTCTTTTTATACATGATATTGTGAGTTAAGAAAGTTTGTAGTAGAACAGATTCAAACAGAAACTGGTGTAGATGTACCAAGTAAACAGGTGACTGGTAATAGCCCATTCATCTGAAGATGACAGGAGGATGTGAAGTACAGGTATGCCCCAGTTGTCATGAGCAGTCTGGAAGATATACAAGGTAAGTGTTCACATCTGCAGTTAAAGGATTATTATAAAAACAACCACTTATTTTATAGGCTAAAACAATACATTAATGTTCATTACTAAATAAGTACTGAGTAAACTGGTAGAGATGAAGATACTGCTATATGTAAACTGGGAGATAGTGGCATATTACAGAGGGATGATCAGTTTTATAGTGTATGAAGAATTTGTTGAACCTATGAAAGAAAACAGTGAATATGCAATTTCAGCTTTTTCCTTGTTGACGTCTACTTACAAAGTGCTGTTTTATATTCTGTATTCCTTCACTGAGCAGAGTAACCATAGCATACATTTCTTTGCAAGGGTGATCTATGAGGCTCAATAAATGTCTCATATCATGTTATGTTAAGCATGCAAGACCTTCATTTTATTATTTATTTTATTTTACATTGTATAATTGGGTATGTACTCTGGTCCAGGTAGCCTTTTTAGGCATGACCTAGGGCTATAGCAAAATACTAAAATTTGACAGCTATGCAGTGTCTAGTTAAGTAATAAAGTATTCAAATATAGTAATACAGCAGTGAACAGTGATAAAAACACAGTTCATAATTGCCAAAAACAAATAATAATTTAAGTAAACTAAAGTTCACAATTGCTTAAGCTGTCAAAAACATGCAATGGTTAAGTATAAAATAGTCCAAAGCAATGCAATAATTACTTAGTCTGGTAATCATTGATACATAAATTGTATCTGATGTCTAATCTGCAGCTATATTTATATATTTATTATTATATCTTACATTTATATATATTTATATGTATGCTATACAGGCATCCTAACACACAGGTGGTTTAAAAGCATTACTATTATTATTCCTTAGGTGCAATTAATAATCCTCCTCCAATATTATCATAGTAATCAAATTTGTTTTCTTGTATCAGATGCTTTTAAGTCATTTCCTAAATAAGGCTAGTTTGCCTATATTTCTGATTTCCTGGCTATATTATTCCAGGATACTATAGTAACATTAAAGAACGCTCCCTATGCAAGTGATAGAGTATGCATATCTCTTAGTAATGCGTATTGCTCTGGTTCTTGAAGAAGTATTAGTTGGCCCTTATTATTTGAAGTTTGTTTTATAATGGAGGGCAATAATGTTTGCTTATTACTTTGTATGGCAGGGTTTTTAAAGTGAAAATAGCTCTAGTTGTAATGGTTATTATTTGGACTTTTTGATTGTTTATAGTGGTGTTAAACCTGGTGGATGAGGTAAATGAATCTTAATATTTTTATTTTCAATCTTCTGATGAATAGTTGTGTGCTGTACTGAAAGGAGCATTGATTGAGCTCATACCTCTCAACTGTCCAGAGTTTTGCCGCAAATTTTTAGTTTTTCCTCCTAAAATTTGTAGTTTTCTGGCAAATCACTGAGGACATACATTTGAGTTTCAGACTTCATGTCCTTCAGGCAATGAATGCTAACACAAATCCTGCTACTCTAGCAACTTTATAAGTTCATAAGAGCAATATTTAAAATCTGTCTCTATGTTTGGGCTTTTGTCCCCTCGTTATTTTAAGCTTTGTCCAGATTTCCTGCATTAAGATGTTGAGAGGTATGTTTAAGCTAAAGAATATTCCTGTCTTGGTGAAAGTGCATTTAATGCTATGGCTTACCTCTGCCATGAGTAGGTACAAGATTTTATAAGCAAAGTTTAAGTGGGCAAGTACCTTTTGTGTTTGGAAGTCTACATGATGAAAGAAGTTTGAGGTCTGGTCTAGTATTATGTCTAAGTACCATTGCTGATGACAGCTAGGAGAATATGCCATAGTATGCCAATCTCTAGGGTATTCCTTGGTTAATAAAAAAGATATTTGGTTGTTTATGCATGCACAGAATGTTTTTGAATCATTTTGAAATAAGATGTTCAAATCAAATGACGTTTCCTTGTTTTCTTGATAACCATATCATCAGCATACAGTAGGTATGATAAAATTAGGGTGGGTCACTTATAAAAAGAGAAAATAACAAGAGACCTAGCATGGATCTTTGAAAAATACATTTACTGCAAATAAGAGTTTTAGTCTGTATGTTGTTAGCTACAATAGTGAATTTTTGGTCTGACAGATAGTCTGAGAACCAACTGCAGACATTGTTACAGAAGCCACAGAGCTGCAATGTTTGCAGCAGTATCTGATGGTTGACTGCTTCAAATGCTAGTTTGAGGTCAGTAATTAGGGTTCCTACTGAATGACCTCTTTCCATGTATCCATGAATTTCATTTTTTAGATAGTATATTGCTGTGGCTATAGTATATTTACTTGTGGATCCATGTTGCTTATCATTAAGTACGTCAAATTTTTGTATATATTCCTGTATTAGGTTGTACATTTATGTTTCTAAGTCAGAGACTACAAAGTCATCCCCAGTGAAACAGGTGATCCACTGGTTGCCACAATCACCTGCAAGCAGTGGTCAGAGAAGGCCCTAAGGTCAACAGAGGCTAGGCTGAAGACCTGGAAGCTGACTGAGTGACAGCACAAGAGTTCAAGGAATTACTCAGGTCTCTAGCACATGAGGAAGATAACGAAATTGATGGAGGCGAAGATGAATATCAGTGTCTCAAAATAGCATGTGTAGGTACTATAAAACAAATATGACGATAGTCATCAGACACCCTTCATAAGGGATGCTCACCAGCCTATAGGACATCAAACACAGATGGAAGGAGTACTTTCATCCGCTTCTGAATAAAGAGGGTTTGGCATAATTGTTAAGGTCAATGTCTCACCTTTACAAGGTACGGAGTTTGATTCTGACCTTTTGTTATTGGCTAGGCTTGTAATAGTCTGCAGACTGATTGTCTAGTATTTACCTATGAACCAAAGAAAACCCAAGAAAATGAGTACTGCCCTAGCCTCACCCTATGATGAAATAGGAAGAAGACCCCCCCCCTTAGAAGAAGAGGGTATGGCAGATATGATCAAGATGTTGGGCGAGTTAGGGGAGATATGACTTCAGAGGGTACTCATAGGAGTACAGGGAAAGGTATATCCCAGATAACTGTAGAATAAGCTTTCTTGTGCCAGTGTACAAGAACAAAGGAGAAATTCACAACTGTGTGCAGTACAGAGGCATCAACTTCCTGTCACACTTCATGAAAGTACTGGATAGGGTGATTGATAAATACGCAAAGTGGCAGAAAGTAAGATGTGCGATGAGCACTTTGGATTCAGAGCAGGATGCAGCACAACTGACTCAGTGTTTCCAGTGAGACAGATAGTTGAGAAGAAGCTAGAGATGAGGGAAGACTCCAACTGGACATTCCTAGACTTGGAAAAAGCACATGACAAAGTCCCAAGAAGGCTGATTTGGGCAGTGCTGCAATGGCTTGAAGTCCTGAAAAACGCTGATTGAGTTAGTGCAGGCTATGTACAAGGACACATTGACGCAAGCATGAGCAGTGATCGGACTGACAGAGGGGTTCCCTGTAGGAGTGGGTGTGCATCAGGGATCATCTCTGAGCCTATTGTTGTTTATACTGGTTGTTGTTGTTGTGTCTTTCGGCTTTTCCTGGTTAGGGGTCGCCACAGCAGAACTCCGGTCAACTAATGATTGGCAACAGATTTTTACATGCCGACTTGCCGGCCCTGACACAGAACCTTCAACGAAGGAACGCCCATTCACACATGTCACCACACAGAAGACGCTCTAACTGAGAATCAAACGGAGCAACGTCTTACTGTGAGGCGATGGGCTATATTAGCAAACAGGCCAGAAGGACAGATTAACAAAGCTATTTTATGCAGATAATGTAGCATTACAGGTTCTGAACAAGATGTTCAGCAAATGACAGAGGAATGGAATGCACAAAAGAAGGCACATGGGATGAAAATGACTACAGACAACTGTCATGGCTGAAAATTGAGATCTTGTTGTGTCTTTCGGCTTTTCCCGGTTAGGGGTCGCTACAGCAGAACTCCTGTCCGCTAATGATTGGTAGTTGATTTTTACGTGCCGAGTTACCAGCCCTGATGCACAGCCTTCAATGAAGGTACGCCCATTCACACATGTCTCCACGCCGAAGACGCTCTAACTGAGAATCGAACCGGACAGCGTCTTACTGTGAGGCGACAATGCTACTGCAGCACCACTATCACAGGTATGGCTGAAACTTGAGATAGAAGGGAAAATAGTGGGACAAGTGAACAGACTGAAGTATCTGGGATAGTACAGGAGAATGGAATGGGGTAGTGGGGGAGAATGGAAGTTTGAATAAGGAGGTCAAAGCTGGAATCAGAGGGGCTGCAGTCAAATGAAACAGAGTGTCAGGGGTAGTGTGTGTCAGAAGAATGTCAAAAAAGCTGAAAAGTTAAGTATACAAAAACAGTACTGTGACCAGTGCTTCATCATGGTACAGAAACCTGGGCAGTAAAGGCAGGACAATTGAGGAAGCTAGATGTGACAGAGATGAAGTGCCTCTTGAGATGGGTGGTAGGATGCACATTGTAAGACAAATGAAGAAATGAGGACATTGAAGCAGAAAGTTAAGTAGTTCCATTTGCAGAGAAATTCAAAGAGAACAGGTTATAGTGGTTTGGGCAAATGTGCAAAAAAGCAGAGGACATTCTGATGATGTATATTTGGGAGTGACAGGAAGAAGGCAAGAGGAAATAAGGAGGTCCAGTAAAGAGTTGGATGGACTGCTTGAGAGAGGACAGTCAGACATGACCACAGAAGAAGAAAGGAGGGTAGAACTGAACTCAAAAAGATGGCAACAGTTGACGCGACACCCAGAACCCATGTGAAAAAAAACAGGAAGAAGGGGACAGATGATGATAATGCTTAATGTTTCCAAGACTTTTTTTGTGGGTTAATACTGGCAACTGGGAGATAGCAGGTTTGGATGTAGTGATTTTGAGGAGACTGTACATTAGTGCCTGCTTGAAGGCTAAAAAGAGTGTTTTAATTGTGAGATGTTAAAGATGTGTGCTAAGGGTCTGCATAGTGTTTCACTTCCCAGTGACATCACAGGTTATGTAATGTGGAATTTATGATGGTATTTAGGCTGCATTTTGCCTTACAAGTCTGAGATTTTTTTTAATGAGTTCTTAAAATAGAAGGGTGGCTATGATAAGAAGGCATATTAAGGGTTTGTTTGGGATGGGTTGGGTGATGTTAGTAAATGCGTACTATGTAGACTCATGGTTTTATAGATAATGAAATGTAAAGTATGATGGAAAAATACTAGATGACAATTGATGGCTTCTAACACTATAAGAGGCTAGAAGGTAGTAAGTCTCTTAGTCAATAAGCATTAACAATCACAGCACTGGACTTTAAAATCATAGCAGAAGCTCAAAACAGGAGCACATTTTATTTTTCAGAAAAGATGATCTTCCTTTACTAGATCCCCCCATGGATGGTGATAAGGAATATTTCCATAGTAATTATTTACATTCCATTGCATTGCATTTACTTGATAACAGAAAAAGACAGTATCTAGTTTGCCTTTTCAAGTGTCTTAATAAGTTATACACCCTGCAACCTTACCTTCTCCTTTTCACTTTTTCTACCTGCCCCATGCTCTCTTGAATGCCTCTGTGGATTCCCTGTCTGCTACCCATTATAAGTATCCATTCTGTGGGTGTAGAACCCCCTCGGTGAAAAAGTATCCACAGATAATTTAGTCCATAAAGGTTACTTTCTTCCCCATCTTTGTCCCTCTGTCCATCCTATTCAGAGTGATTCCTACACATCTCCCTGACATGATCTTGTGATATGATGTCACCCCTGTCTTTTCTTGTCTTAAGGTAGAAAAGCTGTAACTCTTTGAGCATCTGGGTATATTCCTTCCTCTACACAGCACAGATCTTTCAGGTGCCTTTATTTTGAATTTCTCACAGTAGATTAATGTCCCTTTCTTTACATAATCTCCAGAAGTGTATGCTGCACTCACGGTGTGCTCTGACTAATCCTGTAGGTGCAAGTGTTCTCTTTGCTTCTTGAACCTATCCTCCTGATGACATACCCTGGCATTTTCTTTGCTGCTCCTGGTGGTCCAGTACAGCTATGACTAACACACCCCCTAGATGGTTTTCCTTCTCTTTTGCCAACATTTCTGTTCCTCCTAGCTGATACTTTAGACTACAGCTGTTGTAGCCGGGTCTGTGTTTAACTGTTGAATGAATCATTGATTGAACAGCTAAACAGTGAAACCTAGTTATCGAACGTTCATTCATCAAATGTTCATTTCAAAGAATGTGTGAGATGGGGAAAGTAACTAGTTGGCTAACGCTTCCCTGTCTCCCCCATTTTAATAAGAAATTTTAAAATTTTTGAATAAGCAATGGGGGATGTCTTCCCCGTTGCTTATTTCTGATTGATTTCGTGGTTATTCCAGCTATCTCCATCTCTGTATTATGTGATACTACATGTTTTCACAACTATTTCTTTCTTTAGTAATTTTATTTGCATTGTTGTTAATATTTGTGTCATGACTATTTTGTTTTTCATAACTAAATTGTTTCTGTATTGGAGTTTTTCTCCCCGGGTCTCCACTGAAAACAGGCTACTTGCTCAGTTGGACACTACCCGCTTAACAAATGTAAATAAATAAATAAGTAAGATGCATGATTCATTTGATGGTTTTACATAGACCCATTGTAGCCTATGTGTAGTGCTTTGGATTGTTTTTTACTAAATTGCAGCTGCCACCTTTCTACCCACTTGTTCAGGTAGCCTCTTGCCCATTCTCAAACTGAGCACCAATCACTGCATCATCTGTAAACAGGGATATTATGTTTTGTTTCCCCTTCAAGTATATTTGAGATAAACACAATGAAGAGTATAGACTCAAGACAGATCCCAGGGCAATGTCACATCACTTTATTAATTCTTAACCTTGTCACTTTCACTATAACCTTTCATTTCAACCTTTAACCATGCAGTTATCCAGTTCTGCAGTCATGGCCTTACCTTTGGTTTTTCCAGTTTACCTGTCAACCTTCTGAGTGTGATTGAGTTAAATGCCTTGGTGCCCTTCAGGTAGACTATGATTGGTAGTCATCCGTTAAGTTCGCCTGGAACTCAGTCATAAAACGACTATGTCTGACTGGTAACTTCTCATGGTTGTGATGATTAACACTATATAAATCCTTAATCCTTCTAACTTTTTGAAGAAAACCCACAGCTGCAGGAGGAGCAGGCAAGCTAAATCTGAGGGTAAAACTCATAACATTATGTTGTCAAGTTATAGCAGCTTAGAGGTATGGTGAGCAGCAGCCATCATAAAACCTGTGCTCATTAAATTAAAGCACGGAGTACGCCCTCACATTCCCAACACTATCCAGGCTACACTTCAGAAACATAGTTTGTGAGACTCTTGATATTGTCGAATCATATAAATACGTTTTTTGGTACCTACAGTTTTAATTTCTAGAGTGTCTTTCTTGAACAGTGGCCTTCAGTTATGTAATCATCTGAACACATAAACTGCAAAAGGGAGTGTATTTTACCATGTCACATTCAGTATATTCCACTCTCACAGCCTTCATTCCTGTTTAGCTTGTTTTTTTTTAATTGTTTTTTTTTTACTGTAAAATGTATTGTATAAGGGTGAGACAGAAGAGAATAACACTGGTAACAAAAGTAAATTTATCCTGTAAATTTAGTGATGCCTTTTGAATAGGCCTGGACCTTCACTGCATTAAAGTGTTTACTCCCCTCACTGTGAAGAACAATAAATACAAAGATCCTTATTTATGTTTCTATTTGACATTATTTACATTTAAAATACAGAAAAGTTGTGTTTAAATTGGTTTAATGAGTATAACTCTTAATAACACGAAAAAACAGTTTATGAGAAAGCGATTATCAAGTTGCACCTGAAGCTGTCAAGGTCATGCTGCTGTTATTGCTAGGGCTAAGAAGGCAGCATTGGCCCCGGGGTACTGCTCCAGTCATAATACTGACAAATGTTAATAATAAATTATAAAACAAAAGTTCCTATAAAAATGTAGCTGCACACTTTATATTTTATGCTGTATGCAAGATAAAGCACTCATTTATACTTTTCTGTAGGTTGCAATTAAACAAAGGAAAGCATTATGCGCAGGGATTTCATTTTGTTATTTTATAACTCCCATAGGATCCTAATCTGGATAACGTGAGGTAATGGAGAATGAACAAGTACATTTTGTAAACTAGATCTTGGGAAGAGAATGGAATTTTTTCAACGTTACCTTGTCTCTCATTCTGTGTATTACATATCCATTTAAAAATGTGTTAGTTAAGAATCTCTGTAACCTATATATACCCACTCTTGAGATCGCCATACACGTATATGTAAGCCCAATCTCGACGAGTAAAGCTTTGCCAGCTTGGGATTAATACTACTACTTTTTTTCTGATGAGGGAAGGAACAGAGGGGCATTGTTTCATTCATGTCTCTGACTGGGTGTTGAGTACAGGACTTCATTGAGTGGTCTGGTTGCAGTTTTGGTAAGAACCTCTTCAGTAACTTTGTGCAGCTAAGCTGTCTGTTGGTTCTATCCAGGATGTATACCAAGAGAAGACTATAGCAGGTGTACTGAACTCAGCAACATCTAGGTTAATACTACTTCTCAGAAAGCAGTTTGGGATTAATGCTACTCTTTTGCTTCTGGTGGCAGAAGGAGCTAAGATTTACGGATTCCTGAATGCATGCAAATGTGCTCAGAGCAGCACTATCTCCAGTACCAGACAGATAATACCTCTAGTAGTTAACTGCAAGCCTCATAGTTGTTACTCCACCTTCAGGCCATATTAATAAGCACCTGGAATCATGGATTTGCACTTTCCAACCATCTCTACAGCCAACGTGGTTGAGATGGGCATAACTAAGTCCATGTATTAGTTGCTTCATGTTTACTGACAACCACCTACTGCTTAAACAAACTGAGACGGTGTGTGAGAGATGCAGTTACTTAATGCTTTCGGAGGCAAAACTTACAACATGAAGACACTACAGAGAACAAGCAGGTTGTCACTGCCACACACCACATTAAACATATCACACAGTGATCAAACCAAACACATAGAACTACATAGGCTGAAGCTCTTAAAAGTAACCGACCTAAACCACAAATTCCTTCTAAATGAAACCTAAGACACAAGTACATTCAGCAACCTCACAAACACATAACACAAGCAACATATACTATGAAACATGCATTAAAGAGTCACAGTGTCTCAAATTGAAATCCCATAAGGCAAACTTCCACTTAATCCAACATTCTAGTCATAGTGGCTCGATTGTGAGACATACGATTTACCACTCAGAAGGAGTGGGTCACAGTTAGTTGCTTATCATTTGCCAGGATTCAAAACATCATGCAGACACTCAAGTACTTGTACCATAAGTGCACACATGACACAATCATAGTACATGTAGGTTTAAATGACTTGAGATGTACCTCCCTAGACTATATGACTAGAGACATGATGAAGCTCTCAAAATGTATGTCTAAGGCAGGTATGAGCCTAGCCTTGAACAACAGTTTTTCTTCACCAAGAATAATGTCTCAATACAAAAAAATATTATTAACTTCAACAATTGGCTTAGCTTCTGGTGTCATTCAATGGAGTTCAAACATATATCATCTTGGGAAGAGATCACTGGCAGTCCTAACTGCTTTGCCAGGGTTGGCCTGTACCTATTCCCGAAGGCTTTTGTATACTGGATAAAATGTTTCCCACTCCCACAGTGTTTTTTTATGTAACATCAGTCTTCAAAAGCTTTTAGCATATCAAGTCAGAATCCCAATAGCATGAAGACATTGCTGCTTAATGATAGGGATAAGAGTCTTAGCAAAAATCTCCACTCCCTTCAAGTGCTCCTTACCATGCAAAACATTGATATATATATTGCTACAGAGACCTGATTCAAGACCATTGAGAGTACCCCATCAGTGCAGAGTTTCAATGTCTACCACACGTTCAGGCCCACCATACTAGATGTATGCACTAAAAGTGGTGTTGTTTCCATATCTGGAAAAAAACCTTTACATGCAGATTATTTAGACAAGATAATGATCTGGAACCCCTCCACATCTTGTTTTCCATTATTAAGACCCTTTATCACATTGTGGCTAACTATAGGATCTCCTCTATTTCCCCATAATTCCTACCTAACTAGTATGGACTCCCTATGTATTAAGCCAAACAGCGTTCTGCTAAGAGACTTCAACTACCTCTCTACTAAACAGGGCACATATACATCCTCTAAAATGTATGCTCAACATTTTCTGGATTTCATAAATACAAACTCTGTGGACCAGTCAGTCCACACCCTAAGCAGATGATAAAATTCTGGATGTGGTCTTCATCAGTATGGGATAGTGCTAACAACTGTAACTTCCTCCCTGGTAAAATTGGACCACAGATCAGTCACATTTACCTAAATACTGAAGACAGAAGCATCGTCCAATACCTTGGCATTCAGAGATTATGCCAAGGCTAATCTACTGAAACCAAGTGATGCCCTGGCTAAATTCTGCATCCTCTTTGAACTTGATGATCCCTTTGTTTATGCAGAAACCTTTACTGCCAAATTCTATGCACTTGTGAATAGCTGCATAGATGAATCTGTCCCCTCCAAAGTAAATATAACAAATAGGCCTTATGCTGGAACCCAAATATAAACTGGCTATATAATAAAAGAAAAAAAATCTCATTGCATTTAAAAGTAAATGCAACTTTCGAGATGCAAGAAAAAAACTCCTGCTAAGCTTAACAGGGAACCCTGGACCCTGATCAAATCAACCAAAGTCAGATATGAGGTAAGAATTGCCTGGGACAACCACAAAACCTTTCTTAACTCTTCTAGAAACCTCAAAAACAATGTTCAGCAGTGTGCTGAGCTAAAGGGAAATGATAGCACATACTCAGACCCAAAGGATGTAGCAAGTCCACTAGCAGATAGATTTAGCTCTACATTCAACCCCCCTTTCCCCACATTCCCAGATTATATAATGGCATCTGTCCCCAAAGCATTGTCCAAGGTCATGAACACTGCTTCTATGGGTCCGGATAACATACAGGATAACTATGGGCTAGCATGAAACAGAAACTGTTAAACCCCCTACACAGGCTATTCAATATCAGCCTCCAAACAGTCATTGTGACAGATGAATAGAAGACAAAAACATTCATCCCCTTGCACAAGGGTGGGGCATCAATAGATATAGGTAACTATAGACCTACAAGTCAACAGCCTTATCTCTGTGGCTATGGAAAGAATCATTATGGAATTAATAAATAAGAATATAGGCTACCTACAAATTGTTGACTCTAGCCAGTTAAGTTTGGTCAGGGGCAGATCCTACCTACTTAACCTGATTGACTTCTTTGAGAAGGTTATTAAAACAAAGAATGATGGAAATTTGGTATACACCACATATCACCAAAGTGTTCAATGCCATTTCACGCTCAAGTAGAGCTGATATACTCACCCAGCCAAAGGTAAATCCCTATGTAAGTCATTGGATAGCAAACTAGCTCACAAACGGAACCCAAGAAATTATGGTGAATGGCTCTACCTCTAAAAGACCTGTCACTATAGCTGTACCTGACGGTTCAGTCCTTGTGCCTCTCAACTTTGGCATTTACTTCTCAGAGGTCAAAAATAATATTAAGGGTTTATGACTAACCAAATTTACAGATGACTGGTGCCATCATAAACTGTCTGGAAGACAGCGAGATCTTCCATGAGGGGCTTTTCCAAACAAATTGCTGGTGTAAAACCGTAGCCTAAAACATAATGCCATAAATGTATAATAGAATCCTTTGGCAAGCATGATGACCCCTGTAACTATCACAATTGACAACACACCTGTGAAAATTGATCCAGTAGTAAGGGACCTGGAAAACTTTGTAGGCAATGAACTGTCCTTTGATCACCATGTATCCACTATTGTAAGAAAGTCCTTCTTCATTATTAGTAAGATATCACATCCAAGTCTAGGGATGTGATCATTGCATTGTATTCAGCAGTTATTAAGGTGATCGTAGAGTATAATGCCCTTTCAGTATGTCCCTGTCCATACACTTGACACAGACTGAATGACCACAATGTTTTCTCTTCAAGAAAATCAAGGGTCTAAATCATAAAAGCTTCACAGTGACCATCTCAAAGCCCTGCCCCCTTCTTGGTATCTTACAGGCTACTGAAAGTCATTCTCTGCCTGACTTACAGTCATATACTCTCTCCCAGAAATGCTTGCAGTAAATGACTTACACAGCAAAGCAATTCATAGAACCACCCAGCTGCATAAGTCACCACTGTCAGATGCATTAATTAACATGGCCAAACACTTGCATTCACCCATTACTTTCATTGGATGAGGCCATGTTAGAGGAAAGAGAGAGTTTAGTGGACAGGAAGTATTAGGTGTGTCTGTGTGTGTGTGTGGTTGCATGTATAAATGTAGGCAGAAGTATGAGTGGTCTCAGGACAGTGTGAGCGCACGAGCGCATGTGTTTGTGTGGACAAATGATTGTGTCTGTGAGTACATTGAGTACACTCAGGTGAGGGGGTCTGTTCTTTGTACGGGTGAGTGTCTACATGTGTGTGTGTGTGTGTGTGTGTGTGTGTGTGTGTGTGTGTGTGTGTTGGTGTGTGAGTGAGTGGGTGTGTGTGGGTGTGCGTGCATGAATACACGTGTGTGTGTGTGTGTGTGTGTGTGTGTATGTGAATGTGTGTGCATGAATGTGTGAATATGTGTGTTAGTGTGTATTTATGTGTGCATGAATGTGTGTGTGTGTGTGTGTGTGTGTGTGTGTGTGTGTGTTTGCATGTTGGTTTGTGTGTGCATGTCATATTCACAGTCATAGGTAATTACTAACCAAACAGCCCAGGACTACTGAGGAGCCTAGCCCAAATTCCCATTTGCCCTATAGGATTGTTTGGTTAACTGAATTGTTCAAGGTAAGACAGTAGGAAAATGAAGGTAGAAAGATTCAACCCTGTACCCTTGGTGCAGGAAGTAGCTCATTAAGAAGTCAGTGCTTTAGTCCTCTGCGATAACTGCCAGATGGCATGTGTGTATTTGGGGGTGGGGTTGTTACTATACCTCTAAACTCCCCCTTGACTAATAAGCATTACGGGGGGGTGGGTGTTTTTAAATATTATCCTAGGTCACTTCAAAAAGTAATTGAACAACAGGTTTTGCCCCATGAAAGACATATGGGTGGAATTCTAGACACCAGGGAAATCTTTAATATCACTTTAATCCAGTTACAAATTTAACAGAACTCAGGTTTTGTAGCATGAAGCATAGTATGATCACTAAGCAGTGTAAAACTCTAATGTCTGGCATTTTTTACTGACATATTATATATAAGAGAAGGTGAAAAAATAAGAGGCAACATCAGGGACATTTTGCTGACTCAGTATGAAGTATGGTAGTATGTCCATATGTGTGTGTGCGTGTGTGTGTGTGTGTGTGTGTGTGTGTGTGTGTGTGTGTGTGTGTGTGTGTGTCTATACTGGGGAGTGAATGAAGGGGATGTGTGCATCAACAGAATGTATGGGCCTCCAGCGTAATTACTGTAGAAAAGTGTTTTTTAGCTCTTGTGGTAATCAACAGGCAATTCAGCGACATGCAACTCATCTGATAATGAGGTCTTCCTTTAATTCAGAGATATACATATCATCTGATAATGAGGTTTTTCCTTAATTCAGAGACATGTGTATCATCTGATAATGAGGTCTTTCCTTAATTCAGAGACACACAAACCATCTGATAATAAGGTCTTTCCTTAATTCAGAGATGTGCATATCATCTGATAATGAGGTTTTTCCTTATTTCAGAGACATGCATATCATCTGATAATGAGGTCTTTCCTTAATTCAGAGACATATGTATCATCTGATAATGAGGTCTTTCCTTAATTCAGAGATACATATCATCTGATAATGAGGTCTTTCCTTAATTCAGAGATGTGCATATCATATGATAATGAGGTCTTTCCTTAATTCAGAGATGTGCATATCATATGATAATGAGGTCTTTCCTTAAATCAGAGACACACAAATCATCTGATAATGATGTCTTTCCTTAATTCAGAGACGTGCATATCATCTGATAATGAGGTCTTAATTCAGAGACATGCATATCACCTGATAATGAGGTCTTTCCTTAATTCAGAGACATGCATATCACCTGATAATGAGGTCTTTCCTTAATTCAGAGACACACAAATCATCTGATAATGAGGTATTTCCTTAATTCAGAGACATGTGTATCATCTGATAATGAGGTCTTTCCTTAATTCAGAGACATACATATCATCTGATAATGAGGTCTTTCCTTAATTCAGAGACACACAAATAACCTGATAATGAGGTCTTTCCTTAATTCAGAGACAGGAAAATCATCTGATAATGAGGTATTTTCTTATTGCAGGTAATGTGTCTGAATCATCTGGAGCACTTGTGGCTGGCCTGTTTCTGAATTCCGGGCATAATCTTCTTGATCTCTGTGATACTCTACACCCCCAGAGTTGGGATTATAGCTTTTTTTTCAAGAATTTTTTTTCTTAATACTTAGTTTTTTTAAGAATTGTCTTTCTTAATACTTATTCTTGACATTTCCACTTTCATGTAATGCAGAATTAGATTTTTCTTGGACTATTCCTTGATTTACATAAAAAGCATTATTCAGAGAAGTTAATGGGTTTTGTTAAACTCTAGGTTAAATCTGAAATATGTGACATAGGAGTATTCATCCAAACAGATTTGCTAATACAGTCTCTCTACATCTCAGCAGGTCTCAAAGCTTCCAGGTGGCTGCTTTTAAATCTTTGAGGCCTATTAATCAGAAAATCCTCAAACACAAAATGCTGTAGAACAAACCAAATCTATACTTTATAGAAATGTATTTCCAAATTAGATAAAGAACTTTAATTGGACATTAATTCAGAAAAAAATCACAATATGGTTGAAGGCTAACACAAACTGAAATAGTTGTATTCATCATATTTTCATATCATATTTTTAAATTCAAATTTTCATTTTGAATTTAAAATACGACTGAAATAATCAGAATGGGCATCAGTTCTGTCAAAACCTTTGTCATTCTTACCAAAACTGAACCACAGCTTAGTTATTTCATCTGCGTTTAATAATGGTTCTCCTTTCACACAATTAGATGGTATTCTTAAAGCCTTCTGTAATACTTACAGTGAAATATATAATTCAGGCAATCCAAATATTAATGGGGGTATTCAGAAACACATAAACAAAGTGCCTGTGTATTATGAGGGTGCAATTCATAGAATGGTATAGCTCTACTTGCCGGAGCCTTTACACCACTGTTGCACTTCAGCATTGTTGCTGAATATCATCACATGCAAATGAGCCCTTCTTGGGGTAAAGCTAATGTAAATTAGCCATGCGCTCTGCCCTGGAGCTCTACACCATGAGTGAGATATCGAGGTACAACAATTTAAAGCAACAGTCCAGGCTGTGATGGTTAACTCCCACTCTGCATCAGACATTATGTCATTACAACACTTTAGGGAGGGTGTTGCAAGCTGCAGTCACAAAATTATTTATACAGGGGACTGGGGACACAGTAACACAAGACTGCTGACACAAACTTTTTAGAGAAAATGCCACAAGTGCTGCCAAGGTAATTTCCTCCTGTGACAGGGATGGGGTGCCAATGTGTGACATTGGCCTGGTATTTATTTATTTGTTTTATTTATTTAACATTTGTTAACCGGGAAATTCCAACTTGGATCTAGCCAATTTTCAGCGGAGGCCCGGGGAGTAATGTTCCAGACACATGCCTTTGTAATGTGGGAGGAAACCGGAGCACCCAGAGAAAACACACTCAAATGCAGGGAGGACATACAGACTCCACACAGAAGGCACCTCAGCCAAGAATCAAACCGGAGAACCTCTTGCTGTCAGGCGACAACGCTACCAGTGCATCACTGCGCTGTCCTAAAAATGCCTTGCTGCATTGGCCAGGAATTGAACACGGGCCTCCCTCATGGCAGGTGGGAATTCTACCACTGAACCACCAATGCTCAAAGTGTTACTTTGCCAGATCCTGTGGCAATAGTGTTGTGATACTTCTAGACCCGAATATGAGAGATTCCACTCCTGGAGGTAGGTATTCACAGTCACCCATGATAAGGAGTGAAAGGCTACCTGACAGCACTAGAGATAGCTATTGAGCATGCCACCTACCAAGGCCCATATGTATGTATGTCAACCTTATGTTTGTATCCTACATCGTCTATGAACAACGCTACCGATTGGGACATACCTGATGGACAGACATGGAAAACACTGCCAATCTGAACTTACATGATGGACTGATCTTCCTGTGCAAGGCAGTGCTCACTGAGACAGTGTGTGCCACCACAGATCTTGATAGAGTAATCATTTCATGATGTCTGTTCTCACAATGGTGCTGGGTAACATCATCACAAATGCCACACAACACACATGCAAACTTTCCCATTGTGTCTCCAGCATGCAGATCAACCTGATGTGGAAAAAGAGGCCCAGACGCCATCATTGGCATCTCCCACTGATAAGGCATGTGCTGGATCTAATGCCAGTGAAGTGTTTACCTCATTGAGGAAGAGTGGAGATGCCTGTCAGATGCACATCTGTGTCCCCCAACCTGTGGACCAGTCAAAGCACCAGCAGTGGGAAATCAGGTGGGTCAAAGTCTTAATCACATCAAGTTCCTCGTGCTTCAAACAGTAGGTTTCCTGGAGTCAGGCCCCAACAACCATGCTACTGCAGGACTGCTAAGCCCCTGTCAGCACCTACATGAGATTGTCAGCTGGTGACAGTTCTCAGCAAGTTGTCCTTCAGGCCTCTTTGGCACCCCAGCTGAAGACAGCACCTAACCCTTTCCCCTGCCTGGTATGAACCCCTTCTTAGTGTGTCATGCCACACATCTTGTCTGTGGTCAATCCTGCTCATCACCATTTGTTCACCATCTATAGGTATGTGTCCATTCCTTGTTACCCCAGATTTGTGTATATAAAACCAACCCTCTTTATCTGTATTTTTTCATGTTTGTCTGTTTGCTCCCCAAAACTATACTGTACCTTTTTTCCATATCCAGTTTTTCTTTGCATACCATACCTCTTATCCATTCTCTTTTTACAAAGACAAAATAAAACATACCCTAACTTTCCACCCACACCCTGCAATCTCCTATCTATATACTTATGTGTTCCCTGTTTGGTCTTACTCCTTTATTACAACAGTGTACATCTCCTTTTCACCCACTTTTTGTGCTGAAAATTGTGGTTGTATGACTTCAGCCACTCCAGAAGGATTATTTAGACACTATATTTGAAAGATGTGTGTTCATGGTACATTAAGGAGCTTTGTACAACAGCAACACACAAATCTAGTAAAGTATGTTCCATACCTTCTGATTGCCTTGGCAACCCTTGATTTTTAAATTCATATTGTTAAGTTCATGTAATTCTTCACAAGAGTGGCTAAGTCCCAGTCACACTACTGAGAACTGCCTGTACTTGGCTGGCTCCCATCGTTAGGCCCTGCTGTTTACTGTCAGACTTCTGTAGCGCTCTGCGCTTGCTGTAGTCTGTTTTTGCTCATTTCTGTGAAGTGAAAGGATGATTGCTCAGAAGGGTTGCTAGGCAGAAATACAGCTATAATTAGTACTTCTCACACGGTGCAACACTGCCTTATTGTGTAAGCACTTCAGTGTGAATCTGTATGAATTCTGTTCAGTGTCTGGTACCTGTGTTTTACTTGACTATGTGGCGATAGCCCCCTTCTTATGTATATGATGTGATGGCAGGCTAGTGGACAGCACTTAAATAGTAGTTTAGTTCATAGTATGAAACATGGTACTTGATAAGGATTTCTGAAGTAAAGTATTCTCTTTTTTGGTATACATTCCTACATGTTTTCTCAACAGCAGGACCACTGTGCTATTCCAGTTTTGTCCTTTTGTCACTGAGGATACAAAGGTATGTTTAACCTTCCAGAATTGTATTATCCTCAATCTTGAGACACAATTGTAATCTTTTTGGGATCACTAAGTAACTGCAAGCAAGACAAAGACATTTTGCTTAGTTGATCTTAAGGTGTGAATCAGAACTGGCTAACCAAATTTATATAGTACTAAACGTGAGATGCAGTTTGTGAAGTATTCCAGGGATAGAACTGTCTTTTCAGAAGAGAGCAGAGTCATATGTGTGGTTTAGTAAGTGGGAGTTAGGTGAGTGTTTCCATATACTGTTTACAAATATTGTAAAATCAGCAGGCTAATAAATAACCCTTGGGGAATGCCAGTTAAGACATCAACTGCGGATGATATTTTACTTTTCCATAGAACTATTACTTGTTAGATGTGTAATACAGTATATGCTGTTTGTACAATGGGATTTTCACAGCTAATGAGACTTTATATTCTGTGGGAGGGCTACATTGGGGGTGAGTGCTGTAAATTCCAAAAACCTAAGTATAACCCTGTAGGGAAGGATGCTAACTACCATACCTCTCAACCTTTTAATATAAAAAATCTGGACAAAGCCAAAACTAATAGGGGGACAAAGGCCCCAAAACTAGAGATATATTTTAAATACTAGTATCATAAACTTCAAAACTTGCTAGAATAACAGGTTTTGTGTTAGTATGCATTTTGTCAGGGATTTTAAGTTTGAAATTCAAATGTTTATTATTTAGTGATTTTATTTATTTATTTGTTCTAATGGCAGTTGTCATTCTGCTGGATACTTGATTTCACATTTTTATAACTGTATGAAAGTGACTCTTTGAGAAGTATAGAGTTTTTTGGGTTCCTATCATATAGTCAAACTTGTACAAGTTCGAACCTTAAATGGTCGAGACCATAAGTTCGAACATGTACAAGTTCGAACGTTTCAACGGAAATCTCCGTAAGGGGAGGTTTCCATTCTGTTGAATGAGGTGCGATCTCGGAGTTGGTATATTTAAGTAGCTGGGGGTGTGGGGGGTGCAGGGGGGCTTGCCGTCTGCTTACAACAGTTTATTTTGTTTTTCCTTTTTTTTTTTTTTTTTTTCATAGTCGAAGTTTTGTAACTTCGAATGGAATGGTTTGTACATTTCGTGTTCGAAGTTATAAAACTTCGACTATGTGATATAGACCCAAATTTTTGTCCTAGTGTGCTAACATCTGCAGAATGCTTTCATCTAACTGATTGCATGTGTCTATAATTTGGTAACTGTTTCACTGAAACAAATAGATATTTGACTAACTGTGCTAACTCTGACAGACTAATCAAACCAATATCATCCATGTATAGACAGATTTAGCACCTCATTAATAACAATACTTTGAAACTGGCTCCAGGTTTCTCAGCTTTACAGCTTGCTATACTGTTGCTACATTACCTTATGTAGTATTGTACCATAACTGGCTTTATATGCTCTTTTGTTCAGAGATGATTTCCTATCTATTTTTTATTATAAAGTAAGGATTGCAGATTTTTTTTGGCTTGAACATAATCTAAAGTGTTTTTGACATTCCAGTGTTAATCCTACCCCAGAACAGTACATGATGCCTGTTCTATTCTGGTTAACTGGCTGTGCTAGTACTAAGCATAGAAAAGCAAGTAAAGTACTGAGGTACAGCTGCTTGTAAATCTTCATTATATCTTAATAACAAATGCAATGCGTCTGAATTATTTATTTTAAAAACAGGGGCATTATGCTGGGGAAATGACTTCATATTTATATGACTTTATAAATCTGTTTCTTTGAAATAAACAGACTGCTCTGTTAATGTGTTACCCTCCTGCAGAATGCATTCATTTGTGTGCAGACTTCGAAATGAATTTACATCTTCATTAGCATGGTGCTTTAAAACTGATTCCCAGTTTCACAATTTATTATACTGTTGCCACATTATTTTGGGCAGCCACATGCCATTTGCTGAACATTTTTAATTTGTTTTAGAGTATATTGAGCTGGGTAGTGTAGACATTTTAAATGTTTCATTGCTAAAACTCTTGGGGTTTAAATATCCTCTTTGATTTAATTTTTTTGCAGATATGCATAAATTGTATTCTGAGATCATTATAAGATTGGACCCTTTTTCAGTACTCACCTCATATTCCCATTTTTTTTAATTTATTTATTGACATTTGTTAACCAGGTTAGTCCAAGTGAGCCAGAGGCCCATTTTCAATGGATACCCTAGGAGAAACGCTCCAGAAATAATACAAGTAATTATGATATTTACAAAATATTAAAGTAGGGTCACAGAAATATTGTACAAGTCAAAATGTTGTGCATAGCAGTACAATGCAAAGGTAAAATAACAGTTAACAAGTACAAGTTCCAAAATTCGAGAACAGTACATAGCATAGGCTAAATAATTAAAATGTTTAGAGAATATTACACTAAGGAGTACAGTATGAATACAGTTTAACAATTGAAAGGTTTAGAGAAGCTTACTCTAAGGAGTACATTATGAATACAGTTTGCTAGAGCAAGTACAAGGTGGAAGAAGAGTTGCTAGGGAAAAGCAGATACAATGAGAAGGGAGGAGACTAGCTCAAATGGGGGAGTGACAAGGGCATGACCAAGTCTTCAGGAGGAAAAGGTTAAGTTCTTTCTTAAACAGGCATTTATGCTGAATGCTTCTTATGTTGAGAGGGAGCGAGTGCCAAACATGAGCTACAGAGTATTTGTAAATGGTCTTACCAATGTTTTTGTTGGGTTTGTATAACTGAAGGAGGTGTTTACTGGCAGTATGGAGGTGATGGGGGGGGGGTTATAGAATGAGACTAAATTGGAGATGGAGGGACAGGATGAGGGTTCATATAGGATAGAGTATGCAGCATGTAGCTGGGGTATAAGCAGTTGTTTGGAGAATTCTGGCCATTGGCGTGACTTAAAGGCAGGACAGTGGTGAGATTTATAAAGAAGGTTGGTGGAAAATCTGGCAGTTCTGTTATAAGTTTGCTCTAGTTTAGTGATAAGAGATGTTTGAACATGAGTAAGGACAGTGGCAACATAATGAAAGCAGGGTAGGAGTAGGGCCTGAGTGAGGGAGGGTTTGGAGGAGGGTGACACACATTTTTGATTAAGAAAGAGAAGTCCAAGTTTCTGGTGGGTCTTTTTTTATACTTTGTTGAATATGAATACCAAATTTTAATTCATTGTCAATGATAAGTCCAAATAGTTTAGTATGGGGTTCAGGTTTAATAATGGTGTTGTTGAAGGAGGATATAGAGAAAAAGGCTTTGTACTGGGCAAGTGTTTTAGGGAAGAAGAAGAGGAGTTTGTTGTGAGCAGAGTAATGAGGGTGAAGTTGTCAGCGTACTGTAGAAGTCTAGAGAGGTTAGCTGCAGAGTGAAGTTTATTAGTGAATATATTAAACAGGAGGGGGCCCAGAATTGATCCTTGGGGAACTCCAGTATTAACAGGGAGGAATGGCGAGAGGACAGTTTGCCAGTGGGCAGATTTCTGCCTGCTGGAGAGATAGCTAGAGAACTAGTTGATGGAGGCAGTACAGAGATGTAGGTCTGAGAGTTTAGTTAGAAGTTTAGAATGAGAGACAGTATTAAAGGCCTTTGAAAGATCAAGGGAAGGACTGTAGATGAGGAGGTTATTGTCATGGGCTTCAGCTATTATTTGGGTAAATGACAGCAATGCAGTGGAAGTACTATGGTGGGGCTTAAAACCATGTTGGGTAGAAGCATCGAGAAGGTGTTTGACTAGCTGAACATGGATGCACTTTTCCAAGAGTGTGCATAGGAAGAACAGGATAGCAATTGGTCCAAAGTTAGAGGGATCTGTAGAGTTGCCGCCTTTGTGAAGAGGGATAGTATAGTAGGATTTCCAAATGTTAGGGACAAGGGCTTCTGAGATGGAACAGTTAATAAGAATAGAGACAGGGTAAGTGATGGATTGTGCAGCTATATTTAGGAAATGACGGAGTAGTTGGTCTTTTGTGGGAGAGCAGGGTTTAAGTTTGCTAATAAGGAGAAATTTAATTGTAGTAATTGGACTGGTTCGAAAGAAAATCATTGGGGAAAAGTTTTGTCATAGTGGAGGTGTTGAGTGAGACGTACTGTTTTGTGTGAGAGGTTTTGAATAGTTTCTATAAAATAGTTGTTAAGGAGGGAGGCAATTTCAGAAGCAATGTTGTTTGGAAAGGGGTTGGGAGTAGTGGGGTTACCTGGGTGTTGTAGGTTGTTGACGGGTGGCCTAGAAGTTGTGTGGGCTACTTTGGTTAGAGGAAAAAAAAGCTGTCATGTCTTTGTTGACAAGTTTTTTAGCCAGGTTACTGAGCTCTCTGTATGTCTGCAGTAAGAGAGGGGACTTGTTTTTAACCCAGGCTTTCCAGGAAGAATGTCTTTTGTGCATGATTGAGTGGGTTTGTTTTATTAGCCAGAGGGCATAGTTGGATTTGATTATGATTTTTCTGGACAGAATAACAGAATCAAGTGTATCAAGGAAAATCTTATTGAAGGAATTTACTGCCTCATTGAGAGGGAGGTGATAGAGGAAGGACCAATTAATGCCAGATAGTTTGGAGTTAAAAGTGTCTGGGTCGAAGTGGGTAAGGTTTTGGCATACCCTGTAAGTAGGGGCTTTAGGTGAGTGTTGTGTGAATCTGTGTATGAAGGTTTTAGAGTGTGCATCACTCAATGAATTGGGAAGTATCCCGGGATTATGATAGAAGTGAAGTACTGAAGTAAGGATCCAGTCAAGGATGGGTTCAGATGAGAAGTTTTTGTTTATTCTAGTAGGAGTGGAGATGTGTTGGTGAAAACCATGAAGGTTAATACTATGGGTAGGGGATGATAGGGACAGTTTAGTCCAGGCTATATTAGTGTCTCCAATTATGATAGTTTCATAAGGGATATGGTGTGTGATCCAGGACAGGAAGTTCTCTAGGATGGGAATATTATTGCCAGGGGGAATGTATACAGAGACTATGGCAAATTTTTTGTGAGGGTTGAGGTGAACTTTACAATGAGTATTTCAGCAGGTGAGAAGCAGGGAACAGAGATGGAGAGAGGGGGCAGGGGATATTGACCCTCCTCCCTGTTTATTGGTTCTGTCTGAGCAATAGATGTTATAACCTGGAGGTAGGATTTCTGTGTTAAGGATGTGAGGTTTCAGCCAAGTTTCTGATAGCGCAAGAATGTGAGGAGATGTGTTAGATATACAGGAGTGCAGATCTGTTACTTTATTTGCAATACTTTGAACATTTAGAGAGAAAAGTTTTAAAGATTTGGAAGGGGAATTACTAGTAGGAAGGGGTAAGTGAGGGGGAAGGGTCTGAGTAGTGATATTGTGCAAGGAAGAGGTGGGAGACCCTGGGTTGGGGTGGATGTCTCCATCCAAAAGAAGAGTGTCAAAGAAAGAGAGAAGTGAAGAGAGTAGGTTCAGGGTAGTAGGAAATCTAGGTTTCTGAGCAGAGGAGAGAGATGAGTTAGAACAAGTAGGAACTTTGAAGAGGTCAGATCATGAACTAGGGAAGAGAGATGGTGAAATTAATTGTGGGTAAGAGATAGTATGAGTGTTAGGAGTATGGGGAGAGTAGGTGAGGGGGATTGACAGTAGAGTGATGAATAGTAAAAGGTTGTTAGAGAGAGGAAGAAGAGAAAGCTGGTGAAGAGATAGAGTGATCACCTGACCAGAGAGTAGATAGGGAGAGAGAAGATTGGTAGATGAGTCAAGAATGCAGTGAATAAGAGTAGTGAAATTAGAGAAAGCAGAGAGGTTGTGACTAGAAATGAAAAGTAGGAGTTAGTGAGGAGGGGAAGGGGGAGTAGTGAGAATGTAAAGGAGGAGAGATAGGTGGGAGGGGTTATAGGAGTGAAGCAGGTGTTAGATTAGTTAGAGAGGGTGACTGGTTGGATAGGAGGAAGAGGTGTGGTGTGTAAGAGTATATATGTAAAGAATGTGGGTGTGGGTGGGAATGGGGGTAGGGTACGGGAGCAGAGAGAGCCCTAGCACAGTGAGGGCAAACGGAGTGGGCAGAGCCAGGAGCAGAAGATCGCTATGCTTGAAAAAAAAAACTATCAGTGAGACTTACACTTAAGTTTATCAGAGAGGAGAACAGTGTTTTAAGTGGAGAGAGAGATGAGTAAAGACAGGTGCTGATAATGTATGAAGTGAACCCTTGGTTTAGAAAAGAGAGGAGACAGGCAGCAAAGTCTTAGCCTTTAGCACACTTTCCTGAAGTTATTTGTCATAACTTTTTGTTCATAATTTGTAATATCATTTGTTCTATGAGGTCGCACATTTAAATCTACTGAGCTACTCTCATGAATTTCTCTGTCAAGCAGTACTGTCTGTTTTCTAATTAGAGAATTTTTGGATATCGTACAATATACACATTTTCAGCTTAGTTGTGCCTTCATCTTAGTTTTCATTACCTTCATTAATGCACTTACCTTTATTAATGCACTTATGTTGATTAACAAATCAACAAAAGGATAAGAAATGCAAAATAAATAAATAAACAGTCAGTAAAAACAACTGATTAAAATAACACAACTAATTAAAATAAACTATGTAACTTATATGAGTGGTATCCATTAAAGCCAAAAGTGAATAGGCATGGTTTAAGATAGCATATGAAGCAAGCAAATGCAGAATACTGTTGGAGCAAATGTAGAAGCAGATTCTAAAGGCAGAGAGCTTGATAAGCAAATTAATTAATCCCAGCTTCTTCAAGCCATGCCTGAGAAAACCTTGGGAAGAGCTGTGCAATACCTGAGGTGGGAAGTACACAACAATGTGCTCCTTCATGTAAGAGAAACCCAAGTCACACAGGGATAAATAGTCTAACAGCAAAGCTTTGATAAGTACAACAAGCAGCCTAGTGGCATATTTTGCATGAATCAAAATCAGTCTAACTCAGTGTCATAAAGCCCAAGGTAGAAGATGTTACAATAGTCAGTGTTGCTAAAGTCCAATGTATGAAGCACTGTAGACAGATCCCCTTGAGGTATCAGGTGATTGATTATGGAAATTGATTATGGAAATGATCTCCAGAAGGAAGTAACGTTTTCACCACAAATTACACATTATTCATAAGTGTCATCTCATTACTGAGGATAGCACAAAATTCATGCACTGTAGAAACTAAATCAAATCTGTTGCCAACACAAAGAATGAAAGATGGAAGTGGCAAATCAGAAGAATTCCTCAGAGTAACACCTCATAGAGTAACATCCATCTGAGTAACATGCACAGCCATGGACTCAGTCTTGAACAAAATAAACTTCAACCATTTAGTAGCCAGCTAAAAATGAACGGCTTCCAAATCATCCTTCAAAAACAATTCAGACTTGCAGTATAACCCTGAGGGGACTAGAGGAAAAAATTAATATCACCAGCAAGGTAATGTTACCCTAAACCTCTCCCTCTAATACTCTCTCCACAGGCAGACAGCAATGGACCCAGTACTGAAAAAATTTCACACTCTACGGTCCAAAGGATGAGAGTCAAAGAAATTCAAACTTGAGACCACTGTCTCTCTAGGTACTATGAAAAAGGCAGCAGGGTGCACAGAGGAAAGATCATAGTAATAATGGAGGTGGTCAAATATGATATTTTCTTCACCAGTGTCTAATGCTGCAAAGAGATCAAGCAGAAGCAAAACAGAATAGAAACTCTGATATCTGGCCATAAAAAGATAAATCATGACTCTGATAAGGGCCATTTCAGAATTATTATGAGAAGGAAAAAAATCTTTGGATAGTGCCCCTGAGCCCACTGACCACAGAATAGATTCACGTTACCATAAACTACCCTCCTAGATAATCTTACCAGAAAGTGGAAAGTCCAAGATAGGGGCAGAAATTCTCAATAATGTTAGGGCCAAAACAAGATTTCTTGTGGATTGGAGTAGCAGGACCTATCTTTAGTAATAGTGGAAAATTCCTAGTCTTCAAAGATGACACCATTATTCAGTAACTTACTGGATAAAACACATCCAAACTGGCAATAAACAACCTAAAGGGACAATATTCTAGCTTGCAAGTTGTAAGGTGAAGACTCGAAATCACAGTCAAGAATTCATTGTAATTGGGAGTACTGATCAGTGGCCAAAAACAAGGTGGACAAGCCTTTCAGAAAGATCAGAAAATGTCCTTAGAGTAATTGGGGGAAATGATGACTTTCTTCTAGGTAGTTCATAGGTTCATAGGTAGGTACTAGGCTATTGGCGCTAGGGCCTACATAAGCCTAGCCAAAAATGTACCCTGGCTTTCGCCACCCAAGAAAATTATTTTCCTGTGCCCCTGTCAAGCAGAGCCACAGAGGTGATCCCTAGGGTGAATTTCCTATTTCCCATCCAATCATCAAGATTTTTCTTGAAGAGTGCTAATGTGGAGCGCTGTTTGACATAGATAAGTAGCCTGTTCCAGAGTATGGGAAGTCTCTGGGACAGGAATCTATCCCTCCAACATGTTCTGTTCAGTGTGGTGACAAGGTTTAGGTCCCTACAGCATGTAGCTCGGAGGGATTGGGATTTCTTTAAGTGGAGCATGTCCAACAACTCTGGGTTTGACATAGCTTTGTATGTTAGGCAGAGATCACCTCTGAGTAGGGGATATGCAACGGAGTAAAGCTGGAGTTTTTTGAGATGGTCTGCGTAGGGCATCTGTTTGAAGTCAGTAATCCTCTTTGTGAGGTATTTCTGTGGCATTTCCAGTTTTTGTAGATGTCTTGTGAGGTACATACCAAAAGGGGCATTGTACTCTATAATGGGTCTAATGAGTGATGAGTAGAGGGGAACAATGACCTCTTTTTTCCGGGTGAGAAACCTTTTCTGATGAGGTGAACCACATAGAAGGATTTCCTGACCACTGTGGCGATGTGATTATCAAAGGAGAGACTACTGTCCACCTGTGTCCCAAGGTCTCATAACATTTTTGGCATTAAGTAGACTACCAGCTATGTGGTAGTTCATGGGTACAGAGTTTTTACCAAATGGGATGACAATACACTTTTTGGCATTGAGCTTCAGGCCATGGCTTTGACACTAGGCATCTGTCTCAGTGAGGCCATTTTGTAGTATGTCCACATTGTTAGAAGTTTTGATTATGTCTTCTAGTTTGCAGTCATCTGCAAACTTTGGTAAACAAAGACCTTATGTGTTAGCCTGTACTTCAGAGAAGTAGATACCAAACAGGAGAGGACGCAGGACTGAACCCTGTGGTACTCCACATGTCACTTGTCTGAAGTCGGATTTGGAGTCTGCTACTTTCACAGTGTGGGTTCTGTACGTGAGCCAGCTGGCAACCCATCTTGTGACATAGGGATTTATACCTAGTTTAGTGAGCTTATCTATAATTCCAGAGTGGGGGATGGTGTCAAAAGCCTTGGCGAGATCTAGATAAGCTGTGTGAACCACCTTACCCTCATCTATGGCTTTGGTGACTGCTTCAAAGCAGTCAATCAGGTTTAGGAGACATGATCTGCCTTTTACAAATTCGAACTGAGTAGGGTCCAGAGTTTGGAGATTACCAATGTCTTTGTTTATGAGTTCCATGATGATACGTTCCATGGCCTTGAAGACCAAGCTCGTCAGGCTAATGGGGCGGTAGTTCCCGGGGTCCATTGTGGCTCCCCCTTTGTGGAGTGAGATAACCGTTGTGGTGCGCCATTCAGTGTGCACAAAGCCTGAGGTGAGGCTATGATTGAACATGGTACTTAGGGTGCCAGTTTATTCTGTAGTTCACGTAGAACGCAGCCTGGGGTATTGTCAGGTCCCATGGATGCTGTATTTTTGGCTTTGGAGAGTGTGTTTTTTACTTGTGCAGCCATGATTACAGGAACTTTGAGTCTTCCGGTATAGAGATGGGCCCTTTAGGGGGTGAGAGGGGGGTAAAGTTAGTACTGAACCTATCTGTTTGATTGTTTGTTCAACACTGAAGAAGGCATTAATTTGCCGAAATCGGTCTGTTTTTTATTTACAATAAAAGTCTGATTATTCACTATCTGGTCTTTGGCTGCATATTCGACTGTTAACCTTGCTGGCCATCTTTGTTTCTTCATAGTTTGGTTGGGCCTTGCATCTCCCATGTGCATAGTATTTGGTTTGGTCTGTATATTTAGTGCCATTGTGCTGTAACTCAGAGCAGATCTGAGTATTGCCATTGAGATTCTTGACATAGCTATAGAATGCTTTGTGGTTGTCTTAAGAGTCAGTGGTGATTTTGTTTTCATAACTAGCTTTGGAGGATTTTATGAGGGATCTCAGCTTTTTACTGTGGTTGACCAGGGAGTTCCTCCAGTCACGGGATTTTACTCTTTTTTGCAACAGTTTCTTTCTTCTGTTGTAGAGTTTGTTTATGGCAGAGGACCACCAGATTGGCTTCCTTTTTTTGGAGGATAGCATCTTGGTTCTATTAGGGATAGCATGATCCATGCACTTGTGTAAGTGCTTATAAAGTGCATTTGTGTAGGATTCAGCAGTCATACCTCTATTGTCCATCTGCATGGGTGTCATGAAGTTTGCCACTTCTGTCTTAAGAAGTGTGAAGTTGGCTTTGGAGCAGTTTTTTTACGGTGTTTTCCCTAATTGGGAGTGGGGGCGGGATGTGGATGTCTAGGGTGATTAGCTTGTGGTCGGATCTGACCAACGAGGAATTGACCTCTGGTGTGGAACACCGGTTGCCCATGTTGGTAATGACCAGGTCTAGGATATTGCTGCCCCTGGTGGGGGTGTGAATAAGTTGATCCAAGGCGTTGGAATTTATGAGTTCCAGAAAACATTGAGCAAAAGAGTTGGTACATGAGTAGTTTTTCCAGTTAATGGTGGGGTAGTTGAAATCACCCATTATTAGGGTGTTGGGTTGTACCCTAATACTTGCCAGTGTATCAAGAAATGAGGAGTGGGAATCCTGGGGCATGGTGGGGGGTCTGTAGCAAGCTACAATTTGGATTGCGGTCTTGCCCAGAGTTAGTTGCACTTGGATAATCTCGGATGCATTATGCTGTGCAACTAGCCTGGAGGTGTGGATATCCTTAATGAATATGGACATGCCTCCACCTTTAGTGCTTCGTTCTGGGTTAGGTGGCCAAAAGGTGTCGTATGAATTATAGCCTGGTAATACAGGGGTGCTCTCTGGAGCTTTGAACCAGGTCTCTGTCACTGCACAGATGTCAATGTTCTCCATTTTAAGGAGTGCCTTGACTGAGTGCATTTTAAGGTTTCGACTTCTAGCATTGAGTACCATTACCCTCAGATTTTGCTTGCTTGTACCTGTTACGGTGGTGAATTTGTAATTTGAACCTTGCCTAAAAAAGGCACTATAGGGGTGGCAAGAGCCTTAGCCAGTGTCCGGAATCCCAAGGGTGACAGATGCAGGCCATCTCTGGCAAAGCATCGTGGTCTGTCGATCCTGTCATCCCAGGCAGACAAATACTGGATCCCCTTATAATGACACCAGAAGCTTAGCCAATTGTTGAAGTCAATCATTTTGTCCTTGTACTGTGGTATCATTCTGGGTGATGGCAGGATGCTACTCAGGGCTTGGGTCATACCTGCCTGGGCTACAAGATCAGAGAACTCCTCCATGTCTCTTTTCATGTAGTCCAGGGAGGTACCTCTTAGGTCATTCACACCAACATGGACAATGATAGTGTCATATTTGTACTTGTTGTGGAGTGACCTGAGTGCATGCATTATGTGACGGATCCTGGCACCTGACAGGCAGCTGACAGTAACTTTCTCCTTGTTTAGCCTAGTGAGTGGAACATCAGTGTGCCTGACTATAGAGTCACCTATAACTAGAATGTTGGGTATGTTGTTATGCCTTATGGGCTGTGTTTGAGTAGCACACTGCGTTTGTGGGCTATGTGTCATTTGGGTTGTGTTGGGGGGTGGAGTTTGCTTGCATTTCTGCTTTGGAGGTCCCTGATGCTTGGGCAGGTTTTTATTGAGAGCCTCTGCAAATGTAGGTGTGTGTTTTGTGTTTCTGTGTGTGTGTTTTGGTGGTGTAGGTTTTGAGGGACTATGTGATGAGTGTGGTGTGGTGCAAGTGTTTACCTTCTCCTCTTGACTGTCTAGTCCAGTCTTGAGTGAAGAGAGCTTTGCTTCCAGTTTGGCTATATAAGTGCATCTCTCACAGGTTGTAGTGTTGGGTGGTAGGAGGAGAGGGTTGTCTGTGTACATGAGGCAATTGCTGCATTACCCAAAGATGTCCAGATTCATCAGGTAGACAGAAGAAATCACCGGGAGCTGACCCTTAGACATGCTTGGATAGGTGCTTATTTATTAATTACTAAAAACTGCTTTCCTCTAGACAAGTGAGAAAAGTTGAGTGCTGTAGTAATTTGCAGCTTATTTAGTGCTTACAAGTTCTGAACAAGTGCTGAGTTCAAAGAAACAGATTTGAGTGCTGAAACTAGAAAACTGGCTAGTTCTAAGAAACAAAATTAAGCTAGAAGGCTTCCCTCCAACACAGAAAGGCTTGGGGGCTCAGAAGCCTACAAACAGTCTAGACCACTTACAGGAAAGGCAGGAAACAAGCTTAATTTTTTTTTTCTTTCCCAGATGCTCTCTTTGTACACAGTAGGAGTGCCTGAAATCAGAATATGATCTCACTGCACTCAGTTGAATGAGCAAATGAGATGGGCCCAGAAGGAGTATCCAAACAGAAATTTACAAGAGGAGGGGGCAGTTTCAAAGCCACCAAGATTAACACCAAATCAAAAACAAGGAGGGTGGGTGGGGAACTAACTGAAAAAACAGAGTCAAAACTTCCAGTTCAGTTAATATTCAATGCAACACAAATCAATTAAAATGCTGTATTATTTGAAAAAAGTGCAGATAAAAGGTACTTAAATTCTCTTATACATCCAGTTGAATACAACTAGATCTTAGCTGGCCAAAGCTGAGGTTTTAAGCAGAAAATATTCCAAAATTTACCACTTAAAGAGGCAGTGACAGGATACCAATGAATGAGACTACCCCCGCCTGCAATTACTAACAGGCAATACAAATCTAGTAAGCACTAACTGAAAAAACAGAGTCAAAACTTCCAGTTCAGTTAATATTCAATGCAACACAAATAAATCAATTAAAATGCTGTATTATTTGAAAAAAGTGCAGAAAAAAGGTACTTAAATTCTCTTATATGTCCAGCTGAATACAGCTAGATCTTAGCCGGCCAAAGCTGAGGTTTTAAGTGCTGCAGGCTGTGTGGAACAGGCTAAATACCATCTGAAAGAGCAGGCTAGAAAGCCACTGCTGAGATCTAGCTACCTTCATTCATGAGATATCAGTCTGATGATGAGCATACTACTCATCAAGATCGGATCTGTCACTCAATGACCCTCACACCTCCAATCCTTCTTCCAGAAAGGAGTGCAGGTCAAAGTGAAACCATGACTCATGTACCTTCAGCAAGATGGTCTAAGCCATACCAAAATGTAGGTCTTTTCCATTCATTTACATAAAGCAGTCTCAAATTTTGAAGTATCACATAACATAGTTCCTGTCATATCTTACTATCTGTTACTAGAGAGTTCTTACTTTTCCATTCTCATTTGCTCCAGAGGCAGCCAGAATCCAACACATGATGCAGCTCTTTTAACCCAAATGTTTTTGTCATCTTAGAACTCTATTCTTTCCCTTAAAACAATCCTAGTAAGATTTATGAAGCCGGATAAGGGTGGGGTACTAGTTATGAATGTTTATGAGTATAAAATGATGAGGAAGTTATTACAATCTGATACTTATGAAGTCATTTCTAAGAATGAACTTAATGAGCTTTACTGTAAAATTTATCAGCAGTTAAAGGATCTTTTTATAGACCAAAGTATTGATGCAGATTTATATATTTAAATATATATTTTCCTATGACACCAGTTATTTTTGGTGTCCCAAAATTACATAAAGATGTAGAAAGACCACCTATGAGACCATTTGGTGATGGGCGCAATTCAATAACTGCTCCATGTGCTCAATTTTTGGATATCAAACTTAAAAACTTCTTAACCGATGAATTTCAGATTTGTAAGAATTCATGGAATTTTTGGCCCTTATTAATACAATGGAATATGATCCAGATGATACATTATTAATAATTAAGATCTTTATACTGCTATACCTCAAGATGTGGGGATAATGTGGGTGACAGAATTTTTGCAAATGAAAGGGGCTTCACAAATGGAAATTAATTTGTATGAAGAATTATTAGAACTGGTATTACCTAACAATTATATACTTTTTGAAGGTACATATTATCTACAGAAAATTGTAGTTGCCATGGGATCACCATGTAGTGCAGTTTTTGCTAATATGGTGATGGCCTTTTGGGAACACCAGTATTTATTTAAGAGTGAATTTAGGAATAAAATTTGATTATATGTTAGATTTTTAGATGATGTATGTATTGTCTGGAAAGGCAAGAGGGACAAGATAGAGCAATTTATATATTATATTAATAGCACTACTGAATTCCTAAAATTTATGTATGAAATGAAGACTGAAAGCATATCTTATTTAGATGTGTTATTAAGTAAGGACAGGTTGAACCGCAGATTAATTTCTTGGATTTATAGGAAGAGTACCTACTCCAACAGCTTTTTACATCATACTAGTGCCCATCCCTTGCATCAGAAATGGTCAGTTGTTAAAGGGCAACTTATTAGAGCCAAACAAAAATGAAAAACTCTCAAATCAATAAATACAAAATAGGAAATGGTCAAGAGGTGAATGAGCACAATAAAACACTTTAAATCAATACAAATAATAAAAATATTTAATATGTTAGCACTTTTGTCTGAGACAAATAACCCAAACATTCAATAATATAAACAAAATCCAATTTAAATAACCCTCTCAAAATATCATGTGACCCTAACTTATTAGAGCCTCCAGATTGGTCTCTATGGAAGATCACGTTAGGAAAGAATCTACTAAATCAGTTGAAATGTTTATAAAGAGGGTGTATCCCATTAAGTTATTAGAAGAACTAGTTCTGGAGGCATCAATGAAAAGAGAAAATGGTTACTTGAAAGCTATTTTAAACAGGGAGGCAGAAGGGATATTTGGTGAAGGAAGGTGACCTGGTGTTTCTAAAGCTTTGGAGCATAGAGTAGGTTATGAATCTGGATTTGGCTCAGATTATAAGGTCACATTTACTACGACTTTTAGTAATTGCATTTATTTAATAAAATCTATTTTAAATTTAAATTAGTCTTTATTAGAGGACGAAAATTCTTTAAGTAACAAGACTGGGGAGAGACCAATTTTAGTTTATTGCAGGGGCCCTAATTTGAAAAATATTTTGGAAATGAATAGTTATAATAATTATAAGACTGGAGAAATGAGGAAATGTGCCTCTTGTCAATATTGTAAGCATGTGCATAAATGCAAAAGTTTTGAGGTAAAGGGAATTAATTACCAAGTCAGAGGCAGGTTTTATTGCAAATCCAGGAGTGTAGTTTACATCATTAAGTGCACAAAATGTACAGGTTTTTACATGGGCAAAACTGATTGAAAGTTTAGGGTTAGGATATATGATCATGAATATAACATTAAGAAAAACAGTTTGAGCAGTACGCTGGCAAAGCATGTAAAGGAATATCTAGGATATTGTTTTAATTATATGGCTATTCTTTCTGTAACTTTGAATAGTTGGGGCAGTCCCCAAACATTACATTTAGAGGTGAAGGAACTCATTTGGCAAATCTGATCGAATGCAGGAGTATGGCCAGGCATTAACAAACAAACTTCTATTTCATACAACACGTGAAAGAAAACAAAAGCTGAATAAATGCCTGGTATACACCTCAAGCGAAAAAAAATGAAAAGACCAATGGTTAGACCACAGCTGAAGATAAAAATGGAATAATCCACGTCAGGAAATAAATCACTTGCAGCTTCACAGTAGTGTCCTTTTTAAAACCAAAAGTTGTAACTGAGATGTAGTAGTCAAGGTAGGAAACGGTTCACTTGCAGTTTCACACCACTTTATTAAACAAGAGTAAGCGCTTTCATGATCTAAGTCAGCTGATCGCTTCTTCAGACTCATAAAAACAGTTAAAACATTGGTATTTAAAATATTTTAAATATAATAACATGAATGTATAGTGGCTAGTGTTTTAGCTAGGGATGTGTGGAACTTTGTTTTGATCCTCATGACAATTGGTGGTGAAGTTGAATGAGGCGATAGGTTTAGTGAATAACAGTAGGAACCAATCGCAAATGAGTAGATTTTGTGTTTTACCAATGAAAGTTTTTAACTAATAAATATGTAAAATCATATTTTAAACAAACTATTGGATGAATGTATTTTGTTTCAGCCAATTAGTGAAGATAGGAAGGGCTTGTGACATAGGAATGGTAAACGTATATGATAGTTGTAGGAATACAATGGTATTAGACATGTACAATTATTTAAAGGTATGCTATTGGTTGAAAGTTATTGGTTCATCCAATCAGTAAAATTGTGTGATGACTGTGATGACCAATGGTTTATTTCTTATCAGTATTTAAATGTTAATTTATGAAGCATGTTTTATCTGATGAAGTTCATTATTTGAATGGACAAAAGTGCTTATGTCATTTGTATTTTTTATGGTTGTATCTGCATTTTATGGTTTTGAAGTAAGGAAAAGGAATTAAAAGTTATGTCTGCACCAGTTTGTTCTCAGCACTGTGGTTTCCTTAATTATTTTACTTTGTCGTAATTGTAGCAACCCTGAGATAGTAGTTTGTTTTCTTAAAACTGAGACCAGATTTCTTCTGAAGTATTTCTACTACATTAAAATCAGCAAAGAGAGAACGATTAGTATCATTAAAAGTCAAGAGAATATCATCTCCAAATAGCTGGACTTTGGAAATTAAACTCTTATTTATCTGTATACCTTTAATGTCTGGAGTTGACCTAATATAATTTGCAGATGGTTCCATAATTAAAGTAAAAAGCAATAATGACAGAGGACAACCCTGTTTAGTTCCCTTGGAAATAATTCTGACATATATGAACCAATTTTTATGTAAGCAAAAAATTTTCATACAGGAAATTATGAGATGTAAAAAGTTATTCGAGAAATTACCTTCCTCTAAAACTAGTGAAAGGTATTTCCAATTGACTGAGTCAAAAGAAATATTATTGTCTAACTGTATTAGTGTTATCTTTTATGCTGTTGGCATAATCTATTCGAGATAATACTGTTTTAATGTTATCGTAATGAATCCGGTTTGGTCATTGTTAATCAAAAATTATAAAAATTGCTATAATCTGCTAGCATAAAATATTCATAAATATTTTATAGTCAGTATTTAATAATGAGATTGGACTAGAGGAAGTACAAACTGCAGGATCTTTCTCAATGTTTAAGGTTGGGGATATAAGAGTTCCACATCCAAGAATGTGGAACCTTTGTTAGATCTTTAACTATTGAAAATACCTTCGATAAAATACTTAAAGCAACATAAGGCATTAGTTTATAAAGTTCAGGTATTATACAATCATTACCAGGAGGCTTATTACGTTTTAATTTATTAATCTGTACTTTAAATTCAGACATAAAAACAGCCTATCAATTGATTTCTTCTGGTCTTCAGTTAATTTGTTTTTCATGTATTTTCTAATGAAAGATTTAATTATGTCTTGTGGATTTATTGTTGGATTATTTTGATTAATTTTGCTAAAGTGTATCCTGAATACTGTTAGTATGTCTTCTATATTGGTGACTTTCTTTTTACTACTAGCAAAATGTAGCTCTTTCATATGATTAGATCTAATAAGGATTTTTTGTTCTAGTAGCTAACTTATGCATGGATTTAGGGTTTATAGAATAGTTGATTATTTTAATCTTTTCCAAATTAATCCTGATTTTATGATTTCAAACTTCTAAATATTTCTCATTTAGTGTATTAATTTCTTTTGCCAAATTATGATTTCTCTTTTGTCTAACTTTAGCTTTTCAATTGTTTCTTGCAAATCTACCAGTTCCTTGTCCCATTATTTTTTTAAGGCATACGAGCTCATAACTTTACCATATAAATATGCTTTTAAAAAATCCCATAAATTTCTGATATATCTTGTGAGTAATTAATTTCAATAAATGTTTGTATTTATTTATTAAAGAATTTTTGAAATCCTTCAAGTTAGTTATATAAGCAGGATTTCTTATAATGTGGATATTGTTATTAAAATTTAGTATAATTGCAAAAGTTATTGCATTATGGTCAGAAAGTGGACACAAGACAACTTTCACCTTCCCTAGACTAGTAGTTAAATAATTCAAAACATAAACTCTGTCTATTCTTGACTGTGTTCCATATCTATGTGAAAAGTTAGTAAAAAAAGAGATTTTGAGTCCAAAAATGCATTTATGTCTTTTATATGGAATAAATCTATAAATTCTATTAATGCTTTTGCTGAGGCAGGTATCCTATGCTTTCTGATAGTATTAGAATCATTATTCTGTACTATAAAATTAAAATCTCCTGCGAGTATAATGCTACCTTTTGAGATTTGAATAATCTAATGTAATTCACGTTTAGTAGTTTTAACTCCTATGTCAGGGATCCAATATATATTTTATTATTTTTATTTAACATTTGTTGACTGAGAAAGTCTGACTACGTTCCACAGAGCCTGTTTTCAGTGGAGGCCTGGAAAGAAATACTCCAGACGCATGTCTTTAGAATGTGGGAGGAAACCGGAGTACCCGGAGGAAACCCACGCGAACACAGGGAGAACATGCAAACTCCACACAGAAGGCACCCCAGCTGATAATCTAACCGGAGAGCCTCTTGCTGTGAGGCAACAATGTTAACCGCTGCACCACTGCGCTGCCACATTAATAAAAGTGTATAACTTCTTTTTGATTTCTAGTGCTACTAAACAAAATATTAATTTGTCATCACTGTACATACTTAGAATCTTAGGAAGATACATAGAGTTTCTTCACAGGATAGCCACTCCTCTTTTTCCTGATTATAATAAGAGATAGATAAGATATTATATAATTTAGTATTAAATCTAGGTCTTCTTTTAACAAATGTGTTTCTTGTAAAAAATAATATGTGAATTAAGTAATTTTAGAAATTTGTTTAAACTTCCTCTCTTGCAACCATTATTAAAACCATTAATATTAATAGAGATACATTTTAAATAAGCCATATAATAGATGAGCTAAAAGTACAAATGGTATCATCAAAATTCCAGTAGTATAACATTAGCAATACATTACTTCCAGAAATCCTAAACTGCTTATTAAGATATATATATTCAACAATCCTGAATGTGTTAGCTATATTTATATTCTTAGTGATAGTAGACACCAATAAAAGACAAAATGCTTTGTAAAAAACTAAACACAAAATTCTGTTAGCCTTCATTCCCCTTATGTAATCTAACACTCCTAGTTTGGATAGGGAATCTATCCAAACATTACCATCCATCAATAAAGTAAGCCCCAAACCCCTCTGCTACATTAAAAACATTATGAGCATTAAAAAAGAGCAATTAAGAAACGTCACACAATAATAACACTATAAACAATTTGTCTATTTTATCTTAATCTCTAAAAGTTCTGTAAAGTCATTTGATTGATGAATTCCCCATTTCTTCTAGGATACAGGTAAACTTACATACAAATCATATTGAATTGATAAGAAGATATAAAGCTGTGATGTTCAAGGATCAGAAAAGACAGAAATGAACTTCATCAGACTATTGGTCACTAATCTCATAATAGATACAGTGCGTATTTATATTAGTCAACAAATACATTTCAAGAACTTAAATTCCAATTGTGTGGTAAGCTTAGAATTCATCTTTGTATCGTCATTTGTGATTAGATATAAAATAATGTATAGCCATAACCTGTTTATATGAATAATGATTTGAATAAAGTTATATGTGGTACAAGGCAATGTTCTCATAATCTTGTCCTTGAATGTGTTCAGTAGAAACATCACACTGCTCCCACTAAAAAACACAAACTGCATATTATCTATAGGATCCCAACCCTGATGGGTCTTAGCATTGGTTGTGTATATACAAAGCAATGATATCCCTTAGAATATACCTACTGGAGTAGAAAGTTACTGGATTTATAACGGGGTATTCTCTGGGTAGAAGACGAGTGCTTCTGTAAGCAACATTGCTCCAGTGACTTACAGGTACCTATCCAGTTGTTTGATTACTTCAAATATATGTAACTACTTTATTTACAGAAATAGATGTTGTATCAAGCTACTGCAACAGTCATGTTGTACTTCGAACACTATAGCAGAGGCACATATGTATGTCTTATTTACTGTTATTTGGCTTTGGCTGAAAATGAGATTAGAAGTATGTTTACCATAGACATTAGCACTTAGAAACTGTCTGGGTACCTTAATAACTTAATATTATCTTATAATCCACAGATACTTATCACACTCCTAAAGTAAATAAACAGAAGACTAGAAATAAACTATGTGATAGTTATTGTAAATCTCTAAGTCAGCATGAAATTCAGTCTTCATTTACATCATCTATGAAGAAATCCTTGAATTATAAAGTTAACATAATGGATAAAGAAAATTATATTATATACTTGCTAGTGACATATTGCAACTTCAGTAATTACCAGGAATTCAGTATGTGCATGTGTGTGACTGTGCTTGCATGTGTGTGTGTGTGTGTGTGTGTGTGTGTGTGTGTGTGTGTGTGTGTGTGTGTGTGTGTGTGTGTGTATAATTATAGTGGTTTACTCTGTATTCTTCTAACATTATCAAAGGTCACTAATTCTTAAAAACTGTCCTTTTACTATATTTTCTTTGGTCTTTTTGGGGTGCATGCTACTATAATGTAAGTATTATTTTGAACCTCTTTTTTGAAAATTTTTGTTCCTAATTTGTTTTTGTCCTTAAAGGCAGTTACATCCAAGAAAGTTATTGTTGTTAAATTAGATTGGCAGGAAAATTCCAACAAAGTACACACACTGTTGATGTATGTCTTAAATCCACCCAAGACCTCTTCCATCCCTCTTCAAATTAAGAAAACATTGTCAGCAAAATGATACAATGCCACAATATTATTTTGGTACTTACTATGCAATATATGAGTGGTTTCCCACCCCATACCTATACAGATTGGCATAGCTGGGGGTCATTGCTGTCCCCATTGCCATTCCATTTGTTTGATGAAAAAAATCACTATTAAATGTGAAGAAATTATAATTAAGAATAACGTTAAGCAATTCCATTAATATTCCTACAGTATTGTCAGAATACAGCTTAGATTTAATTAATTCAAGCCTCACTGTCTCCATGCCTTCATCATTAGGTATTACTGTATACAATGATTTTTATATCCACAGTTATCAGTAAGTCGCTTTCTTCTACATATATTTCTTTGATTTTTTTTTCCAAGAAATCAGAAGTGTCTCTGATATATGTACTGTTGTTAACCACTACCCTCTGTAAGTGCTTGTCTACATAGGTAGCCATACTTTCCGTTTTACTATGTAGACTAGACACTATAGGTCTGGGGGGGGGGGGGCATTTTGCTCTTTATGGATCTTTGGAATTCCAAAGATCCTACTTATTTTTGGATTCTCAATAGCAAAGTATTTTTAGTACCCTGATTAATTCTGGATGTATAAAACCATTCTTCTACTAAGAAATCAATAAATGAATAAGCTTTCTTAATTTCTTTGTATGACACTTTCATATAAAAATTCACATCAGACAGTAGGTCATACATCTTGTTTTCATACATTGTTCTATTTAGAACAACTATTGCTCCCCCTTTATCAGCTTTAATAAAATAAAAAAAAAACAGTTTGTTTTCTCTACTAGACATTTTATAGTAATTATAACTAGATTATTTTTCAAAAGCTTCAATAATTTGCAATTCACAACTATTCAGGAACATTTCCAACTCTTTTCTTAAGGGTGGATTAAATGTGCTAGGTTTACAGAAATGTTTTCTCTGTGTTTCAGTAGCTTTAAAAAAGAAGTATAACTGTCTTACATAGTCTCTAATACTATTAAGCACTTCCATTTTTTCTTCCCTTCGGGCAGGGACAAATGTCCACCCTTTACTTAAAATACAGCATTCTTCTTGAGAAAGTTCATAACTAGATAAATTCACTATTTTAAAAGAAACCATACCTATGTTTTCCATCCTTTGTTGTTCTTCTTCCAGTTTTTTGGCAGTCTTCTGTTGTTTATATATTCCTTATTCGATGAAGAAGCAGTTACTTGAACCCATGTCTTGTTTCCACCTTTATTTTGCTAATAAACATACACAGGCTGGGTGGAAACCAGTCTAACTGCTGTTTCTTGTGAATTACTGCTATTTCCCCCAATTATTTTTGTCATAGTAGTATTTTTCTTTTTATTTTGATGTTTGTGAGTATCAGAGGCACATGGTAGTGTCTCCTCTTGGTTCCATTGTTTTAGGGTTGCCACCTTTTCAAATGCTCAAAGTGGGACATTTTTGGTACAAACGTCAGATTTTGCAGGCCAAAACACACCCACGGCCAGTACAAAGAACAGAACTTCACTTTTTTGCCTAAATAAAAGCTTATTCTTGTAGCATTTTAGTTGTTTATTCTGTTTCTTATAACATTTAGGTGTTTCAGATACAGAATACCTGTTTTAGAAAACTATACATTAAATATAGGAAATAATTTTACCCTAAAATCTCAAGACATTTGCCATTTTTACAATTTTTTTGCAGGACACAACTGCCCAAAGAGGGACTGTCCCTCGCAAAGTGGGACAGATGATAACCCTGCATTGTTTATACAACAAACACTCTGATTTCCAAACTTCATTTGCTTCACTGCTGCCATTTTCCACATCTAGTTGCTCCTGCCTGCCTTCAGCCTCATTCTGAACAACAAGGCTGTATGCAGAAGCCACGCCTCCCTCATAGTCAGCACAGCCTCTTATCCTTTTTAGTTTTCCTTTTGCACATAGCTTCATTAAGTTTAATTAAACGATCTTGCATGGCACATATCTTTGTTTCAAAATTGTCAGATGAAGTAGTCTGCTTAAGTATGTTAAAATCAGAGTGGATTTTTTCATTTAAAATAACCATATTGTTTCTGTTTAAAGAGACAAGAGACTCCATATATTGCAAACCGGTTTTGTGATTAATATCTAGCCATTTGTCCATAAACTTTTTGGTGTAATAATTTCCAATGGGAATTTTGTCACCCTCAAACCCTTTGGTACCATTTGAGTTCTAAGACTGTTTTCTAAATAAATATTGCCCCATTGAAGCTGTTTCAGCTTACTTTAGTCTCTTTCTAATTGCAAAAAAGCATCAGTCAAATTAAAGTTACAAACCTCATTTCTGCTGTTTTCTTTATTCTGGAATGACTCACAATAAGGCAAATTCCAGTTTAAAAAAACAATAACCAAAACCAGAAACTGGAAAAAGTACACGGACCGAAAACTTTAAATGTTTAATCCAAAAGCCAAAGACACATTAATGTCTCCTTTTTACATAGTACGTTTTCGTCTTCCAAGCCAGAAAGACTTCATCAGATGCACATTGTTTAAGTAAATCACATTTATATAACATACATAAATGAACATAGACCAATCATTTTAATCCAATTAGTTTTAAAACAACCAATAAGTTGAATGCTTCATGTCACATTCATGAATAATTAATTTATTATTATAATTTATTTCCTTAAACGTCAACTTCCTAATAAAAATGTTCTTGCTGTTGTAGTGCTTAATTTAATGAAATATATTAATTAAATAAAACCAGACTCTGGGTGAAAAAACAAAACTATTATCATTCTTGTTAAAATATTTTCATAAAACAGTATACAATTACTCTAACTATTAAATAAATAAATACATATGTTAATTCATAAAAAATATTTAATATTATGGTGTGTATAATTATAACTTAAATGAGTTTTTGTATTTTAAAAACTGGATTAAAATATATATTCAAAACAAATATTCCATGTTTATTTTGTTTACTTAGAAATAAAGGAATGGGTTGTGGTCACTCACAACTTAGCAGATCTTAACTTCAGAATGGGCAGAATAGAAATATATTCATTTAAGCCTGGTTTATTCCCTGCATCTAAATTCAATTGCCACCATAACTCCCTCACTTTAATTCTCTCTTCCCATGGTCCACCCCTACCATCACATTTTACTTGTTCTAAAACCAAGAAGGTAAAAGTGGCTTGTGTACATACAGTCAAATGTTTATAAAGTGCATTAGTGTCTTTTTTAATAGATATATCATAATAATGTTCGTAAATCCTTCTTTTGAGTTTTCTCTCAGTTTTACCTACATAGAAGGATTTACAAACTGTGCAAAATGCAAAATAAATAAGTCCTTTTGACTCACAATTATAATATTCTTTGTTAACCAGCCATTTTTTTCTACTTTCCAAGTAGAATTTGTCTTTATTTATAATATATTGACACTGACTACAGCTGCCACATTTGTAGGTACCCACTTTATTCCTAGTTACCTTTTTAGGTTTATTTTCCAATAATAACCTCAAATTACTTGAGTTTTTATATATAACCTTTTGTGGGCCTTTGGGTATTTTTTCTATGTCTGTGATGGCTAGGAAGCGTTCCCATTCCTTCAAAAAATTTTTCTTAACTATATTGTTAATACCATTATATTCTAACACTAAGGTTTTTTCATAATTCATATTAGTATTGTCTTTCTGTGAGATTCTTATTTAATTTGTATTGTTTCCTGAAACAATAGGTTTAAACCTATCCATTCTACCTTTTAATACTTCTTTCTTTATATCTTTAACAAAATTAGGGGGGTAACCTCTTTCTTTAAACATAGACTCCAGAAGGTTACATTCTTCCTCAAAGTCTTTACTTCTACTAGTCATTCGACTCCCTCTAATGAATTGCCCCTTTACAATATTTCTCTTGCAATGTAAAGGGTGTGCACTGTTGAAATGTAAAAAAGAATTACAAAATGTTTTTTTCCTAAATACTTTTGTTTCTAATTTGTTATTCCTTTTATATATCTCCACATCCAAATATTCTACTTTGTTTTCTGTAATATTATGAGTAAACCTCAAAAAAGGACATGTAGTGTTTAACCAATTAAGAAACTCATTAAGTTTTTCTTTTCCCCCATTCCAAAAAATTATGATGTCATCTAAAAACCTGCGATACAACTTCCAGTATTGCCTAAATTCTGTTGTTTTAATATTTTCTTCTTCCCATTGGGTAAGCACAATATTGGCAAAAATGGGGGCACATGCTGCCCCCATAGCTACCCCTTGTTTCTGTTGATAACATTCACCTTTAAAGTATATAAAGTTGTTTCGCAGCACTATATCCATTAACCATGTACAGGTCAATTTTTCTTTTGAAGTTAAACTATTTTCTTGATATATGATGTCTTCGAACATCCTTATTCCATCAACCCAAGGAATGGAGGAAAATAAATCTATTATGTCTATGGTTACAAAAATCATATTCTCGTCATATAAATCTGGGGTAATAAATTTTAATAAGTCCCAGGAGTCCTTTAAAATGAAGGTTTTTTCCATCCAAATATTTTTTAATTTAATATCCAAATACTTGGCTAGAGGTTGAGTCTTTGACCCTGCAGCAGAGACTATGGGTCTAAATGGTGGATCGATTTCACTTTTGTGAATCTTTGGAATTCCAAATACTGAAGGGATTTGAGGTTTTTCCACTTTTAAGTACTTATAAGTATTAAAATCTATCAGTTCCTCTTGCATCATATCAAATAAATTAGAATCTATTTTATTATATGATATATTGACCTCATTTCTTAAAACAGAGGAATATTTTGCTTCATCCCACAAAATGTTGTACATTTTACTTTCATATTGTATAGTATCCATAATAACTACCCATCCCCCTTTGTCAAGCTTCATTACTCTGATTGAAACATTCTTTCTTAGGTTATCAAAACAAACCTTTTCTTCCTGACTCAAATTATCTCTGTGTGTCCTATGATTATATTTTTCCTTCCTAATTTCTTTTTCTAGAATTTTTTCTAGATTTTTCAATTGAGGGTGTAGGGGTGGGTTATATGTAGTTCTCCTTTTAAACATGTTATTGAAGGTGTGGTTAGAACCCGGTAATAAGATATCTAAATTCACCTTCCTTGAAAACATTCTTATATCAATTAAGGATCTAGCTATGTCCCCTATTTTAAATGGAATAAATTTCAACCCTTTTGATAATAAGTCAAAATGTTCCTTCTCCAAGGGTATGCAACTGAAATTGTATATAGAAAAATTGTTTAAAGTAAACTTAATACTATTGTGCACAATTATATTCTGGGTTACAGGGGTAGGGAGGGGTTCTATTTGAGACACGTTTAATAACGTCCTCTCCCTCTCCTCCCTTGAAAATTCTGTTGCCCTGGTGGATGTTCCATTCTATTTAACAACCTTTCGGATCTCCTTAAAGGCGGAAATTCTTGATCATAAATTACCTCATCATTATCAAGACCATTCATGGTATCAAAACCTTCTACCTCTCCCCCTTTATTGTTAAAATTATTATACGGTATATCCCTATCCTTTGCAAAATTTCTACTAGGTGGTTTCGGATAACATGTTTCATTTTTGTATTCCGTCACATCCCTTTCTAGTTTTTTTATTTTTCTTTGAATCACTTCATTACACTTATTGTCTACCTCTTTCCTAATGTTAAAATATTTAGTTCTTTCTTCATTTATAGTAAACAATACATCATTTTTAAGTGACACTTAACATTTAAGTGGAATATTTGGATGTGGAGATATATAAAAGGAATAACAAATTAGAAACAAAAGTATTTAGGAAAAAAACATTTTGTAATTCTTTTTTACATTTCAACAGTGCACACCCTTTACATTGCAAGAGAAATATTGTAAAGGGGCAATTCATTAGAGGGAGTCGAATGACTAGTAGAAGTAAAGACTTTGAGGAAGAATGTAACCTTCTGGAGTCTATGTTTAAAGAAAGAGGTTACCCCCCTAATTTTGTTAAAGATATAAAGGAAGAAGTATTAAAAGGTAGAATGGATAGGTTTAAACCTATTGTTTCAGGAAACAATACAAATGAAATAAGAATCTCACAGAAAGACAATACTAATATGAATTATGAAAAAACCTTAGTGTTAGAATATAATGGTATTAACAATATAGCTAAGAAAATTTTTTTGAAGGAATGGGAACGCTTCCTAGCCATCACAGACATAGAAAAAATACCCAAAGGCCCACAAAAGGTTATATATAAAAACTCAAGTAATTTGAGGTTATTATTGGAAAATAAACCTAAAAAGGTAACTAGGAATAAAGTGGGTACCTACAAATGTGGCAGCTGTAGTCAGTGTCAATATATTATAAATAAAGACAAATTCTACTTGGAAAGTAGAAAAAAATGGCTGGTTAACAAAGAATATTATAATTGTGAGTCAAAAGGACTTATTTATTTTGCATTTTGCACAGTTTGTAAATCCTTCTATGTAGGTAAAACTGAGAGAAAACTCAAAAGAAGGATTTACGAACATTATTATGATATATCTATTAAAAAAGACACTAATGCACTTTATAAACATTTGACTGTATGTACACAAGCCACTTTTACCTTCTTGGTTTTAGAACAAGTAAAATGTGATGGTAGGGGTGGACTATGGGAAGAGAGAATTGAAGTGAGGGAGTTATGGTGGCAATTGACCTTAGATGCAGGGAATAAACCGGGCTTAAATGAATATATTTCTATTCTGCCCGTTCTGAAGTTAAGATCTGCTAAGTTGTGAGTGACCACAACCCATTCCTTTATTTCTAAGTAAACAAAATAAACATGGAATATTTGTTTTGAATATGTATTTTAATCCAGTTTTTAAAATACAAAAACTCATTTAAGTTATAATAATACACACCATAATATTAAATATTTTTTATGAATTAACATATGTATTTATTTATTTAATAGTTAGAGTAATTGTATGCTGTTTTATGAAAATATTTTAACAAGAATAATAATAGTTTTGTTTTTTCACCCAGAGTCTGGTTTTATTTAATTAATATATTTCATTAAATTAAGCACTACAACAGCAAGAACATTTTTATTAGGAAGTTGACGTTTAAGGAAATAAATTATAATAATAAATTAATTATTCATGAATGTGACATGAAGCATTCAACTTATTGGTTGTTTTAAAACTAATTGGATTAAAATGATTGGTCTATGTTCATTTATGTATGTTATATAAATGTGATTTACTTAAACAATGTGCATCTGATGAAGTCTTTCTGGCTTGGAAGACGAAAACGTACTATGTAAAAAGGAGACGTTAATGTGTCTTTGGCTTTTGGATTAAACATTTAAAGTTTTCGGTCTGTGTACTTTTTCCAGTTTCTGGTTTTGGTTATTTATTCTGGAATGGATTCAAGGGTGGTGCCAGGCAACCTAAAAGTACTTAATCGCTCCTGTTGCTCCCAGCACTCATAGTACTTTGTCTTACAATACATGTATTTGCTATTCCTTCTTGATTTAAAATGAAGGAACCATTCGGAGTGTCATTTAAAACACATCCAACAGGCAGTGACATAAAGCCAGATCCAGAAACAATAGCTTGATTTGCCATATTACTGATCTCAAACCAAAGCAGTAATCAAACAGTAAGCTAAAAGCTGGTTAAGACTGAAGTCCATAACCAAAAAACAAAACCAAAGGAAATCAACCTGCTTTAATAAACTCCAAAGACAATTCCACAGTAAATAATTCCAGTAAGTGCTTTCATCTGTAATAAGACTTCTTCAGACTGGAAGTTAACATTCAAAAACACACATTTAAATACTTTAAAAATCACATGACCACGTAGTTAGTGTTTTAGCACTTTGCGTTTCAGATACATAATAAATCTTCTCTATTGTTCAGACCAGAGGGGTAAGCAAGAATTGCGTCTAACCTGCCCACTATATTCCAGCCACCGCAAGTCATCTTCTGGATTAAATGAATTTTCTACATTTTTTAAACTGTCCACTACAAGGAACTTAAAGTTAACTTTGCATGAACCATGTTTGTAATGCTTCCCCAGGGCATTCCTTTCATCCCCAATAGAAACTGCGTATTTATGTTCATATATTCTTTTGTACAATCCTCTTGTAGTTCTTCCTACATAAAAAGATTTATATTCTAAGCAAAAAGTGGCATAAATTACATACTTAGATTTGCATGAAAAGACCCCATTGACAGTTATTTTAACATTATTCAAAGTGCATTCTGTTTTTTTTCCGTGAACAAATAGTTACACATATTGCATTTGTAACACTTAACCATTCCATTTCTGTCTGACTGACATTAGGTATAGTCAACTTATTTTTAAAGAAGTTTTCGAAACTGGGTAAAGAGAGGCTTATGCCCTATAGTTTCTAGTCACTCAGTTTGTCCCCCAAACAATTTCCAAAGTGAAATACATTATCGCAGCTGTTATTTAAGTATTAATTTACTCATTTGAACACATTCAGACCCCGGAACTGTACTCATGTAGCAATCTGGTTACACACACACACATGTCTGTGTGTGTGTGTGTGTGTGTGTGTGTGTGTGTGTGTGTGTGTGTGTGTCCGTGCATGTAGACATTGCAAATGGTCAAAATGCATAAATATCGATCTATTATCCAGTGTTGAAAGCATATCAAATGGCAGCTACCATAAAGCTAATAAGACAAAACCAAGTAAGACTGAGAAAGAAAGCAAAAATTTTCCCCTTCTAATCTGATAGGGAAAATCCTCCTTCTACTACATTTATAACAGTTTTTGTCTGAATAGAGTGAGTGTTATAGATAGAGTTTTTCTAGATAATGTTGCATAGTTAGTGTTAGCATGCATTACAACGGTAGTGTAGTTCAAACCATTTTTAAATTTAGGTGACATTACAACCTTATATTCAGAATTACTAACTATTATAGCTGCACTTTTATATTAATTAACATTTGCACATGCCTCTGCATTCAGTACAAGAATACAGGTACTGATAGTGTTCAAAAACTACTAAAAACTACTCTCTTGCATTAATGTTATTAATTCAAATCCATGCATATTATACATAATGAAATTAGCACCATTCATTTGAACTGAAAAAATGCCAAATGAACAAATATCAACACATTCAGTGGATGCTGTAGGGATTTTTGCAGATTAGATGTAACCAATGGCAAGTATTTTTGCAAGAGAGTAATTCTCCATACACACCCATTCCTATTGGTAGTTGTCTTCAAAATTGCACAAACTGTAAGGAAAAGGAATATTCCCCTACCTGGAAGCTGTCAATTTCACACACCTGTCGACTATTTGCCAGCATTAACCAAATGATGTCAGTCACACAGAAGTCAGTGTTATATCCATTTAATTGGTTATCCAATATAAATAGGTTCATAGGCTGGTACTAGGCTATCAGCCCTAGGGCTTATACAAGCCTAGCCATAACAATTCCCTGGATATTTCTTCCCACAGTATTTACTTAACTAGACCCCTGTCTAGCAGGGTGACTAACGTGATCCCCAGGGTGAATTTCCTATCTCCCATCCAATCATCAAGGTTCCTTTTGAAGATGGCCAAAGAGGTGCTCTGCTTGACATGTATGGGCAGTCTATTCCAGAGTCTGGGGAGTCTCTGGGTCAGGAACCTATCCCCTCCAGCATGCTTTGCTCATTGTGTTGACAAGGTTTAGATCCCTGGAGTGTGTGTCTCTGAGGGATTGGGATTTCTTTAAGTGTAGCATGTCCAACAGCTCTGGGTTTGACATGGCCTTGTATGTTAAGCAGAGATTGCATCTGAGTAGATGATATGCAACAGAGTATAGGTGGAGTTTTTTAAGCCAGTCAGCATAGGGCATCTGCTTTAGGCATGTGATTCTTTTAGTGAGGTATTTCTGTGGCCTTTCCAGTTGTTGCAGATGTCTTGAGAGGTACATACCAAATTGGATGTTGTATTCTATAATGGATATAATGAGGGATGTGTACAGTGGGAGAATGACCTCCTTTTTTATGGATGAAAAGCCCTTAGTGATGAGGTGTGCCACATAGAAGGATTTCCTGACTGTTGTGGCGATGTGGTTACCGAAGGTGAGACCACTGTCCACCTTTGTCCCTAAGTCTCTTATCGTACTTTTAGTGTTTAGTGTACTGCCACCTATGTGGTAATTCACAGGTACATGTTTTTTTCCCAGAGGGGATAACTATACATTTCTTGGCATTGAGCTTGAGCCCATGGCTCTGGCACCAAGCATCTGTTTCTGTAAGGCCCTTTTGTAGAATGTCCACATCATTTGTGGATTCAATAAGGGCTTCCAGTTTGCAGTCATCTGCAAACTTTGTTAGCCAGAGTCTCTTAGTGTTGGCCTGTACTTCAGAGAAGTAGATGCCAAACAAGAGCGGTCCCAGGACTGAACCCTGAGGTACTCCACTTGTTACTTGCCTGGAGCCGGATTGGAAGTCAGCTACTTTTACAGTGTGGGTTCTGTCAGTAAGCCAGTTGGTAACCCCTCGAGTGATGTAGGGATCAATGCCCAGCTTAGTAAGTTTATCTATGATTCCAGAGTGGGGGATGTTGTCGAAGGCCTTGGCAAGGTTCAGATAGGCTGTGTGGACCACCTTACCCTTGTCCACAGCTCTGGAGACTTATTTAAAGAAGTCAGTCAGGTTCAGGAGAGAAGATTAGCCCTTCATGAACCCAAACTGCGTGGGTTCCAGTGTTTGAAGGTTGCCAATGTCTTTGTTTATAAGTTCCATGATAATACGTTCCATGGCCTTGCAGATCAGGCTCATCAGACTGATGTGGTGGTGGATCCTCCCTTATAGAGTGGGATAACTGTAGCTGTGCGCCACTCAGTGGGCATGAAGCCTGAGGTGAGGCTATGATTAAACATGACACTTAGGGTGAGGTGCCAGTTCATTTTGTAGTTCATGTAGTACACAGCCTGGAATGTTGTCTGGTCCCATGGATGCTGTATTCTTAGCTTTGGAGAGTGCATTTTTTACCTGTGTAGGTCGTTATTACTGGAATTTGGCAATCTTTCAGTATTAAGATGGGCCCTTTAGGGGGTGAGAGGGGGGTGAAGTTTGCACTGAATCGATCTGCCAGGATATTGAAAATATCCTTGGGATCAGTATATTTAATGCCATTCTGTTGTAGCTCAGAGCAGATCTGAGCAATGCCATTGAGATTCTTGACATAGCTATAGAATGCCTTATGGTTGTGTTTAGAATCTTTGGCAATTTTATTTTCATAACTAGCTTTGGAGGATTTTATGAGGGATCTCAGTTTCTTACTGAGGCTAGTAAGGGAGTTTTTTGCATCCTGGGATTTTCCTTTTTTCTGCAACTGTTTCTTCCTTTTGTTGTAAAGTTTGTTTATGGCAAGGGACCACCAGATTGGCTTCCTTTTTTGGAGGAGAGCATCTTGGTTCTGTTAGGGACATACATATATACTAGTTGTGTAGCTATCTCTATATGTGTTGTTATGACACACATTATTAAATACAGTGCAGCATATCCTGTTCTACAATCCCCCAGATCCAGTCTGGTTCCCCACAACAACTGCACCCATGTTTGTTAGTGAGATGTGCCTTCATGAAGCACCAAAAACAAAAAGACTGATAGCTCAACCCCCTGCTCAATAAGAGTCCTACTCCATATAGTCAGTCCTGTAGAGGCTCCACTTTTGCTAAAAGGAATGCAGGGTCTCCATAAGTGCAAAGCATCCCGATTTTCCAAGTGCAAACAAGCGACAAAGGTACACCTCTCTAGCTATTTGAAAAATTCCTGAACATGTGCTTCCTACAAAGACCCATCTAGTTAGTGAAAAAAATGACACCTCACAGTTGTCTATATATCATATGAAAAACTCTTAAGTGTTCCAATATATACATCAAGTAGAACAAATACGCAAATTCTATTTCCCTGGCTGAGTCCTACAATAAGACTACTTCAGGACCCACACTGCTCCAAGTCATAGAATGTACTACAAGACAATTTCTGATTAGCTATATGTCTCCAAGACATCCACCACTGCAACACAGTCACTTACTAGTTAACAAATGAGCAATTAATTATCTGACTAGTTGACTAAAACCTCTGCACAAATCTTTATTTTTACTTTCACCTACAAGGTAGAAATTTGTCTGTGATAACTGAAAGCCAACCCATCAATAAGAGCCTGAGATGATAACTATGGCTGTCAAACCACAAGATATTGATATTGTACTTTTGAATTCTACTTTTTAAAATAAGCATTATAGGGTTTGCAGGAACATGGCAACACTCCATGTAATCCTGGATCCCATCCTGTTGCACTACAGCCGACGGCAACCATAATTTCACTTCTTGCAGCTGAGGAAAACAGCTGAAGCTCATCTGCCCCCCCCCCCCCCTGGCCCTTGCAAAGGCAAAAATACCATCTCCCTTAAACCATGGGACCCCTTGTCTAAATATAACACTAAAGCAACCTGCATCAGTACACTGACAAAAGCTATCCCTTTTGTCGAAAGACATAGTATGCAAAGTCAAGCAACTCCTTTATATCAGATCTGTTAGAACCATGTGTGGTAGTTAAACTCAAGGAGCTAAAGGTCTGTGTACATTTTACTATTAGTTGGCTGATACTAAAGATACAACATGACAATGTTAATAAGCAGCTTTAACCAATTGTTCATCATAAACCATTTTGAAAAAGATTCCCTTACATTTTAATACTATTCTATGCTAGTTCTGTTAAGTATTAGATATTCTTTTAACTTCAAACATTGACATTTGGACCACCCACTTCTTTCTGAGTGACAGCTGAGATCACTGTCTCCATCACATCATCGCAAGGAGTACAAAGTAATACTCTCGACCTTGGCGGGAAAATCTCACCAAGTCAAATCAGCCCGAAGGAGAGAAAGAAAAAGTAAAACAAAGAGAGGAAAAAAAAGGGAACAAACAAGCCTCAGCTGCATCAGGCAGATGCTCAAGCTCAACACATTTGGATAAGCTTTAATCCTTTTAGGAAAGTGCCTGAGCTAGTATATTCAAGTTTAGTGAAGCCATTTAGTGAAGCTGTTTTTGTGGCTAACAATTTATGCAAAGTTCCATTTCCCTCCGTGATTCTCCTTCAATCAGATGAACACACACACACACACACACACACACACACACACACACACACACACACACACACACACACACACACACACACACACACATACACACACACACACACTCAACTCTTCCCTCAGTTATAATACCACATCACTCAGTCCAAGAGCAACAGCCAGCACAAACAAACAAACAAACAAAAACAAACAGAAAAAGAAACCAAACAGAGAGAGGCAATGACAAATGAAGGAACAGAGAGAAGAGAGTGAGAAGGAAACAGCACCAACTACAAACATTATCCATAACCTCCAGTCTCCAAGCAGGTATAAAAGGGCACCTCAAACACATGAACAGACCAAGAGATCAGTTATACTCACATCTATAGTTATGAAAGAAAGAACATATCTATAGTATTATCATTAATCTAAGCTAACCCTAATAACAAGAACTCAAACATAAGTGAAAGGGACAACTAACTATAAATAAGCTACCCCTGATTAAAACAAGGGAGTGAAACATAATAACTAAGATATTCCTCAAAATTGGAAAATAAATCTTTAACTATTAAGTAACAAGAGCAAGCTTAAATAATTAACTGAATCACTATAAGATTAATTGCTATATTTTAATTGACATAGTATCTTTTATAGGAAAAGGAAAAAAGGAAACCTGAAGGTCAGTGGGTGAAGAATAGAATAAAAGTAGAAAGTTTAATAAAGGTATGTTCACTTGACAAAACAGAATATGCAAGTAAGATTTATATAATAAGTTAGAGGTATATGATGAATTTGAATATTAGATAAAAGTAGTAATAAAAACTTAATTACCTTAATGAAGACTTAATTTAGGTTTCCCCTTTGCTTCTCCAAACTGTTTAGAGAGAAAAGCTTTTATCATGAGGAAAGAAAAAAATATATTTTAACTTGCATGATATGATTAAATGATAATAAGCAAACTAGTTTGAAAGTCATTTTTTTAATTTCTTTTTCCTTTCATTAATTTTCCATCCATTTCTTTTGGTTTGTCTTTTCAAGGAGATGTTACTCCAATCCATGTTTTCTATTTGTTCTAATATATTATTAGTTTTCAGGAAAGTCATGGCAGTATCTAGTTCTTCAAAAAATTTGATTTCATCAGGAAGAAATATTTTAAGTTAATATTTTAAGGAAAAGCAAGTGAAATTTAATCTGTCTCTTATTGAGTTCCTTCATTAAAGGTAAAACCCATTTCCTCTTAAACATCATGGCTGCTGAATAATCATTGTCAAATCTTATACTGCCTTCTACCTTGACTGGAGATTTAGACCAGGCTGTTTTAGGAATTAATTCTTTGTCTTGAGATGAAAAAAATCTCACAGTAGTAGATCTCAGCAAAGAATTATTTTTTGTGGAAGGTATAACCAGGGACCAATGAGCTATTTCTATGCCATAGGACATAGCTTCAGGTAAGTCTAAAACCTTAGGGAGCCAGGATGTAAGAAAGTTTGTCCTGCTTCCTTCTTCTACTTTTTCGAGCAAGCCAAATATATGAATATTGTTTCTCCGAGACCTCTTTTGCAGAACATCTATTTTATTCTGTGATAATGTATTCTGCTTCAGAAGAAATTTAATATTTTTTCCATCTTCAGACAGTCTTCACTCCATATTTTTAAAGGCATCCTTTATTTTAGCTATTTGTGATTTTTGTTGTTTTAAGGTCTGATGAATTTGATCCATCTGTTTTGAACACTTCTCTTTAAAGTTGTCTAATTTGTTGCCTCTTCTGGCCTTTTCAGTCTGTGTGGTTTTGCACTGATATTCATATTTGTAGTGGTTTAATTGTCTAATTTTTGTCCATTCTGTCCATTTTCAGTGCAAGTTCTTATAGGTTGGCAAATACAGACTGAAGTTCTTTCTTCAAAGCTGAGTCTTGAGAATTTGCTTTCATGTGACTCATGACAGGTTTATGAGTGAATACATTTTCCAGATAAAAAATTGACAGGAAAATAATGAGTTATAAAATAAAAAAAAAATTTTGATAATATCCTTCAATACAGCTTAAAGTAGTTAGAGCTACTTAAAAAATCAATTAGGATAATTTAGAAATATAATTTCCTGTCAGAAATAGAAAAAATGTAGCAGATCAGTGAAATTCTGCTGCTAGTCCGTCAGCATCTTAGCCACACCCCCAATGCTGTGTGATATTTGAAGTTATCTATTAAGATACTTTTATTAGCACTCTGAGTCTTTGTAAATATATCTGTGTATGTCTCCCTAATATTGTAGGGTGTATCTGGTATTGCACCAAAAAGTAACTCGTCAGCATTAGCACTGTTGGTGCACTAGACTTCTGACATTAATTCCTTGTGTATTCTGTGGGGACACTGCCATAATGCATAATGTGCACCCTTAAATGTACCTCATCCTGCTTGTGGTCACTGACTGCCATATAGCAGCACTGCATTAGTCAGTGGGTGTATGAACATGGTACTGCTTACAATCTTACTGTGCCTCTACAGATGGTGGAGATACTAATAGACTGGTCATTCTATGTCCACTGCGTCTACACAATACTTGATACAGCTATTTGCCTATTGCAGGGATTTGCATATTAGATGAAATGCACACAGTACTACTTCAACAAAGTGACAGCAACATGATTATTTTATGAAGAATTGTATGTGCAATGACTTGGGTAAAATGAAGTGTATCTGGGGTACTGCGATATGAAGGGTACTAACAGTTCTGACCTAAGAGACAAGCTGGCTAAGAGGGGGTGAGTTAGTACCTTTTCATAGGTGCAATAAAAAATACTGGGCTCTCTGACAAATAGATGTCACCGCACACACAGTCTTGTAAAGTGCTTCAAAATGATCTGAGTATGCAGTAGTATCTGTTCAGCAGATGCCAAATTGTGCTTTGCTGGTTACTTTTAATATAGTTTTTGATCATTTTGTTTGCATTGGCTAAGGACTTACACATGTTTATGTCCATAGCAATATGCAAAAATGGCAACAAATGTTGTGTCAGGCTTGCAGAACAAACAGCTGAAACATCTCCAACACCAATAAATTCTTTTAAGCTTTGCTAGTAACTGTTACAACAAAGACAGACTGACCTACACCTTTATTCCTTTACAATTGTATATACTATAGATAGACTGAGCTACACCTCCATTCCTTTACACATGTATGTTCTACTGATGGACTGACCTATACCTACATTCCTTTATACATATATATATATATAAATAGATGGAATGAGGTACACCTCCATTTCTTTACACATGTATGTACTATAGCCAGACTGACCTACACATGCATTCCTGTACACACATGCATGCTACAGATGAACTGACCTATACCTCCATTCCTTTACACAGATATATAATATATATGGACTAATCAACACTGCCATTGTTTTATGCAGTTTACTATCAAAATTCTGCAAATCTCTTAGTTGAGTAATGACTTACTCGAACCAAATGTGAGAAAATGACATCCAGCAAGTCATCACACCACCGAATGTGGTAATGTCGATAATGGTGACTTCGACATTATTGACATTACCCAACTTACCTTGATGTCTGAGATGTTCAACACATGTTTTGCAAGGAGGCAAGCCCCTCTGCACCCCCACACTTCCTGTTAATTATATATTACACCTCTGAGCTTACACTACAGTGAGGAAAAAAGTAATTTTACCGATCCCCACTGTAGTGCAATCCATTGTAAACAGTGATGCTCAAAACTACCAATGCATGCTGCGTCTCAACATTCCAGAGGTGATTTAATTTCAAGTCAGGATTTTCAGATTCTGCACCTGTACCCTCGACCATCTGAACAATGGTAAATTAGCTTTCAAACTTTTGTTAGTTAACTGTTTTATACATATATACCCTACTGATAGAATGACCTGTATCTCCATTTCTTTGCACACATATATACTACAGATGGTATGGTCTACATTTCCATTCCTTTACAGATGTATATACAAAAACTTCCAAAGTGGATCAGCCTTACTGACTATATTAAAATTTAAGATCAGACTTGATTAAATTATTTCAATGCAGACGAGTGTAAAGGGCAATGGAAAGGCTGTGGTTTTGTTACTTTTATCAGGATACATTTTTTTATTAGAAGTCTTAGTAGCTTAACAGTTAGCACACTTGCTTTTGGTGCAAAAGGCTCTTGGTTTTATTCCTAAACCAGCGAGTTGGATTAGCTTTCCAGTACTGACACTGCAGTGCAGCATAAAGAGGGTGATGTGCTCCTGCGTGTGCCATCCTTAAGATGAGACATTAAACTGAGGCTTCATCTGTCTTAGTTGGTGGTAGCTCAGACAGATATAGTAGATCCCATGGTGCTTATCGAAAAGGGTAGGGGTTATTTACATGATCCATAATTATTTACACAGTCAATAATTCTTTACATTCTTAGTTATTGACAATATATACATAGTTTTTAATTATTTACACTCTATATGTACACTATTTACAAATCACATCCTCTTTTTACATTTAGCTTCAGCTAATAAATCACATACTTTTAATTTTTAGACCCACACTCCAATTTCCCCAACCAATATCTCATTTTTTTCAACATCATTACCAAGTCCCATTTTTCGTTAAACACACCTTCATTAATCCTTTGATTCTGTATCAACCATAAATAACAAAAAGTTTTTAATAAGACTTTTGGCCTCTTTCTTATTTTTGTTTCTATAATAACCAAATTCAATCATATCCACGTTTAAACCATTCACAACTTTAAATTCATACACATATTTTTTTCTATAATCTTTCTCCATAATATTTTTGATCTATTAAATTCCAGAAAAAATGTTCATAAGTTTCAAATGTACTTTCATGTGGCATATTTGCCTTTACTAGTAATATTTGTATAGATAGTCTCCATAAAAAGTGTTGACTTTCTATATGATCTTTTACATCTTTCATTCTTAGAATGATGGCATTCCTTTTTTTAATGTTTAATTCCTTCCAGGGATATATCCTATAATATTTTTCCATAATCTTTGCATGCCATTCTTTTCTCTTATTATCAATTTCATTCACATTTATGTTCCACTATATAATCTTGTTTTGATAATTTTCCATTTCTTTATTACAACAAACCCTTCTTTTTCTTGAACTTGGGGAAAAATAAACCATTCTGTGTTATATTTTAAACTTAATACTTTTGTTAATAATGACCCTTCGTTTTCCTTTAAACATTTCACTACTGTATATAAGTTTAATGAGAACATATACACTACATGGTTTATTAACCCTAAACCTCCTTTTTCGCTTTTCACATATAATACCCATCTTTTCACAAGGTTCAACCTTGATCACCAAATAAAAGAAAACATCTTATATACATTTTTCTCTAAGTTTAAAGGAAGACTATTGATGCCAGATAAACAATCTTTGCTACCAGCACAGAATTTATCAAATAGACTTTTTTTTAAAGGAAAGTCTAAAAGATTTCCAAAACACACACATATGTTTTATTTCCTGTATTTTCTCTTTCCATATGAATTTACAATTTCTTGTTTCCTGAAGTTTATCCCAAGGATATTAATTTTATCCTTATTAAAATGTATACTACTAATCCTTCCATCAAAAGCTAAACCTTGACTTTTGTCTTTATTGAATACAAAACCAATAACCTGAATCATTTCTTGCATTTGTTTTATCACTATATCCATACTTGCTTCATTTTCTGTTATAACAATAAAATCATCTGCATAATTTAACAAAATGGGCATTTTTATTCCTTCATTTGAAATATAGCTTATAATATCTATCACCTTATTCACATACATAGATACTATATTTATTACTAATACAAATAATGTGCCATTTGTCATAATCTTCACTATGTTATACTTATATGCTGACATGCATATGTTTTTAAGCTTCTTACTTATATTATATACATCAAACATATCCCATAATACTGAGTGATGAATCAAATCAAATGCTTTACTTAAATCTCCTACAATTACTTTTGCCAGAACATTTCTAACAAGTATATCATCTACTATTTCCCTAATTATTAACAGTAAATCTTGAACTTTTTTTCTTTTCTGCCAAACATATATTCAAGAAATATCTTTGTTTGTATAATAAATGTTCTATTTTTTTATTCAGGACGAATTTCTGTTCCTTAATAAAAAAAGATGTTCTTCTCTAAACAATCAATCATATCATTGTTTAAATTCTTATATTTTATTTCCCCATGTATAGCTTCTCTTTCTCCATGTTACATAGCATTTTATATTTCAGTTTAAAATTTAACCACCATTCTGACCAATCTTTACAAAATTCTCTCATTTCCACATGATCTTGCCATAATGTCATCATCTCATTTCTCCCTTTAGCATCCCATTTCACTTCATTTATTCTTTTTATACATTTCCCTATTTTATATAATCATCGTTTCCCTTTACCATAGTCCAACTTGCACTATGGCCTGAAAAACCTGTCAACAGCATTCATTGTTTAACTATTACTAAGCTTTCTGACTATAAAAAAATAACATATTTCTGTTCTTTTTTCCCCCTCTTCTATTTGTTCAAGTCTCTAAATTCCAGCATTTTAACTGTCCATATTTCATAATGTCCTTTACTATTCTTACATCATAAGCCTTCTTGTTTTGCTGTCTTAGATTGAAATTAAAGTCTCCGGCTACAATTATCTCCATGTTAACTGCTACATAGTTTATCTTTTTAAAATCTCTCTTTTTTATTACATATGCATATATTGCAATAATTCTCATAACATGTCCTCTCCATCTTACATCGATAATAGAAATTCTACCTCTTATAACAAAGTTGACATCTAATACTTTAATTGTATCTTTATATAAGTATTCCTGAGCAGGTCTCTTTCCTGAAATTCCATATCACATTTTTTTCCCACCACACTTTGGTTTGAATTCTTTCTGACTTTGACAAAAATCTAATGTCTTCTAGTATAATAACATCACTATCTAACTGATTACACCACTCCAAAATCCCTATTCTTCTTTCCGACTTTTTAAAACTATTGACATTTAATGACACAACTTTACATGTACCTCTGCTTTAAATAATCTGCATTCATCCTTTTTCTTTCTTTTTTCTGTTTTTAAATCTTCTGTATGTTTCCTTTTCCTTTCTCTCATTCTTTTACCAGTTGAATTTTCCCTTTGTTTAACTACATTCAATTTAATGTCATCATTCTCATTTAAACTTAATTCTTCTTCTTCAATATTTTCTATATTTAAATCGTCCTTTACTTTATCTTTTTGTATGATTTGTTCTTCATCAGTAATACTACTTTTTTCCCATTTTTTCTACTTCTATTTTTTCAATAACTTTGTCCTTTTTACCTTGTTCTTGTACTTCTGTTATGTCTGGAAATGCTTCATTTTCTTTTTCTTCATGCCCCCCCCCATATGCCTCACTTTTTTACATTTATAACATCTTGGTTCACAAGTTTTTGTATCATATCCTATGCCCCACATAAAAAAAATAGTCTTTTTCACATTTGTTAATTAAATGATCTGTTTCTCCACACAAAAAACATGTTTTTGGGTGTCCCCAATATCCAACCAGGCCTCTAACACCTTCCACATTAATAATTCTTGGAATATGCAGAATGCTATCATTTTCTAGTTTCATTATCACATTGCAGTCCCATGCCACAGTTTATAAACATCTATTGTCATACACTTTTGAAAAATTCAATACATTATTACATAATAAATGCTTTTTCAAAGTCTCTTTTTCCCTTCAGTTCTGAATTGAATCTTATTTTTTTCTTAGTTTCCCTAAAAGAGGGCTTAAGTACATATAAGTTCCATGGTGCACAGTTTTTCTTTTTTTCATTATCTTTTATAAATCTTTCCATTATCTGCTCAGTCTCAAAAAGAATGTCACAAAAAGTCTCTTTATTGATATGAATAAATGCTCTTACATTATTAGTTTTAATCCCAAGTGTCTAATAACTTCGTCTCATGCCTCATATTTGCCCATTTCTGTATCTTCCTTCTGTTTGATCCATACTTTGAACAATCTTTTTCTTCAAACTTACTTCGTTCTCTTCTTTTTACCATGCATTCTCTCTTTTAGCATTTCTGCATAAGATTTCTTTTCAATCTTCATGCCTTCATTCTTTTGCATTTCTTCATTCTGTATTCTGTCCATCATCTTTCCCCATGACATTTCCTTACTATTTTCTGGCTTGCTGTCATCGACCATGCCTAGTGATATATCATCCTGCAACCCTACTGATTGGAGGGTTGTAATAACACACTCTTGTGTTATACTTTTGGACTCAAACAGCTTTTGCTGAAACACATCTTCTGAATCCATGATGGATACATCCACCCCTTGAAACTGCTTCTGCAAAGGCTCTACATACTTTTCTGTCAACTCCATCACTCTGTTGTTATTCTTGACCATCTCCTCACTCTCCAGCACAAAAATTACATCTATTGCCTGACTGACAGCATCAGAAACACTAACATCTTATTCAAACTCCTTCTCTCACTCCATTTGCACTTAGATTCCTGCTTCTCCAGACCACCTTAGCACCTGGAAAGGAAGACAGGAAGTGTCACACCACAAAGAGTCCCCATACATAAAAAAAAATAAAAAAGAGTAGGGGAAGTTCCACAGCTCCCTGGCCAAATTTCCCCTAGTCAGTATACCTACTACCTTGAGTCTCCCATCAAAAGAGGTCATTGGCCTAGTGGGGATAACCTGGTCAACAAAGTGTAAATAAATACATAGAAGTCACTGTGATGTGATAAGGCACAAAACAGTAAGAAACATAAAAAATGATATTTAACTAGTCATAGTTGCTCAATAACATTGAATGCTTTCTTCATGACACTTGTGCAAAAATGTTTAATGTATTTAGTGTCTTAAACCTCACTCTCAATGCACTTTTGGTGCATTAATGGCCAACTGTAAAACAGTATTAGTAATCTGAATTTAAGTCATTTGTAGCCTAGCTGAATCTTTCTTTTAGTAGCTTCACATTCAGGAGAACACAACATATATACCCAGAAGAAACCTATTGCTGCTTTTTAGTTGCCTTTTTTCAATTTAGCCTTCAGAAAGCTAGAGTTGTGGTAATGTTTAACTTTTTTGCCACAAAGTTTATTTGTAACACACAGCACACATTGAAAAGAAAAAAACTATATGCAAATACAATAACAGGAATCAGTGGCAACGATTTCAGATGTTTTACTATACACCATCTATGCAAGACTGATTTCTATTCTTTTCACTATGAGTTGGATTCACTATAAGTGTTAGCCGACGACTGTGCATAACGAACTACACAGCCATAACAACATTAGGCACTCCTGTAACACCTTTTCAGTAGATGGACATGCAGGTATATTATTAAAAGTCATAACTTTTTAGCAATTTATTTGTGTTATTCCTCATAATTAGTTACCCAAGTAGCAGGAACACTACTACAACTGGAAAATAAACACTCAGTATCTCTAGAATAAAAACTGAAAACAACAGTACAGAGATCAGTGGTATTTGTTCCATTATAGTTAACATGTTTCTGTTTCTTACTTTTTTAGCCTATGAAGTAAAATTGTATTTATGCTTTTTGTCCTGATATAGACATTCTGTACCATGTGGTAATCCAATCATTGCTTAATCCTTCCATACCTATCATGTGAATGACATCATTATGAATGTCATCTTGTGTTTCTCTTCATACAATTTTTGAATATTCACGTTTTCTTTTCTCCCATAGTACAAATACACAACAACAACTTCACAGTCTGTTATAAGATAATGAAGACTTAGCTACAGGGTGTCACACAGTTTTGTTCTTACAAAAATGATACATGCCCACCATGTAACAGTCTGGCTGCAATAGCAATTTAACTGAGTTTTCTTACAGGAAAATATATAACCTAGTCATTATATAAGACATCAGTCTAAAGATCTGTGTTCAGGAACTGCAGCACTAATTCAAAAATAACACAAATTGTAATGAAAGTTAAATAAAAGCTCAGGTTATAAAATGAACTATGGTTACTGGTTTCAAAAATGAATTTTAAAACTTTCAACTTTTTTCTTGTGAATTGATTTATAGTAGAAAATATATGATTATTAAAAGCCAAGCTATCCCGTCAGACATGACATCACAGTTTATGACTGGTAGAACTTACAATGTCTAATGTGTATTAATGCAGGATGCTGTAATAAAATACTTACTTGTTCTCCTTCTAAACCCACATGGTCCCACTGTTCTTCAATGTTTTTCAGCAGTTCCAGAAGAAAAGTATATTCCAAGCTCTGGATTTGATGGTGCTTGCTGTAGGCTTGCCACTTACTTAAGTATAAAGAAACACACAAAGTTATCTTACTACTTTTGTACATTTCATAATCTGCAGTTATGAAGCTGGTACAGGATATTATTCAATCCTTGAAACATGGGAATACTTTCTCAAATGTGATAAATGCATTTGACATTACAGTTAATCCTGTTTTTAATGTCAAAGTGTTATCTGATAGTGAAATATTTTTTCTAGCAATATTCTCATAATAAAGATTCTGCTCCCCCCTGCCCAGCTTTCAGAAAAACAGATGGTGTGACATTTGTGTATGGAACTGCACATAGACTGCAGAAGTGATTGCACACAACAGTTTACATTGTTTTAATATTATTTTCATATTATTTTCATAACAGTGGGCCATTCTGCCCTTTTTTGGAAACATTTATCATGAAATATGAATTATATCTGATCAGACTAGAAAACTGATAAAAATAGGTATAACAGTCCAGAAAAAATGTCTAGTATAGAGGAAACTACAGTGCTGTAAACAAAGACTGTGCATTCAATAATACACCCAAAATTACTAGAAGTGTAGGAATAAAAGATGTGTATCATATAATGATTTTAAAAAGTATACTCATTACAAAAGAGGGACTTCACTTCCAAATATTATAAATCAGAGTGAAAAAAATGCATACATATCTGCCAGATCCACATGTCAAGCACTGGGTATTTTATTTTTAATTATTTTAAGTACGTCTTTGCAGCTTACACTATGACTAAAGAAAGTGAATGCACGGAGGACTGGAATCCCAAACAGAATTTGTGGAAAAAAAAAACATCTCGCCAAAAAAGCACTTTTTTTAAATGTTTTTGCCGAGGGGCAAGCCCTGTCCCCAAACTTACATATACACAAACCCTGAAATCACAGTTACTCAAAAAAGGGGGAAATTCCCCCCAAAAGGGAATCTCTTCTGGCACAACTCACTGACAGTGATTTCCTATGGAGGAACTGTGATCATCAGCAAATTACAGCTTGGGCAGGCAAAGCATGACAGCTCAAGCTTCATCCATCTGTAGGATAATCAACTTTGTTTGAGCTTTAACAGATAATTTAATTGCGGTAACTGTATTTTTCCGCAGTAATATTGCAAAACACTTTCAAAATGTCTGGTGGAGTAAGAATGTACTCATATTTCAGTACAAAAAAACAGAAATATGCCTAAATAATACAAATGCATTTTCATTTCACATAACTTAATGGTTTACGTAATAGTTCCAATAGAAAATATAAATTCCATAGAAGAACAGTATATGTATATTTACTATATATCATATACCACACAAAAGAGTATATGAAACAAACCCCAACTAAGTTATTGTTTTAGTTAAAACTAAACATCCAAGTATTGCTGATTCTTTTAGAAAAAAATAATTCATAACTAGTTTAATTTAACTATTAGCAACTTAACTAAGAAAAACACAATTTGATTGCAACAATTTCTCTATTTTTTAAATCAAAAGAAAACAAAGGTCCCTAAAAAATGCATTCAAGGGAGTTTGTTTACACATGCCACATTTCTGTATTCCACCTACAAACAAAGAGATGGAAAATCAAATACTTCACTAATAATGTGTCAGACTTTATTTTTCAGTGTTTTTCTTAAGAATTATGTGCTCTTAGATGTATGGAAGGTTACCTGACTGATGGTCTTTTGCCTAGTAGCTAGCCAAAGTCACGCATTACCGTTCTAGGGTTGCATGCCACATAATGGCCTGCTGTTAGGAATACTTACCTTTTACTTTACTTGATGCAGATGAGACTTAAATTGTTCTTATCACAGTTTTAAAGACATACAGTCATCAAACACCATAAACATTTTGACAAAACATTTCCAAGTGGAAGTATGCATAAATAAAGATTACACTGGTTTAAAAATTCCCAAGGATATCATCAAGTACATCTGAAGACTTAAACAACCAATCACCGAAAAGGATTTTTTAACCATTTTTTATGTAATCTGGATTACAGAATGGGTGGGCAAACTGTACATCAGCACCCTGACTGGAGAAGGAACGTTCTCCAGCAGGGTATTAATGTACAAGTAATGCCCGCTGAATAGGGAGTCTGCCGCTTCATGGCAGCATATCAAGCTACCATGATGCTCAGACAGAAAACACCTAACAACCACCATTATTTTATACTCACTAAGCAGCACTTCTGCTGTTTAGTGAGTGTAAAATGTAAAAAAAAAAAGAAAAAAAAAGAAAAGGAAAATTAAAGCAAAAGTGTGTGTGTTTATGTCTGTGTGTGTAAGTGTTTGTGTGCATGTGAGTGAAAGCTAGATCAAGTGACGCAAAATTTTACACTTGCTAAGCACCATTTTTGCTGTTTAGCAAGTGTAAAAATAAATAAATAAACAAAGAAAACCGTGTATGTTTGTGTGTATGTATGTCTATGAGTGTGTTTACATTTCTGTCTGCATGTGTGAGTGAATGCCTGCATGAAAGCAAAAGAGACTGTGTGTGCATATGTATGTGTGTGAAAGCAGAAGAGACTAAGTATGTGTGTATGAGAGAGAGAAAGAGAGTGAATAGTGAGATCGAGCAAGATGTTCATTTTACATTCGCTAGGCAGTGATTTTGCTGTTTAGCGAGTGTAAAGTAAAAAATAAAACATACTTAAAATAACATGTGTGTGTATCTGTGAGTGAGAGTGTGTGTGTGTGTGTGTGTGTGTGTGTGTGTGTGTGTGTGTGTGTGTGTGCAAAAGCAGAAGAGACTACGTGTGTGAGAGAGGGAAAGTGAAGAGCGACAGTGATCCCTGCTAGCAGCAGCAGCACACATCTCAGCCTCTTAGAGCAAGAAATCTGGACAAATCATGGAGGTAGCTAGTGCCTCAGACTTCTGGGCAGACAAACACTTGCATTATTGTTTGCAGAAGTACTGTCAGAGGCAAGTCAGGGAGCCTGCAGCTTAGCAGAGAGGAATGCCTCATTCACGCTTCCAACAACTACATTATTCGCCTTCTGCTAAAGAGGTGGTCAGATCATTGTGGCTCATTAACACCTTTGCAAAGCAGGAAAAGAGAGCTTTGCTGCTGTTTGAGGTTATTAAAAAAAAGACAGATACTGTGGAATTAATATGGACCTGATGTAAAACAAATGCTTTTTTATTTAAAGGTGAATAGAAAATTATATATATATATATATATATATATATATATATATATATATATATATATATATATTTATATTTTTTTCTGCAGCTGGGAAAAAGAAATTCCATGGTTTACACTTAACTCTGTATTTTACTGCTCTTCCTTAAAAAAAAAAATTTTTTACAAGTGAAGCAGGCAAATATATATTCAACCAGCCCCTGAAAGGGTAACATTTACCAAGTGTCCTGGGACTCTACATGGAAAGAAAAGTTGAAGTCACATTGCAACAGGTGAAGAAGTAAACAAATGAAATAAACAGCCTTTGGGGTGATTTGCTACTATTGTTGCTTACTTAACAAGAATGAAATGAAAGCCTGAAACTGAAATCTATGTCATCACTTACAGACATCAGTCTCTAATAAATGGCAACAAACCAAACATTTTAGGAGAAAGGAGACAAATAAATAAATAAATAAATAAATAAATAAATAAATAAATAAATAAATACCTGCACATTTTTAAAGTGTTCTATTTTGGATGTAAAATGCTTCTCCAATACCATTAACATATACTACTACAGCAAGTTTGAAGCATTAGGCGGAGGAACTATTTAAAATAAAAAATATAGTACGTAAAAAATAAATAAGTAAAACACAACAATTTTACAGACGGCCCATTCTCTAAATGCAATAATGTCCTCCAGGGTATGTGTTAATGTGTAATTAATGCCCTTCCAGGGGTGTAGAGGCCCTCCGCCTGTGGCATCAGGCCTCATAACACCCCTGCACGGGTATTAATTACACATTAACACACATCCTGACAGACATTATTGCTTGCTTACATTTTTCCCATTTACTGCAAATTAGCACAGGCAATACATTTAAACAGTGTGTGTAAACTGAAAAAAATTATTTTTAGTTTACTTTATCTGTATTATACCAGTTATTTCTAACAGGGCCTACCCACAAAAAAAAAAAAAATCCAGAAACAAGCTTTACAGAGTTAATATTTTGAATGGCTGCTTTATAATTATTCAGAGATGAAGTTATTTCACTCCTGCTCTGAAAGCACAGAGTTTTTGATTGACAACATGGACAAATACTAAAAAGAGCACATACTTGTCTGACCTTATTAAATTTGCAGCCGGTAAACTCTATGACTGATGGGAATTCTAAGATGACTGGGATTTCAAGGAATTATCCTTCAAACAACCACTATACTGTCGTCTGGAAGTCATTCAGGGAAAAGTGACTAGCCCCAGGAAATATTTAAATCCCATTTAATAAGGAAATAAGAGTCTGCAATATTTTTGTAATTATAATTGTCTGTCTACTACAAATAGTTAAAGCAATGAATTGCAGATGAGTTTCCGTGTAGCTATGAGTATGATTTCCTTAAACTCTACTTGCAAAGTCATTTTGCAAGATAACCTGTGTGGCTGCCTGTGAAAAAGGCAGTTGTGTTCAGTGTTGTTACAGAAATGTAAAATTAATATTTCTCTACATAAGTAGTAACGACTGACAGTTCAGTATCATAGTCAAACCTGATGCCAGATAAGGAAGGTCTTTTCATCCACTGAAGGATTGTTTCCATACAATGCCTACTTTTGGAGGCATAGAAAATGGCTCTTGTGTTTATTTTTCATCAATTTTTAATCCTATTTTTTATTTAAAGGATGTCTTTTTTTTATATATAAACAGGCATTCCCTTTCCTTGTTCAGTGACAGTGAAATATTTACATAGTGCACTTTTTGAAGCTGCTAAATAATTTGCCAGTGAATATATATATTTGTTGAATTGTATGAGCAGGATAGAGAGAGAGTGTGTACATTTGTGTGTACGCCATGTGTGTATTGTTGCATGTGTATGTTTTTGTGTGTATACAATTATACAACAAAGAGAAAATTCTGCTAAAACAGAGGTACATACAATGTGAGTGTGTCACTAAGAACAAGGAATAGTGAACGTGGATCCATGACATTTGGATGAAAATCATTTCACTGAAAGATTTTCAAATACATTTTAGAAGTTGCAAACCCCCTGTTAATCCAGCATGTGGGAGCTTCACAATTCACACCACAAACTCCAAGGCCATATCAGCTTGAAGAAACAGGCAAATCCTGTAGTAACTGACAATTCAACTAAATAAATAACTTCTGCCATTATGTACCATAATCTTGACTTTTTGGTTCTGAAACAGAAAACAGACTAGATACCAAGTATATGTGGATGTAAATTATATAGTAAGTATTTAGGAACTGCAATGTACCACTTCACATTAGACTTGTGACAGAAATCTGTTCCTTTCTCTCTTTTTTTTTTTTTTATTTTACCTCTTGTCAGCCATGATGGCAAAACAATCCATTCAGATCTATTTCAACTATAACCCATGCCTGAAGTAGTTAACAGCACACTACAGTGGCATACAATAAATAGGTTCAGGCAAAATACATAGATAGATGAACACTGCATCAATGGGAGCAGATGATGTCCCAGGATGCCTTCTAAATAGCATGAAACATGACCTATCAGGCCCTTTGGAATTGCTATTTAACTGTAACTGCCAAACAGGCTTCATGTCTCACAAAAGGAGAAAAGCAACAGTCATAGAAAACATTAATTTAAAATATTGCATTTGTATGTTAGTGGACAGAAACATTACTATAATGAGTAAAAGGGCACATACAGATTTGTATTCCTACTATACTGTACATTATAACATAGTTTTGCATTCTTAAACAGTATAATGGGAGCACAGAAACTCTTATATCTATACTATAAAGATTAATGGGGCTCATATGCTTTTCTGTCCATAAAATACCATATACTACACCATGGATAGCAAACTGCTTCGCAAACAGACAGGGCTACACTGTCCTTGAAAAGGCTCACTTCCAATGGTGTGTACCAGTGTGCTGTTATGAGGCCATTCCAGTTTAGTATTTACTTATCTGATGTCAAAGTTGACATCAAATGTCACTGCTTCACCAATTTTAACAATGGCTGTTAACTTGAAGCCATTATAAACTTTCCTAAGGACTCCTAGATTTTACAAGATGGATTGAACAACAAACAGATGGTGCTAAGACTGTGATCTCAGGCAACATACAAAAAAAGTGTAGTACTGAATCCCTTGGCAAATAGGAGCACCCTTGTTACTACAACAGTAATAGTCCCCAGTCAAAATGGATACTGTTATCAGAGACCTTGGCATGTTTGCTGACAATAAGTTCTTTTTCAGCTAGCACATTGTTACATTTCTATTTAGACAAGCCAATTCCTAATGGTATTTCTTCCAGACCCATGGATTTCATCATACCTCTCTAATCCTCCTTTATTTGACCCATAATTAAATACAACACAATACTCACTTTAATATAATGTATGAATGAACATGAAAGACCAACATTTCTTCACATTGAAAAAACAATAGCAGAAAGCCTTAAGGCTCCATTTCACTTTTCATTCTCTTCAGGGAATCTGTGCCTGGCTTACAAGACTACATATGACCCTGTCCTAGGTAACCTCCTTTATACCTGCAAAGCCAGCAACACCATGAACATCTACACTAAAGAGATCAGCCTTTACTACTGGCATGACAGATATCCCTCACTCAAAGTATTCCTCTTCTGTGGAACAGACCCCTTTTTATTAAACAAAGCAGTTCCCTCAGCATCTTCAAACATAACCTGGATGAGTGGATACATATACTCCAATATACCCCCACTGTACTCCAGAGAAAGGAGTAGTAAGCAATGCGAATTACAGTGGTTCGGCTACAAGTGATCTTTGACATCAAACACCTAGTAACAACCTGAGAACCAAAATGAACAAGTGCATTTTTATATTCTTATGATATCATATAGTGAAGTACGTAGTAACATACACTTTTACATGCTTACCATATCATATAATGGACACATATACTTTTATATGCTTACTGTATCATATAATGAGGTACATACTCTTTTATATCCTTACTATATTATATAATGAGGTACATACACTGTTATATGCTTACCATACCAGATAATGGGACTTAGACTTTTATATCCTTACTATATCATATAATGAGGTGCATACACTTTTATATCCTTACTGTATTATATAACGAGGTGCATACACTGTTATATAGGTTCATAGGTTCATAATAGGCTATCTGCCCTAGGGCATTTATAAGCCTAGCCAGAGTGTGTTTGGCTTTCGCCACCCATTTTAAATTAATTTTGCTATGCCCTTTTTCGAGGTTAGTATACTGTGCCTCTGTCTAACAGTGACACAGAAGTGATACCCGGGGTAAACCTACGATCTCCCATTCACTCATCAAGATTCCTCTTGAAGAGAGTCAATGAGGGACTCTGCCTAACCTGGACTGGGATTTTATTCCAGAGTGAAGGGAGCCTCTGGGTTATGAATCTGTCCCTACAGCATGTCCTATTTATTTCAGTGCTGAGGTTCAAGTCTCTCGAGTGTGTAGCTCGATGGGATTTGGATTTTCTGAGGTGCAGCATGTCCATTAATTCCGGGTTGGACATGGCTTTATACGTCAGGCACAGATCGCCTCTGAGCAGGAGGTATGCCACTGAGTAGAGCTGGAGTTTCTTTAACCAGGCAGCATATGTCATCTGTTTGAGCCCTTTGATCCTCTTGGTGAGGTACTTTTGGGATCTTTCCAGTTGCTGCAGGTGTCTGGTAAGGTACATCCCAAAAGGGGCATTGTACTCAATTATGGGCCTGATGAGGGATGAGTAAAGAGGCACGATGACCTCCCCTGATCTAGATGTGAATCCCTTCATGATTAGGTGGGCTATATAAAATGTTTTTCTAACCACTTTGGTTGTCAAATGAGAGATTGCTATCAACTTGGGTCCCCAGGACCTTAATTACTTCTTCTGTAAATAATGGATTACCACCTATGTGGTAATTTGTGGGCACTTTGTTTTTGCCAAAGGGGATGACTATACACTTTTTGGCGTTTAGCTTGAGGCCATGGCTCTGGCATCAGTTGTCTGTTTCTATGAGGCCCTTTTGAAGGATGCTTGTGTCGGCTGGAGAGTTGATTATGGCGCCCAGTTTGCAGTCATCTGCGAACTTGGTCAGCCACAGTCCTTCCGTGTTGGCCTGTACCTCCGAGAAATATATACCGAACAAGAGAGGTCCCAGGACTGAGCCTTGTGGGACATCACTTGTAACTGGTTTGGAGTCTGACATGGCTCCAGCAATTCTAACCATGTGGGTTCTGTCCTTGAGCCAGTTTGCAACCCATCTAGTGACATAGGGGTTTATATTTAAGCTGGTTAGCTTATCTATAATGCCCGAGTGGGGTATTGTATCGAAGGCTTTTGCGAGGTCCAGGTAGGCTGTGTGAACCACCTTCCCTTCGTCAATGGCCTTGGTGACTGTTTCAAAGAAATCAACCAGGTTTAAGAGGCAGGATCTGCCCTTAACAAAGCCAAACTGGGTAGGATCCAGTGTCTGTAGGTCCCCATTATCTTTATTTATGAGGTCCATGATGATCCTTTCCATAGCTTTGCAGACCAAGCTAGTCAGGCTTATGGGGCGATAGTTTCCAGGATCCATTGAGGCACCACCTTTGTGGAGAGGGACCACTGTTGCTGTACGCCACTCTTTGGGTACATATCCTGTAGTAAGGCTGAGATTAAACAGTAGTTTTATGTTTGGGTTTAGCTCTTCTTGGAGTTCATGTAGGACGCAGCCCGGGACACCATCTGGTATGTACCCTGTGATACAGTATAGTAAGGATATAAAAATGTATATGCATACCATACCATATAATGGGATGTGCACTTTTATATTCTTGCTGTATCATATAATGAGGTACATGCTCTGTTATATCCTTACCATACCATATAATGGGACACACACTTTTATATCCTTACTATGTCATATAATGAGGTACATGCAATGTTATATCTTTACCATACCATTTAATGGGACATATACTTTTATAACCTTATCATACATACCATATAATGGAGGACATACATTTTATATCTTTACAATACCATATCATGGGGTACATACATTTTCATATCCTTACTCTATCATATTGGGGGCACATATATTTTCATATCCTTACAATACCATATCATGGGGTACATACATTTCTATAGCTTTGCTATATGACATTAAAAAGTACCTACATTTTTATAGCCTTACAATACCATACCGTGGGGTACATGCATTTTTATATCTTTACTATACAATATTATGGGGTACATACAGTTGTATATCCTTGCTGTATGATATTATGAGGTACGTAGAGTTTTATATCCTTACTATACTGTATCACAGGGTACATACTTTTTTATCCTTACCATACCATGTAATGTGCTACATACCTTTAAATATCCTTACTATACGATATATGGGGATCATGCATTTTATATCCTTACTAGTCCATATCCTTATCAGTATACATCCTGATAATTTACTGCGATTTTACACTCAATCTTTCTTGCCATCTCTCTTCTCATATTTTCTCCATATTCACCTGCTCTGCTCACTGTGATCCTTCCTCCAACTCTTTTTATAATAAGTATTAACTTTATCCTCAATATAATATGACAGTTTAGTACAGTTTTTATCTTTTCTTTCCATTCAGGCCCTGTTGTCACTACATCTGACCCCGACAGTGCCGGAGCTCTGCCTCAATGACCAACCCCCAAATGTTTTCACTGAGAATTTTGTCATTGTTACAATGTAAGTAAATGTAACTTGAAGAACCTTGTTGTGTATTAGCTTCAACTAGTTAAATACTTGCCTGCCTGTGCTGGAAATTGGCTTTAACATCCCCTCCTCCAAAATAGTAGTCATTCTACTCTAAGAACCACTTACTAAGTTGGCCACTATCTTTCTCTTGACCAATAGATTACACTGGATATCGCAGTTACTAAGTCTCCCTAGCCGACACGTTTCTGCATTCAGGAAATTAAAGAAAACCTGTTCTACTTTGTATTACTCTGTTAATTGCTTTTTACTGGCCATAAACTGATTAATCTCTGTCATTATTTCACTTTAGGATGAATTCCCCAAAATCTAATCCTAACTCTGCCCAACAGCCACACATCACCACATCAACTTTCAACTTCAAACCTGTACTCACATCTTATATAAAACTAATCTTAAACAAACTCAAACCATGCCCTAGTTCAGCTGATGACCTTTCAAGTGAGCACCTTAAAACAGTAGCTGATAGCATATCTTGTTTCAATCCTTATAAAGAGGTCAACCTGGGAATCCCATGTTCCATCTCTCTGGAAAAAGTCACACATTATCACTTTGCACAAAGAAGGAAATTCAACAGACATTGCTAACTTTACACCTATAACAGTTGGATCCCCCCCTCTCCAAAATACTTGAAAAATGTATTCAAAACAATTGCTAAACTATTTCCTGCAGGAAGAACTCCTATCCCCAACACAACATGATTTCCGTCCTTCTCATACTACTAACACTGCACTTTTAACTCATATAGATACTGTAAATAAAGCTAGAGATAACAGCAAACCAGTCTCCTCCATATTTCTAGATTTGTCTAAAGTCTTCAACACAGTTTGTCATAGCAAACCTCCACTTCAAAGCTCCTGAATAGGTCTCTCTCAGCCCACCCATCTACGGTTCAAAAGCTACCTATTCAATAGATATCAGTCAGTAAAACAGCACTCCACCCTCTTCCCATATGTCCCAGTCACCACTGTACCAAAAAAGTTTATCCTTGGTACACACCCCCTTAACATTTTCACCAATACCCTTCTCACACCCACACAGCAGGCCTCCCTAATACAGTATACAGATGACTCTGTTCTCATTTGCACATTTGATAACATGGCAAACCTTCAAAAAATTACTCAGGAAAGCTCAATGACCACTGAAACATTGCTAACTCACAACTCATGTTCAACACAAAAAAAAAAAAAAACTTTTTTCTACAAATCCTTGTGTCATGAAAGAAAAAAATTAAAGTGCTGTCTCTTGATAATACAACCATTGAAGTTACTTCTCATATCAAATTATTAGGGATGACAGTGGGTGATAATCTTAAATTTGACCTCCATATGCAAAATTGCATAAAAAACTCACCAAAAACTATGGATCCTTTATAGAACCAAAACTTTCTTAGCAATGCAACTAAAACTACACTTGCCACTACTTATCTCCTCCTCACACTTCTTCATGGTGCTCCCATCCTTACTAACTTTCAGACATCACAAAAATCAAAGCCTGAACAATGCTATAACAAAGTTGCTACATTTTCTGCATATACCCCTTTCAGAACCCAGCACTGTACAGCACTAAAAAGCCTAAATTGGTTAGAACTTCCCCATCAATTAACATATACACAGCTTCTTAACTCCTAAAAAAATTATCCAGCATACATCTGCTTTTCCAGCAGTAAATAACATTCTATACAACTATATTCCCAGTTGGTCATTATGATTTAATGACCAAAAACTCCTGTCTGTCCACAAATCTATCAAATCTGTTGGACATTGTCTGTACTCATACCATGTTGCTAAGACCTGTACATCCTTACCTGTATCCATCAGGTTAATACTGTCCATCCCATCCTTCAAAGACCACTCTGAAATGCTTCCTAGCCAAAAGCTGGCTCTGTTCTTGTTCAACAACTTCTTATACCATCGGTTAGTAGGAGGTAATTTGTCTTAGAAAAATTCTTAAGCATTTTTGAGGTTGATGGGATGGCTGGCCTTATGATTACATTAAATGAGACTGATTTATGGTCAAATCTTAGCAGGGAGGACATCACACGGTGTGGGGGGGGGGGTGCAGTGCTCTCCCATGTTAGTGAGTACTACATCCAGGAGATTTGAGTGTTTTGTGGGTGTGCTGACTAGCTGGTCCAGAGCATTTACACTGACAAAGTCCAAGAACCTCTGAGCCAGCATGTTTGTCATTGGGTATGTTTCTCAGTCGATGGTAGGATAATTAAAATAACCCATGAGTAAGGTATTGGGCTGTATGGCAAGTGACTCCACAAAGTCCAGGTATGCAGTATGCTTTTCCTGTTTCATGGTGGAGACCTATAGCTAGCTATGATGTGGTAGAGACCTATCGCTATCTATGATGTGGTACGGGGCTTTGCCTCTGGTTAATTGGACATGGAGTACCACAAGATCGTCATACTGTTTTGACCAGTCTTGAGATGTACTTATCCTTAATGAAGATGGCTATACCTCCTCCTTTAGTTCTTTCATGCTCAGTTTGTGGAACGTATGGATGGCATTGTAGCCCTGCATGGCCTAGGTGCTTTCCATGTCTTTAAACCATGCTTCAGTGACTGCACAGATATCAGCATCTTCCGATGTGAGGAGTGCTTCCAGGTAGTGCAGTTTCTTTTTTAGACCCCTAGCATTAAGCAGCAGTACCTTGAGTTTATCTAGAGAGGATTTTATTATGTTGGGAGGTTGGTTATTTTGCCACTGCCTAAAAAATGGCACAATAGGGGTGGTTAATGTCTTTGCCAGTACCCGAAAGCCTAGAGGAGACAGGTGCAGACCATCTCTGGCAAAGCACCGTGGCCTGTTGACCATGTCTTCCCAGGCTGACAGCTATTGGATCCCTTTGGACTGACACCAAAAGCTAAGCCAATTGTTAACGTCAATCATATTTTGTTTGTATTGTGGCATCATCCTTGGAGAAGGCAGAATGCTGATTAAGGCTAGGCTTAAACCTGCCTGATACACATAAGCTCAGTCATGTCTCTCTTCATATAGTCCAGTGAGATACATCTCAAGTCATTCACCCCACATAGACTATGACGGAGTCATACTGGTACTTCTGGTTGAGTGACTTGAGTGCTTGACAGACTTGATGGATCTAGGCTCATGACAGGCAGATAACCATAACTTGCTCTTTATCCAGCCTGGTGAGGGAAACATCCATGTGTCTCACAATGGAGTCATCTATTACCAATACATTAGGTTTTGTGGTGTTACACCTTATGTGCTTATTTGTTGAGGCACTGGTGTGTGTGTTATTATGTGTTGTGGTTGTTTTTTGCATTGTTATATGTGTAAGTAATTTCCATTTGGGAGGCCTCAGATTTTTTGGTAAGTAACTAGTGAGTACCTCTGAATATGTTGGTTTATGTGTCATGTCCTTATTTAGTGTGGAGAATGTGTGTGTGCTGACAACCTGTTTGGCATTCAGTTTGTCCTTAAGTGAGAGTCTTGACTCCAATTTCATAGTGTAACTACATCTCTCACATAAACTGTTTGTTTGTTTTCAGAGTAAGTGGTTGTTAGTATACATGAAGAATTGCTACACTGACTCAGGTTGCCCATGTCTAACAGAATGGCCAGAGAGATGATGGGAAACTGCCCATCCATGATATCAGGCTCTTGCTGTATGTTTTACTGGGGAAGGAAATGGGTTAATTTGACAGGACAGTGCTGGCAGTGCCAAGACTACAAGAGGGAACTATACTTTGTGTAGGCTAAGGTTCATCAATAAGGCGATGCTGTGCAGTGTGTAACTGAGTCGCCCCTACAACAACAGAAAAGCTTGGAAGGGTTTCACTGACAGCTGTCTAGTGAAAAATTAAGCTTCTAGGCTTTTTCATCTATACAAGGGCACTGCTAACTGCCGCTGTGTGAAAAGCAGCACCATGAAAATGTGAGGCTTAAATAATGAGCAAAGATAAACAAGTTTTAAGCTAACTACCAATCAGTAAAGCACACAATAAGCCTTCCACCAGCAATCCCCAACGCAGACAGATTAGATCAGCACACTTCTGCCACAAGGGTGCAGAAAAATACTTTCTTAATGTAGATTAGCTGGCTTGAAGCTCAAGTGTAACAAGACCACACAAACTACCCACATCAGCCCTACAACTAACAGATACAGTATAACACAGTGCAATTAACTTCTTAAAGCAGCAGCAGACAACATATTTTTGAAACTGCTAAAGTACAGTCACAGTACTTAGAACCCTTTTGTGTGCTTTCCAGCTCAGATAGACCAGGTAAATACCTACTGCCACTAGATTAATAATCCCAGTCCTCCTAATGTAAAAGCACAGTAAAGAAGGGTCAGGAGTGAAATGCTACCACAAACAAACTCAAACTATATGAAATGCTACCACAAACAGACAAAGATACAGATACAGCAGTGTACTTTAAACAGCTTATAAAAGTGTGATTATTCAATAAACATCTTCATGTTGTATAAATAAGATAAGAGTGACTCGATTGTACAGAAGTTATAAAGGTACTAAAAACAAGATAAGCTGATTAATAAGCCCTATATCCATTAAACCTGTATGCAGAGATCTCAAGTGCTTCTCCAACCTAAACAGATCAGGCTACCTCCCAGTACACTAGATGGAAAATCCACTGACCTCTTGATGTAAAAACAAGTGCTTTCTAGAATACAAAAATACACTACTTTATCCAACAGCTAGCTATATAATGAATTCTGAGGAGACAAATCAGTAGAACAGACAGTGAGAAGGAAAAGTCACTTTTTCCATATAAGCACAAGGAAAGGCAAATAAATAATTCAAGATATCAACAGCAGTGTAGAAAGAGAGGAGTATATTAAGCTCAATTTACAGTAAACGTGGAGCTTAAAATCACCAGGTTAAAAAAACAGATCAATGAAGGGAAGGATGAATGGAAAAAACTAGCAGGGAATCACCTGTAGTGCTTTAGTTTATGCAGTCTTGAAATCTTTTCAGAAAAAGACAAAGGGCCAGAAATTTACTTTATATCTAAGTATCACTCAAACAATTTGACCAATAAAAAAAAACAAAAAAACACGTGAACTGTTCAGCCTAGCCAATTTAAGTGTCTAGCTCTCACTTAGAACAAAAACACCAGGCCAAGCAGATTTCTTAAAACAGAAAACAAAATGGCTCAGGTAAAAGAGAAAGTAGCTTTATCATTCGCAGACAAGAAAATATAGGTTTACTTTCCTCACCCAGCAGTGAATCAACAGCAGTGCTTTTAGTTTATGCAGGCTTGAAATCTTTTCAGAAAAAATGTTTTGTAATACTTTGGAGCTTTTCTCCCCAGTCCTCCACTGAAAATGGGCTCCTATCCAGTCGGAATTTCCTGATAATCAAATGTCAATAAATAAATAAATAAACATATCAAGTGGTATATACATTTTCATATCCTTACTATATCATTTCATGGGGTACATACTTTTATATATCCTTAGCATGCCATATCATGGCATACATACATTTTTTTTATCCTTAATATACCATATCATTGGGCACATACATTTGTATACCCTTACAATTACATATCATGGTCTACATACAACTTTATATCGTTACTATTCCAGTTTATGGAGTATACAGATTTTTATATCTGCCCCATACTGTATCATGGGACACACATATATATCCTCACAATACCATATTAAGGGGTACATACAATTTTATATTATTATACCATATTATGGGGTACATACATTTTTTATCCTTACAACAGCATATAATGGAATACATACATTTTTGAACTGCGGTGGTGGTACTGCGGTAGCGTTGTCGCCTCACAGCAAGATGTTGTCCTGTTCGATTCTCAACTAAAGCGTCTTCTGTGTGGAGACATGCATGAATGGGCGTACCTTTGTTGAAGGTTGTACGTCAGGGCTGGCAACTCGGTATGTAAAAATCTGCTGCCAATCATTAGCAGACCGGAGTTCCACTGTGGTGACCCCTAACCGGGAAAAGCCAAAAGATACAACAACATTTTTCTATCCTTATGATACTGTGTAATGGTGTATGTACATTTCTATAGTCTTACTATACCATATTGTGGGGTACATACATCTTTATTTCCTTACTATGCCATGTTATGGGGTGCATACATTCTTATATCCTTACTAAACCATATCACAGGGCACATAAATGTTTTATATCCTTATTATACCATATCATGGATCATGTATCATACCATGTTATGGGGTACATACATATTTATACCCTTACTATGCCATTTATTAGGGTACATGTGCATTTCTATTCTTACAATACATCATGGGCTACATTTATTTTTATATCCTTACTATTGTTTTAGGTATAAAGGAAAACTCCACCATTTTCTACAGTTTAACTCAACTCTTAGGTTGCTTTTCTCCCCACAATATGATTTCAGTACTGTGTAGGTACATAAAACCTGCTTGTACTTTATAAAACTTTCATTTATTCACTTTGGCATCAAAGGAAGGGAAAGACCACCCACTTTTTTTAAGCTTAGTGGAATTTGCCTACACTTGCATGACATACCACAGAGAAATTTGTAGTCAGGAGCTCAGGCTGCTGTAAACAAGACAGAGGTGTGAAATTGTTTTCCATCGTCTTTATTGCAGAAAGGAAGAAAATTTACACAGATTAAGTCAGTTAGTGGTTCAAAGGCAGTTGTCACCTCTTTTGTCAAATTTACATAAGCATCATCACAGTATTGAAATGCTAAGCTTTAATTAATTAATTAATTAATTAATTAATTAATTAATTTGGCATTTGTTAACTGGGTTAGTCCGTTTGGGCTGCAGAGCCCTTTTTAGCACAGATCTGAGGAGAAAAGCTCTAGAGATAAACAAATACAAAAACAAAGCATCATACAATATTAACACACAAGTGTATATACACAGGAGAAACAGACTACAACTTATAACTGAACATGCTAGAATGCAAGAGTAATACTGAGGGTTAAACTTTAAATGTGTGTTATTTATACTACTTTACATTTTAAGATGACTTGAATGTAGTATCAAAGATGTCTGCGACATTTAGGGAAAAGTCAGAAAATATTTTTTCTTGTAATTCTTGTAAAGTATCAGCACATTTACCAAAGGGTAAGGGAGGGGCTGTCAATTCATCTTGGACTACAAAAAGATACTTTAAACAAAGGCCTGCAATTTAACAACTGTTTTGGTTGCAGCTGTAGAATTCCTTAGTATACTATAAAATAAGCCCTGAGATGCACACAAATGAGGGCCATTCAAGAAATAAAAGAAGCAGTCCTGTTACACAGGGACGTCGGGAGGCGTACGCACTGTACTGATTTCAGTACAAGTTCTTTAGAAGAGGGGGTAGCTTTTTTAATTAATGAAAATTTCCAGTTGATCCCCTTTATTCCCAATTATTTCCCGGCCTTTTTAAAAGGTTTTTCCACTGTCATCACATACATGATGACATCAGCATCATGAACAGCCTGTCGGAATTTGGCTTGAGGGGTGTGACTGCTGAATCACTGGCTTGTGTTTATGTTTGGGTAGCAGCAACGTGTGTTCGGATGTCAGGTGCAGCAGCTATCCTAAAGGTAAGTGCAGAGCAGCAGGGACTATGGTTGTCATCTAGTTTTATATATAGTGTTGTCAGGTTTTATTTTTCTATATTAGTATTAATATTGATATTTGGTTGCTTTCACTTGCCTTTAAAGCATATTTATTGTTGCCAGCTGTATTTACTCTTATTGTGCTTCCAGCTGTTTAGCAATGCTAACGTAATGCCTGATCGCAGCAGTTGTTATCTTTTGTTCGAGCATTAAATTTGTATGCATTTCAGTATTTTTAGGTGTCAGAAATTGATTGGTCAATTCTGCCTTAAATCCGGTGACAGAACTGTTTTAGTGCTTTACTTTTGGAGGGATTTGCTCTGTCTATGGGTATTCAGGCTTAATGGCCCCTATGCAGATGTTGTGTGACTTTATTGAAGGGCTGCATTCATGGTTTAGTACATACAGTCTACAAATATGATGGCTTCTGGATTGGTGTTTAAGTTTTCATGTTACAAAGGTTTCAATATTTACTATACTGTCATGATAGGTTTATTATGCCCGGATATGCTTTTGAGTGTTTAACGTTTTGCAGTATTCTAGAGCTATGATTACCAACCAATTGTTTTATCAGTGTGTGATTGGTCAGATTTATGTATTTTAAGCTGTGATTGGGTGCAGTTTTTACAATTATAAATGTAGCCGTGTAAGTTACAGTTTGTGAATATATTTTTGTTGTTATATGGCTTGCAGTAATTAGTTGCTTAGATCAACTTTCAGCTTAGGAGCTTACGTGCAAGCTGTTTGATATTTTGGTTCTACTTCTACACGTCGTAGGCTAAGTTTTTATTTATGACATTTTATTCTTTATTGTGAGTTTTTATCCAATACGTAATTGTTGTAGTAGATTTTAACCAATCAGCTATCTTTGATTATTATCTGTTGCTTTGATATTACTATTATAAACAGACAGCCTTGAGTGAGTTCACTTAGCGTGAGTTTTTGATCTTTTTACATATGTTACTGCATTGGTTTAATCTTTTCAGGGCTCTACAAGTTCTCAACATATGGATCGATTTTACTTTTCCTAAAGTATAAGGCCATTTAGACTTTCAATGGCTAGGTTCACCTAAATTGGATAAGAGATTTAATGGTGATTTTAATGGACAGACTGCAGCAGGCCACCAGGCTCACTTACTACCGTGTGTGTGACTGTAAATATTAGAATTGAAGTGTGTCTGAGTATTTGATTTGCAGGGTCTGCTTGTACTGTGTGCGACTATTTGATTTTCAGGTCTGTTCTGCTTTTTAGTTTCATTTACCGCGCACCACGCATTTGAATTATCAGTTCCATTCAGTGGTTCACTACTTGACTCAGGGGAGAGGGTGTGTGTGCATGCAACTATTTGATTTACAGGTCTGTTCTGATTTACTACTTAAACTCTGCATTTTATTCAATGACTGCATTCTGCTTTATTACTTAAACTCTGCACGTGAATTATTCAGTTCATTGAGTATAGCAGGGCACCAGGTCCACTTATGACTGCGTGTAAGTATTTAATTTGCAGGTTCTGAAGTTTCTCAGTATTTGATTTGCAGCTGGTTCTGCTTTAAATTTGTACTGTGTGTGCGACTATTTGATTTGCAGGTCCATTCTGCTTTACAATTTTATTACCACATTTAAATTATCAGGTCCGTTCACTACTTGACCTGGGGGGGGGGGGTGCGACTATTTGATTTGCAGGTCCTTTCTGCTTTACTACTTAAACAGCCCAAATGTAATCTTTATCCACCACTGGCCAGATGCTGAGATACATTTTCTTTGAATGTGGGTTTCAATGCTGTTTCAATGAATGTGAGTTTCAAGGGCAGAGAAGTTTTAATGCTAAGTCTAGTTTCATTGTGAGACTGCATTGCTTTGTTTAGCAGATATTTATTGGTGTTTGTGCTGTAAAATGCAAAATAAAACTTTTCTGGCAAATCATTTAGGAATGAAGTCACTAGATAATGACAGACATTAAGTTTCAGATGTCATAACCTTCAGAAAAATGCATGCTAAAGCAAGACTTGTTATTCTATCGGCTGTCTTAAGTTTATACAAAATTAATTTTTAGTACTGTCTGTACACTCCCCCAATATATTTGGCCTTGTCCAGATTTCCTGCATTAAGAGGTTGAGAGGTATGTGCAAATAAATCACTTTATAGAATTAGGAATATCCAAACCTCTCAACTGTCCCCAATTTTGGCTCAAAATGTTGCTCTCCCCCTAATAATCCCTCAGCAAAATAGCAATTTTGGAAGAAAATGTGGAGGGTTTACAATTATAAATAACTGTAATGATCAGAGTTATACATTATTTTTATTTCAGAAATGCATGTAGATTCTCTAATTTTGTCAGCTGCCCAAGTTAACAGTGCTAATATTAAAAAGGTGTCCCTTCTTTGATAGGTTCCCAGCTGTATTGTGTGGCAATTTTATATTTTTGCATCACATTTTTGGTCCGTTTTTCATAAAATTGTGGTTTTCTGGCAAATTAGTGGAAAATCATTAAGGACTGAAGCTAGAAAATAATGGCAGACATTTGAGTTTCAGATTTCATACCTTTCAGAAAATTCATACTAATGCAAGACCTGCTACTATTCTAGTATCTTTCTAAGTTTATAAGAGCAATATTTAATAAATGTCCCTATTTTTGGGCCTTTGCCTCAGTTTTATTTATGGGTTTGTTGCTCTAAGAGGTTGAGAGGTATTGTGTGTGTGTGTGTGTGTGTGTGTGTGCGTGTGTGTGCGTGTGTGTGTGTGTGTGTGTGTGTGTGTGTGTGTGTGTGTGTGTGTGTGTGTGTGTGTGTGTGTGTGTGTGTGTGTGTGTGTGTGTGTGTGTGTGTAAGAGGTAGGTAGCATACCTCTCAACTGTCCAATTTTGCAGAATGTCCAGATTTTTGCCTCATATTTTTTTTCTGTTCCTCATACATTTTGTGATTTTCTAGAAAAATCATTGAAGGCTGAAGTTACTAAATAATGATTTGAGTTTCAGACTTCATGTCCTTTAGAAAAATTCATACTAGCACAAATCCTGTTATTCTAAGTTCACAAGAGCATTATTTAATATCTGTCCCTGTTTATTTTAGGCTTTGTCCATATTTCTTGCACTAAGTAGGTAGGGTTGTGTGTGTGAGTGAAACATCCTAGTTAGGGGTAGCAGGTGGTTAGTAATTTACTCATCCTCAAAACCTGTACCTTAGTTACAGAAAACAAAAGTATGAATCCTCTACCCCAACTACCATGCTGCATTTTTCAAAGAACTGACTTTCAGGTTCATTTTTAAGGAACCTAGTTTGAGTTAATCTATATTATATTACTGAAGAGGCATTACAGCAAATGCCTCTTCATCGATACTAAAAGAGGGAATCGAGAATTACGAATGGCCATAGCTTGGCTGGGGGGGGGTAGCAGTTTGAGAGCTGTGAGTACAAATTTGAAAATCCTAGTTACACCCCATGCTGTTACAGACATAAGATGACAAAAGGACTGACACTAATTCCATTATATGTCAATGTCATGGGAATACACCTTATGTCTAGCATGACTCATATAAAGCAGACTTAAAATGGATTATGGGAAAGAGAAAAGCTTGAAGAAAAACAAGATCACATTGATATGTCAAGCCCCATTGGCAGCCATTTTGCAGAAAACATATTAAAATTGTATAAGAAGTCAGAGTGATTTTGAGGTGTTAACTCTTTTCTTTAAAGGTAAGTACTGCAAAACATGTGTGCAGATCATGACAAGCCTAGAAAAAAAAAAGAAGAAGAAAAAATATTCAGAAGTTCCTCTAGTCCCAAAGAGAGCAAGACAGGATAAACCAGTGAAGAATTTCAGGCTACTCATTTTAGATCCTTTTTGCTCCTTCATGTAACTCTTTGTGGCTTTCTTCTCCAGTATAGAAGTCACTGGAACCACGAGCAGCTGGTAATAAAGGGGTTTATTAGACTCATACAACTTTTAAAACCGCTAGTAAAACTTTCACCTTAAACAAGGCTTCTTCAGGCATATCAAACAAAAGATACCATCTGCCATTTATATAATACCAAACTGGGTCACATGATGACAATCAGGCTCATTTGTGTATCTCTTTCAGTAAAGGCTTTAAAGATACATAGCCTTTCAAACCAGGTGAAATGTGTGCCCCTAAATATAAAATCCAATTAAATTCTTCCTTTTCAGTGTAATAATTAATATTATCCCATGTACATTATTATCAACTACTCTTAAAATTGAAATTTTAAAACTATGTCCAGATCCATTGTCTCTAATGTGTTTATATAGTGCATTTGCAACTATTTCTCTTTTAATTTCAGATAGGTGGTTACAGATACGATCTTTTAACCTCTGGTTCTTTTTGCCCACATAATACGCTTAACATGCAACACATCTAACCAGATAGACAACATTTCTAGTTTCACAATTACCATATGCATTAAGTCTGAAGATCTTGTTAGAAACTGGATGAGTAAAATATTTATCACAACAAATGAAACTACAGAAAGTACATCTGCCACATTCAGAGGTACCATTCTTAATTGGTCATATCTTACTAGATATATGCGTCTGCTCTTTATAACATAACAACTGCTTCAAACTTCGATTATTCTTATAACGAAGCATGGTCTCTCCTCAACTGCCATCTGTAGTTCTGGTATATCATGTAGGATGTATCAGTATTTCTCAATGATTTTCTTAAAATTGGCAGTATTTCAGTTATATGTTAAGATGCATCTAACTTTACTCTGTAAACATTTATTCATTAGTACCTCTTGGCTAGCCTCTGAGAATAGTGGCTTAGCTGTGGTAGATCTGCAACTCAACATCCTCACAAGTCTCTAGTACCTTCTGCTTATTATAACCTCTATTAACAAACTCTGCAGCAGTGTTATGTAATTGCAACTACATGTTCTCATTGATTGTGTTCAGTCTTGCAACTCCATAAAGTTGATTCTTAACTATGTTGTCAAACATAAACTGTGGGTGCATGCTATCACGGTGTAAATATGCATTTTTAAGCTGTTTTTTTATATAAATGAGTATTTAAAGTATTTAAAGTATTGTTGATGCCTCTAAACATTGTTTTGTCCAAAAAGTTGATACTCTTTTTGTTTAACGTAGAAAGGGACATGTGGAGGATAAATATTCATAAAACATTAAAGCTATCAACACTACCTCTCCATATTAAAAATAAATCATCCACAAATCTACGATAAAAATAACATTCCTTGCTAGACCATTACCCATTCCCATATAAACATAGCAATATTTGCATAACTGTTAGCAGTGGGGGTTCCCATTGCTACTCCTCTCTTTTGGACATAAAGTTGTTTTTGAAATAAAAATGCATTCTTCAACAGAACCATATGTAATAAGTCACATAGTGGATTAATATACTCTTGAGGGTATTCAGTAAAATCCAGCAAACATTCTTCCATGTAAGAAACTCCAGTGTCATTAAGTGTTAGAGTGAATAATGAATCCACATCTAAATTTATAAAAATACAATCAGTAAAATTCACATTCTTAGACCAATTATATAGTTGCTTCAAAAAATAATTTCTGTCCTTAATGATTGTCCCAGTCTTTTGAAAATTCACTTTTATTTGGCTTTCTAAAAACTTAGATGTGGGTTCAGTTACCCACCCTCTAGCAGATACTATAGGTCTAAACAGATGCTTACTCATAGATTTGTGCAGCTTAGGAAGCTCATAAATAAACAGATTGATGGGATTGTTCACCATTAAATAATCAAATGTATCCTCATCTATTCTATTTTGCTTTAAAATTCTTTTTATACTGTTTAACACATTAGTTATAATGACATTACATTTATACCTTGTAATTTTAGTATAATCACCACTATTTAACAACATATTCATGTCGCCTCAGAGTAAGACGCTGTCCGGTTCGATTCTCAGCTAGAGCATCTTCTGCGTGGAGACATGCGTGAATGGGCGTACCTTCGTTGAAGGTTGTGCGTCAGGCCTGGCAAGCCGGTATGTAAAAATCAACTGCCAATCATTAGCGGACCGGAGTTCCGCTGTGGCCACCCCTAACCGGGAAAAGCCGAAAGACACAAAATTCATGGATTCAATATAAAAACTAATGTCTAATACAACTACCCCTCCACCTTTATCAGCATGTTTTATAGCAATTTCTTAATTACTAATTAACTTACTAATGGCACTTTGCTCACTTCTAGTTAAATTAAAAAAATTATCAATATTTTGATTATTGCATAACTTATAAATATCTCTTTCCACAGCCCTTTCAAACATTTGAATTAAATTATTACTATGTGGAATAAACAGGCTAGACCTCTTACACTTGTTAGCACAGTTCATTACGCTATTACCATATAAGACTTTTAAATTTAATGTCCTTGTAAAATACTTTTTATCTGCTAATGTCTTAGCGATGTCTGCCACTGCAGAAGGCACAAAACTCAAACCCTTTGATAGCACAGATAATTTGTCTGCATCCAGGATGTGTTTAGATAGATTAAACACTAGGCTGTTCATCTCCTTGTTGTGGTGCAGCATTAGAAAAGGGGGTTCTCTGATTTAAAGTGACCAGATGATACAAGTTATCGGGATTTCCATCATTTTCAATCACACTATTCTTTTTAGGAGCTCTATTCCTTTTGCGAGGCCACACAAACACATTGTTCCTTTTAAAATTATTTAGGTCCCTTAGCAGCTTCCTTTTTTTGTTTCTAGAAGCCGTTTCTCATAAGCCTGTAAATGGTCATACATTTCATGCAGTACATTAGAGTGCACATTTAGTTCAACCTTAGAGATCAGTTCAGCATATTTTAGCTCAATATCCATGTGCAAATCTTGCTCATTTGGTAGAAAAAAAGCATTCATAAGCTCCATATACTTGAATGAGCAACTGAGTTTAATAAGACCTCCTCAAACTGTCAGGATATTTAGTGAGGTATGTAGGTTTTTTTAGTATCCTAAGACCAAGAGGAACAGCTTTACATTTCAATTATACTGAAAAATTAAGTCTCTGCCATTGCAAATGTTTAAAGTGGTACACAGTCTCTTCAAATTGTCTTAACTTACTTTTAAATAATTCAAAGTGTCCTCTTGTACATGTTTATTGGTAGCACAGTTAGAAGTTTTAAAAGTTGTATGAGTCTAATAAACCACTTCATTACCAGCTGCCCGTGGTTCCAGTGACTTCTATTTTACTTGTTTGTTTTTATTTTTGTGGTCACTGTATTTACTTGCATACTGGCTATATTTTTCTGCCTTTCTTCTCCAGTATCTCATGTCCATTGCTGGGTCTCCTAGCCTCTTCTTTCCCCTGAACTTACTCTGATGTAGGCCAGTGCTCGTGCAGATCTTAAGGGCATCCTGGGGTTCTAGCCATCCAACTTCAGCCAGGGTTTTTCCCTGATTTAGTGGACTACCCATTACTACCTCCCTCCCAGTTGCAGTTATTTGCTTATGTCTGAATGCTCAGCATGTACTGGGAACATGCTGTTTGTGTATCACCCCATCTCTGTAGCACATCAGCCAGTCCAGCCATCCTTTCCACTCTTTGTACCACTCTTCTCTTTGCAGTAACATCCCCAGCCTCCATTAGGAATTGTTGTAGGGAAGCCATCATGACTGTCTTTCTCCCTGGAATAGGCACACCCATCCCTCCTTGCCAGCACCTCAGACACCAGAGCCAGCAATCGAACTCAGGTCACCTAGGGTGTAGCCAGGGCTTTATCTCTTGTGCCACAGCACTGGCTACTATATAATATCATGGCGTACATACACTTTTATATCCTTGCTATACCATGTAATAGGGTACATACAAATAAATCCTTACTATATCATATCACAGGGTATATACATTTATATTTCCTTACCATACCATATCACTGGGTACATACATTTATATAGTCTTACTATTCCATATCATGGGGGGTACATACACTTTTATATCATTATTATACCATGTCATGGGATACATACAATTTATGTCCTTACTATACCATATTATGGGGTACATACATTTTTTTATCCTTGTTATACCATATCACGGTGCACACATTTTTATATCCCTACTATACTATATCATGGGGTACATATATTTGTATATCCTTATTATACCATATCATGGGGTACATATATTTTATATGCTTACTAAACCATATCATGAGTTACCTACATTTTATTTCCTTAGTATATTATATATATTGGGATACATACATTTTATACCCTCATTATACCACATCAATGGATACATAAATTGTTCTGTCGATATTATACCATATCATGGGGTACATACACTTTTATATCATTACTGTATTATGCCATGGACAACAAACACTTATATTCTTACTATACCATGCAATGGGAGTATATTCATTTTTATATCCTTACTATATGATTTAATGGGGTACACACACCTTTATATCCTAACAATACCATATAATGGGCACATATCCATGCATATCCTTAATTTATCATATAATGGGGTACATATTCTTTTACATCTTTACTATGTCCATAAGCCAAACCCTGCCTATAAAGGCAGTATGTGGACAGTCAGAGCAGTAGTTAGGTAAAAAACTACCTTAGGTGGTCCACAGACTATGTCCTCTCAAATTAAAGCTGTGGAGCAAGGGAAAAAAAAGTTTAAAAGATTCTTTCCAAAGTTGGAAAAAAATTTTCTGTTTAGCACAACTAATATCCAAAGGCTTATCATTCAGTTAAAAAGCAGTCATCTCTCTTTATGCAGACCTTCCTCTACCCAACACAAGCCATGTACTGCCACTTTACAGCCTCTGCTCATGACAAGAATCCTACACATTTTTACTCAACCTTCCTCAGTCTTCCACGCATTCTGCTTATGTACAAATCATCTGTTTCCACCCCTACTACATCCAGTGCTGCCACCTCTGTCTATTTCCCTGGTGTTGCCTCTCAGACTTGTGACTCCACCTGCACAAAGATGTAAAGCTATCACTATCATAATACAGTATTTTCCTCAAACCTCAGTTTTTAAAAGCATGCTGTTACAAATTCATTTATCTTTCTTTCCTTCCACTTTCTTTGTTTTATACCATTGTTGAAAAGACCCACCAACATTTTTATCTATTGAAAGATACTGTTGTCTTTTGAAAACTCTATTTATGTTTTACTGTGTGTTCTATTTGCATTCATTTTTTTTAAATTAAAGATACTGTAAATTTCCATCTCTACTTTTTGAACCTTTTGCATATGTATTATATTTGGAGCTTTTCTCCCCAGGGTTTTACTGAAAAGGAGCAACTAATTTCCAGACAGACGGATGGACAGACAATCTGGTAAACAAATTCTAACAGATAAGTAGCATAAATAAAATTACTGACCACAGTGCCGCCTTTTGGATGTATCCCTCAAGCTATATAAAGTAACTGGAAAGGCACCAGAGGTTTCCAACTGAAAAGATTGTTGGCCTAAATCCTCTGAGCTAGCAGGAAAGGCTTGAAGTGCTATTGCTTTTCTTAGATTCTATAGGCTATTGAGGGGAGATCTATATCTTGTCTTCTGTACCATTAGGGACCCAGACCTCCTTGATTTCCTATATCCTCACAAGTCAGATAACTCTTCTAATACCTGTCTCTAGTTCTGGTAATAGCTCCACTAATACAAGAACTAGTGACATAAATCTCCACCAGTACATAAATAAAATTTGATGGAGAGATACAATTATTACACAACACCTACCTCACCTCTGAACAGACCTCCCCCGCAAGTTAAACAAGGTGATACACTAGTGTTCTTCAATTAAACCAGGATGATTGGATGGGTACCCATACATTTTCTCTGCTATTAACCTACTTTGGCCATCTTGAGAAGGAGAATACAGCTTGAGGGTGGGTACTGGTAAAGTAAACATTGTCTTGTGACATAATTGCCTTGTATTTTTTAGGATCCTATGCTCCTATGATACTTTATAAAGGAGTCTGTACATGTTTATATTCTGAGCATGTAGTATAAAGTGGCACACATACATTCATTTCCTTACTTTAGCATATGATGGGGCACATTACACATTTATACCCTTACCATGCAATATAATGGGGCATATAGATTTTTATATCCTTACTATACAATATTATGGGGTAAATTCACTTTTTATCCCTATTATATCATTTCATGGGTGCACATATTCAATTTTGGAAAAAGCAGCTTTGGTTTTAACTTCAAACTGGAAACTTAATGAGATGTCAAGTGCAAAATCATTGCACCTGGTAAATACTGAAATGTTGTGTTGTAAGTAGAATTTTCCCCTGTCCCCTAATTTGTGGGACCTGGAGTATTGTTAAATAAGTTAGGGACTGTGGTAGCAGTCTCTGACTGCACTCAGGGCCAACTGTCACATTTTTTAAAATTAAAATTTCACTGTTTCAGTACTTACTGGCAAAGATCTCAACTGTCCCAATTTGGGTAAGCTGTCCTAGCCTAAATGGTAAATTGTTATACTCCCCTACCTAAACTGCCAGTAATAATTCCAAACGTACATTCCAGCTCACCCACAGGCTTTGATTGACCTTTACAGGCAACAAATCTCCCCAGCCTCTTTATATTGTCTTCCTCTTGACTAAACTGACTTAGATTTTGGAACTTTTGGGAAAGACTGACGGATAAAGATAAAGATTCAGACTAGCCTAAAATTATTAGATTCTGTCTCTCAGTTCAAGCAGGCCTCTAAAAGTGACTGATTTTAGATTTTTCAGTGTGCTCTGTAGCTAGTGACCACTCATTTATTACTTTGCTTTTATTAATTTTGCCACTCACTTGACTCATTGGCTGCTGCATGCATTTCATCTCATCTCATGTAACAAGCTAATAAAAGAATATTTGTGTTTGCTAGATGCCAACGTGCCACTGACTGAGAGTGACTGAGGGCACACTGACCACTGTATCAAGCCAGAAACGAACAAGCCTGCCACAGACAGACACAAAGAACTGTGTGTGCTGTAGTGCTGCTGTGTTTCCCCTGAGCATCTCCTCAAACTTTAGCTGGCTGATCATGCCTTCTGCAGGTAAGGTCATCAGACATCTGATTTTATGGCTAAAATATTCAAGCATTTTCAAGTTATGAATTTTCTTAATCTATGGGTGAAAATATTAAAAAATGGGCAACAAATAATAGTTGTGGTAAAGGAGGGGGGGATGTAACTACAAATGAAGCTTCCAAATGTGTACTGTTGCAAAAGCAGCAAAACAAAATAGAAATGAAAGACATTAAGGTGGCAGAGCATGAGAACAAGTTATGTGGAAACACAGATTTTTTTAAAACTGTGTTGCTTATAGCAGTATGTCACAGTTAACACACTGAAATAGACATACTAAGATGGTTAGAGGACGTGGGGGTGGGGGGCAGTGAAACTTAAAAAATATGCGCTAGCCAGACAGCGGTAGTTTAGACAAGGGAAACTTGAAACTGCTGGGTTTCTCAGGACTGATTACTGCTTCTGGTACTGGGAAGCTCAGAAGGAAATCACGACAGGGACAAAAAAAGTGTAGCTTGAAACCCCATACTAATCTAAATAAAGCTTCCTTTCCTGCATCTCTCAGTACGAGTTGGGCATAGTCAACCATTATGTTTTTGTTTGGTGAAACTAAGAAAAGGGAAAATTTGAATCACTGACAAAGTGGCTCAACAATTTCCATATTTAAAAAAATAACATTCATAGCAGATTTCCAAGTTTCTCAGAAGACCGTTAGTGACACAGCAATGGGGGTTTGGTCATTTGCAAGCACATAAAGGTAAAACAGTGGGGTTGATATACAATGTACCATGGTTAGGCAATGCTTGTCATTTGTGGGTGAAAGCAGAGATAATGAAAGGGAAAGGTAGAGAGGGTTATTCAGTAATGAAAAAGGAGGGAGACCTAGTATGAACCAGTGCTCACAGAGTGAAGGAGATCTGGTATTATTTACAAAGGCGAGAATGAAAATATAGAACTGAACGATAGTGGCACTTTATCAATAATTAAGCTAGCTATATTTGTGGAAGTGAGGAAAGAACTTGATTTTCAATGCCTAAGTGAAAGTGGAGGATTTGTTTATCAACAAATACTGTTGGAGATTTTTTTCTTTGCTTTGACGTTTATTGTCTGCTAATAATTTATGCTCTTTTTGCCAACTCTCGTGATGCTATATTAATTTATATTTTTTAAACATCTTTATTGAATTATCACTTGTTACATAGGGAAATTTACATTTATATAAAAGCAATGCAGAGAAAGAGTTTATATAACGTGAAAGCGTTGCTAATAAATCAACTAACTTTTCCTGCTATTAGACTGTTGGATTTTATTTTCTTTCATTTTTGGTTTACTATTATTTGGAATCCATTAAGCTACTTTAGATTAGTTTCTGTTGTGCGTCTTGTTCTTAAGCATGGCATCTCAGTTCTGGTTTTAAACAGTGTAAGCGGGGCTTTACATTCACAGGAACAAGACTACATATTTACCTGCATGTAAACAGATGAAGTCAACTTCCTGGATTACTATGCTGAATAATTTGTCTATTGCTCAATATGTACTAGATGTTGTAGATGAATTCTTGGTTAATTTATTATCTGACAAAAGTAAAGTACAAATAGAGTTTCACAGCACAGGGCGTAAACTGAGACAACTGCTCATCAGAGACAACCAGGAAGTAGGGGGCGTAAAGCATTATGGGAAGCTATTATTGAAACAATTATCACAGTGAGCCAGAAAGTATGTGAAATGCAAGATAAATGAAGGTTACCAAGTCAGCAGTTTAGAAAATAAATACAGAGCCACATATTGGGGGGGACAAGAAAAAGACATAATCTGTAGTTTAAAAAAAGCAACTATTGCCTTCACTTTCAGGAAGGTACCCTAGACAAAATGACTATATCCATGGCTTTTATAAATATTCCACAAATGAGCTTCCTCAAGCATTATTACAGAGAGTTTATCAAGAAGCCCTGAATAAAGGTAACACAATATTTCTTTCTTGGTCTGCCTTACTACAATGTTTCTCTTTAAAAAGCCACAGACAATTTCCCACCCACAGATGACTTCCTTATCCCATTACATCCAAAGAAGAAGATCCTTTAGCAAAGCTCTAGGCACAGTGCCTAGAAAGTCTGATCCTCAAACTAGTTCTCCCAATGTACTGTGGACTTCTTAATGTCATAGATGTCATGTGGAATGTCCTCAGATACAGTTTGAATATTACTGAAACAGTTAAAATGCTCATAACTTCTTAGGCAGGAGACTTCCAGCAAGCTCTGGCTTCTCTGCTTTGGGACATCATGTGGGAAACAGTCCATGGCTGCAGGATCAAGCAAGCAATATTAATGTGTAATTAACACATGCCCAAGGGTGTTCTGAGTTCCAACGCCACAGGTGAAGGGCCTCTACACCCCCTGGAAGGGTGTTAATTACACATTAACACACACCCTGAAGGTCATTATTGCACTTAGAGAATGGTCTCTCTATAAAATTGTTGAGTTTAATTTACTTATTTATATATTTTTATTACTATATTATTTTTTATATATTTTTGATGTAAAATAGTTCTTCCATGTAATGTTTCAATGCTGCTGTAGTATATGTAAATGGTGTTAGAAGAAGCATTTTACATCCAAAATATATAATTTTTAAAAAATATCTAGATATTGGCTTTATTTTTGGTCCCTTACTGCTAAAATGTGTGGTTTCGTACCTTTCATTGGGGATTGAAGTCACTAAATAATGACATACATTTGACTTTCAGACTTTATTTCCTTCAGAAAATGAATGTTAACACAAATCCTGTTATTTAACTTACTTTGTAATTTTTATATGTATGGCATTTAAAATCTAATCCTATTTTTGAGCCTTTATTTCATTCTTTATCCAGATTTCTTGAGCTAAAAGGTCGAGAGGTAGGCAAACTGCTGCTGCCAGTGGTCCATCATCTCACTGTCTCTCACACACACACACACACACACACACACACACACACACACACACACACACACACACACACACTTGCACTTCAGAAATATGCGTGATAACACAAGTCCTATTATTGAAGGAACTTTGTGATTTTTTAAGAGGAATATGTTCCTGGTTTGAGCTTTTCTTCCCCCTTTATTTTAGGTTTTATCCAGTTAACTTGATCTAAGAGGTGAGATGTAAGTAAACCTTCTCAGTGCTGCTGTTGCTCGATCATTCTCTCTCTCTCTCTCACTCATACACCTCACTTCCATGCACACAAGCATGCATTCAAACACACAGACAGAAACAAACACACAAACAGAAACATACATACACACAAACATAAACATACACCCACACACTTTTTTCTGTTATACTTAATTTTTATACTCCCTAAACAGCAAAAGCCCTGCTTAGCGAGTGTAAAATAATGGTTCTATCAATCTTGGTTTCACTCACATGCACGCATGTACTCACTAACTCACACAGAGATAAACACACAATCATGCAATTTTGTTTTTTAGTTTTCTTTTTTTAAATATATTTTACACTCGCTAAACAGCAGAAGTGCTGTTTAGCGAACATAAAATAATGGCAGATGTTATTTTTGTTTTCACTCCGAGATCCACAAAAGCTTGATATGCTGCTGTGAAGCAGCAAACTCATTTTTCAGTCGGCATTACATATACATTAATACCTGGTTGGAGAAAGTTCATTCTCCAATCAGGGTGCTGATGTACAGTTCGACCATTCACTAAGAGGAATTAAACAAGTCTTTGTGAACTGCTTACAGTAATCTGCTATCTCAGGTCTGCACAGATGGTAATGTTTCTATACCTTGCACCCTGCACTGGACACTATGCAGAATTTACACTTTCCACTACTTTATTCATTCTTGCTATTAGAATTATAGAGATTTACACTAGAACTAACAAGGTCCAAAGTGGGAAAAATTCAAACAAGGGAAGATGTTATACTTCAGGCTGGTATGCAGATGAACTTTAACTTTGGGTTAACAAGTCCAGCACCCCACCCCCACTCCTCCATAACTTGATTTAATGTATAAATACATCCACTGTTCAGGACTATGAATCCAAATAAATCATTAGTTTACATCCTCAATAAAACCTATGTAACCATTCAGAATACTCTCCAAAACTCATCCACACTATATACTACAAGCATCACATACATCAACATTCAATATAGCAGCTCTGTGGAGTCAAAACTGCAATCAAATCTTAAGTCTCTTTTTAAAGGGATGCAAAATAATGCACTCTCAATGTGACATTTTTTCTGCACTTCTAAAGTAATAGGTATTAAAATAAGATTTTTGTTTTCTTTTTTTTATCAGAATTGATGATCTGTTTTCTTTACCATCCATTATATAGCCTTTCTAAATTGATCAAGAACCACAAAAATTCACAGCAGTTGCAATATTAAACTTAAAACCAATTAAAAATGATCATTGACTTCCCCAGCTAAATATATAATATTTATTAGGTTATTGGTTGAGTACTTTCATTCCTAAGTAATAGACTTCAGGTATATTACTTAAGGTTGAAAGTAATCAACTGCTAATAAACGTTCACTGTTTATTCAACTCTGGAAATCAATGTTCTTTGTAAATTGCCTGATAACGTCTGAAAATTAAGTCAATATAAGGGTAATGCTATTATCCAACCTAGAGCTATCTCCCAATAAATCCCTAGACCTAAAAAATCCCTGTCCCCTAATCCTAATCCTGAACCAACTCCCGTGCATGCCATAAGCCTAAAATCCCCCTCTTCTTCCCTAACCCTAACCTACAGCTATCTCCCAATCACTCCCTATAAGGGTAATGCTATTATCCAACCTAGAGCTATCTCCCAATAAATCCCTAGACCTAAAAGCCCCCTCTCCTCTATAACCCTAACTCTGATCTAACTCCTGTTCATACCATAAATCTAAAATCCCGCTCCCTTCTCAAACCCTAACCTAGTGCTAACTCTCAATCCCTCCTCTCCCTAACCCAACATACATCTATCTCCCAATCACTCCCCATACCTAAAATCCCCTTCCCCTCTATAAGCCTAACTCTGATCTAACTCCTGTTAATGCCATAAGCCTAAAACCCCCCTCTTCTTCCCTAACCATAACCTAGAGCTATCTCTCAATCACTCCCTATATCTAAAAGCCCCCTCCCCTCTATATCCCTAACTCTGATCTAACTCCTGTTCATGCCATAAATCTAAAATCCCGCTCCTTTCCCAAACCCTAATGTAGTGCCAACGCCTGATCGATTCCTACACCTAAAATCACCCTCCCCTTCCTAACCCTAATATAGAGCTACCTTCTGATCACTCCCTAGACCTAAAAGATCCCTCTCCCCTAATCCTAATTCTGAACCAACTCCCGTTCATGCCATATGCATAAAATCCCCCCTTCTTCCTAACCTAGAGCTATCTCCCAATAAATCCCTAGACCTAACATTCCCCTCCCTTCCCAAACCCTAACCTAGTGCTAACTCTCAATCCCTCCTCTCCATAACCCTAACATACATCTATCTCCCAATCACTCCCCATACCTAAACCCCCCCATAACCCTAACAGTGATCCAACTCCTGTTCATGCCATAAATCTAAAATACTGCTTCCTTCCCAAACTCTAACCTAGTGCTACCTCTTTATCCCTCCCCTCCCTTACCCTAGCCTAGAGCTAACTCTTCATCGCTTCCAAGACCTAAAATCACCTTCCCCTCCCTAACCCTAATATAAAGCATTACTCTAGTTCCAACACCCTAGCCCAAAGATTCCTAGAATTTATAAACTCAAATGCTATGGAACAACTTGTTACCACTCCTACAAGAGGGGAAAACATACTGGACCTGATCATCACCAACATGGGGACTCTATGCTCCAGACCAGAAGTGTATCCCTCACTGGTAAGATCAGACCATAAACTAATCTCACTGGATATTCACATCCCGACCCCACCCCCTGCCCAGAAAACCACAGTGAAAAACTTCTCTAAAGCAAATTTCACACTCCTCAAAACTGAGGTGGAATCCTTCAAAGCCTCCGGGCCTGTGGAAAATACGGCCCAGACCGCAGAATCCTTTATAAACGCATTCTATGAACACCTTCAGGAATGCATGGATCATGCAATCCCAAATAAAACCAAAACCCAATCCTCCAAAGGCAGACGTCCTGTCTGGTGGACCCCAGCCATAAACAAACTATACAATAGAAGGAGGAAGCTACTACATGATAGAGCAAAATCCCAAAAGGGAAGGCATCTCTGATCAGTATTAGCAAAAAACTACGGGCACTCATAAAATCGTCTAAGACCAGCTTTGAGAGAAAAATTGCACAGGACACTAAGGATAATCACAAGGCTTTCTTTAGTTATGTTAGGAACCTGGGTGGGAATTCCCAGATATGCTCAGAATTAGTCCAAAATGACAAAAAATACACCAAACCCACAGACATTGCCAACATCCTAGCTGACAGGTTCAGCGCAAACTTCTCCCCTCCCCACCAAAAGGGCAAATATCTATCCCAGCAGAGTGCTGCCCCCTGACATCTCTCCAAAGCCAAAAACACAGCATCAATGGGACCAGACTGTGTCCCAGGCTGCATCCTACATGAACTCCAAGAAGAGCTAAACCCAAACATAAAACTACTGTTCAATCTCAGCCTTACTACAGGATATGTACCCAAAGAGTGGCATACAGCAACAGTGGTCCCTCTCCACAAAGGTGGTGCCTCAACCGATCCTGCAAAGTATCACCCCATAAGCCTGACTAGCTTGGTCTGCAAAGCTATGGAAAGGATCATCATGGACCTCATAAATACAGATATTGGGGACCTACAGACACTGGATCCTACCCAGTTCGGCTTTGTTAAGGGCAGATCCTGCCTCTTAAACCTGGTTGATTTCTTTGAAACAGTCACCAAGGCCATTGACGAGGGGAAGGTGGTCCACACAGCCTACCTGGACCTTGCAAAAGCCTTCGATACAATACCCCACTCAGGCATTATAGATAAGCTCACCAGCTTAAATATAAACCCCTATGTCACTAGATGGGTTGCAAACTGGCTCAAGGACAGAACCCACATGGTTAAAATTGCTGGAGCCATGTCAGACTCCAAACCAGTTACAAGTGGTATCCCACAAGGCTCAGTCCTGGGACCTCTCTTGTTCGGTATATATTTCTCGGAGGTACAGGCCAACATGGGAGGACTGTGGCTGACCAAGTTCGCAGATGACTGCAAACTGGGCACCATAATCGACTCTCCAGCCGACACAAGCATCCTCCAAAAGGGCCTCATAGAAACAGACAACTGATGCCAGAGCCATGGCCTCAAGCTAAACACCAAAAAGTGTATAGTCATCCCCTTTGGCAAAAACAAAGTGCCCACAAATTACCAGATAGGTGGTAATCCATTAAGTACAGAAGAAGTCATTAGGGACCTGGGGACCCAAGTTGATAGCAATCTCTCATTTGACAACCACGTGGCCAAAGTGGTTAGAAAAACATTTTATATAGCCCACCTAATCATGAAGGGATTCACATCTAGATCAGGGGAGGTCATCGTGCCTCTTTACTCATCCCTCATCAGGCCCATAATTGAGTACAATGCCACTTTTGGGATGTGCCTTACCAGACACCTGCAGCAACTGGAAGGACCCCAGAGGTACCTCACCAAGAGGATCAAAGGGCTCAAACAGATGCCATATGCTGCCCGGTTAAAGAAACTCCAGCTCTACTCAGTGGCATACCGCCTGCTCAGAGGCGATCTGTGCCTGACGTATAAAGCCATGTCCAACCCGGAATTAATGGACATGCTGCACCTCAGAAAATCAAAATCCCATCGAGCTATGCGCTCGAGAGACTTGAACCTCAGCACTGAAATAAATAGGACATGCTGGAGGGACAGATTCATAACCCAGATGCTCCCTTCACTCTGGAATAAAATCCCAGTCCAGGTTAGGCAGAGTCCCTCATTGACTCTCTTCAAGAGGAATCTTGATGAGTGGATGGGAGATCGTAGGTTTACCCCGGGTATCACTTTTGTGTCACTGTTAGACAGAGGCACAGTATACTAACCTCGAAAAAGGGCATAGCAAAATTAATTTAAAATGGGTGGCGAAAGCCAAACACACTCTGGCTAGGCTTATAAATGCCCTAGGGCAGGTAGCCTAGTATGAACCTATGAGCCTATGAACCTATAAAGCTAATGTCTGATCACTCCCTATACCTAAAAAATCCATTTCCCCTAAACCTAACTCTGAACCAACTCTCGTTCATGCCATAAACCTAAAATCCCCCTCTCCTTCCCAAACCCTAATCTAGTACTAACTTTCGATCCCACCCCTCCCTAACCCTAACCTAGAGCTATCTCCCAATCAGTCTCTAGACCTAAAATCCCCCTCCCTTCCTAAACCCTAACCTAGTGCTAACTTTTGATTGCTCCCTAAACCTAAAGGCTCCCTCCCCTCCTTAACACTAACCTAGAGCTAGCTCTCAATCACTGCCTAGACCTAAAATCCCCCTCTGTTTCCTAAACCTAAAGTCCCCCTCAGTGTTTCCCTGCTTACCAATTCTGCTACAAGACCTTCATTGCCTATAACTGTTGTGGCACCTGCATCTCTGAACTCACATTTGAGTTCAAGAAGCTGCTTGGCCAGGTGGGCAGACAGGGAAACAGCCGATCAAGCCCCTGGCTGTGAGTCCCTGGATTTTGATCAGTGAGGAATGGAGTGGCTGTGAGGGTCCTCTGCATTGTTGAACAGTTTCTCATGTTCATCAGTTTGCAGTACAGGCCTTCTTCAGTGAGAGTATGCACTTGACTTTGAAGAGCAAAGTTTTATGGGTCTGTGTGTGCTCAATAAAAATATTAAAATTACATGCGCTGTGAGATATTTTACTAAGATTATGAAAAGATTAGTCTGAATTACTTTCTTCTAAAACTGGGAAAGATGGTACAGAAATAAAAGAATGACACAAAAGGCTCATAACAATGCTGCAAAAAATTACGTACTAAGACATATGGAAAGTCATTAGGCCACAAGCTGCATTCAGCTGCTCGATCAAACACTTTCATAGCACAATCAAAGCTTGTAGAATTAAGAAGCAACTGAAACACAAACAAGCTTCAAAATATAGCAAAGATATCCCACTGCTAGTACTCTTATCATCTACAAGGTGTAGTCTACAGTATAGCAGGACATTTTGACTCTTGGTATACATTTTCATAACTGTTGGACATTTATGTTATACTATAACTGAATACTGCACAGATGTACAATAACACTGTTCATTTCCTTGACTTCTCTTGCCCATTTTATAATTAATTATGCAAAGTGCCTTCCTCAACAGTTTCTGATATTTGGTTTGGGATAGTGGCCTATCTCAAGGAGAACATGTACATGACATTGAAAAGCAAGCCTGTCAACATTTATTTATGCCTAAAACAGATTTATTTTTACTGACAAACACATAATAATACAAGCCAAATAAAGGGATATAGTATACTGCTATGAAAGAAACAGGGCTTCTGTCTGTGATTCAAGTGCTTTGAAGAGTTCTTCAGAAACATCTACCAAAAAATCAATAGATGTGTATTTTGCTGAAGTTCTTTTATTAAATACTTAAAATTCCACTTCTGAAACACACAGGAGTATAAAAAAATCAATAGGACGTAACATTTTGGTAATTACAAATGTCCATGTAGCTGGTCTTGTAGCATTTTGTAAAGTGTAAGTACATTTGTGCATTGTTACAAATTGATGTATTTGTATCAGGTACCTAAGAAGAAGGTCACAGCTGTTCATTTGTACCATTTTGCTCTTGTAAGACACATCCACCTTTTCTGGGCAAGACAAAGCTGATGTGAAGGTTTTTCCTATGCACTTTTCACACAAATCATTACATTCTTGACTACTTAGAAAGGATTTCAACAGCATAGAACTCACCAAAATCATTAATTTTGCCAGCTGTGCAGAATATATATGTTGCTGATTATTTAGTACTTCACCAATAAGTAACAACAAGCAAAATTAGTTATATAAATCAATTCAGGGCTTATTATACTAGGGAAAGAATAACACCCTGTACTTGCTTTTTTTCTCTTTAATGCAACAACAAACACTGCAACATACCAGATATTCTCCAGCTGTAGAACACCTTACCAAAGATATGGCTGTGTAAGCCAAAACACTTAAAAGATCGCAACTTAATTGTTAGACGTTTACTTATCATTCGTATTGATTGCTATTGATTGACTGATCAATTCAATTTGACTTGAAGATCTTGAAGTTCAACAGCTATGTCTGAAAGGTAGCTTTCAAGGTACATGGAACAGAAAATACAAGTTACATTTAACAGCAGACCAAAAAATACAGGACAGAACAGGTATAACAATAATTACAACATGATAAACACTGGGTTAACGGAAGACATCTGCAACCTTAGGAGACAAAACAATGCAGGCAAGTGCAACAAACAGGTTTACATGCAGTGCTATTCTTGAAAAACTGGAGAGCTAACTGACCATGAAGGGGGAAATGAGAACAGCAGTGACGGGCTTGTGACAGAACAAGATGCAGAGAACAGGAAGAAGTGGAAACAGATGATCCCCTGTGGTGACACCTAATGGGAGCAGCTGAAAGAAAAAGAAGAAGGTGACAGGCTTGGACAGAGAATCAAAAGAGCCTTGGCCAAAAGCAGTTTTCATGAATAAAATATGAGTTTCTGAATTTGCCTTAGTTAATGTGTTTGTTTAAGATCAAGGAGTGGTTTTGGAAAGTTGCATCATTACAATTCTACATTACAAAAGGCACCACAATCAGAAGGAACAAGACAGAACTAAGCATTGTTAAAATCTTACCTGAAGAATATAGCCAATTCAGAGTCAGAGGATACTCCACAGTGTGGTGTTAGGGAGACAGTATTGAGTCATATGAATGCAGCAGAGTTCCTCACCAAAAAGTTAGAACAACAAACTGAGTTGATGGTCTAATTGGATTTCATGATGGTTTTGGCTTCATTCAGTATGACACTTGAAAATGATAGACTAGAGGATGTAGTTAGATGGGGATCTTAGCCTAGCTGAACACAGAAGTCAGATGTGATCTGTTAGTGCCCCCCAGTTTCATTTACTTAAGGGTAACATATCTAGCAACAGATTCTTCATCTGGCATGTTTAAATATATTGGTGAGGGGAAACACCAATTATCTCAGGTCCTGTACACGCATTCACTTTTAAACCATTAAAGCCACCAAAATTGTTATGGACATGAGGGGATTCATAGGTACTATCTTAAAAACTGTGTTGAGAAAATTATGGCTTACACCAGCTTGCTTCCAATTTCCAGAGCAGCTTTCAGAGTTTATATAATTGTGGGTAGGAGTACAGAAAAAAAACATTCTTTCTGGATAAATGAATGTAATAAATTCAAATCAGGATTTATACTGGTTTTTATAAAGTTTGTTGTCATCTGTGAAAGGTCCCAGTAATAGAAATGTGCCTTTCCAACAAGTTTTTAAATTTATTGGAGTAAACAAGAAACAGGAGGGTAGACAGAACAAGGGATGTAATGGAAACTACATTACAGTGAATTAGCAAAATCTGCCTGTTGTGGCCTGCCAGCCACTGTCTGTAACATGAAAACATTGTATTTCTTTTTACATGCAGTATATTATATTGCTATGTGTTAGGTTCATGGCTTTAAAAGTTCCACTGGAATCATTCCACCCTAGTGGTCAATAAAACAAATAACACCAACCTGCCAAAAGGGGGCCTGTTGTCACAGCTGTAAAATTAGGTTTACCTGAAAGTATCAACATGAAATGTATCATTGCACACTTTGCTGACTACCTTTTGATGAGGTCACAGTGCAGTGAAGTCCATATTCATCAATTTTTATCATTAGTAACTACCTCAAAGTCATTGTATGATTCTTGATAACAGCAGTCAGGAATTAAAACTGATGATTTTGTAAAGGACAGTCCTCTCTACATCTCTGATATGGGAGGAGCAAAGCTCCCCAGCACACCCTAGACTCCCTCAGAAAACACAACTCCTTCAGAAAATTATATTAAAAGTTGTCCCTCTTCTATAGCACTTACAGTCATAAAATAATATAACTGTGGAAAGATGAAGCAACCCCCCCCCCAACATTGTGGGTGCAAGGGAGTTTTCCAGCTGAAAATCTTTGGTAAGTATAGCCAGCTCCCTTTTGTTTTTAGAGTACAATTTTTTGTTGCTGTTCCCTAGATTGGACAGTTGCTGCACTGCTTTTTTCAGTTATTGCAACTATGCTAAACAGTGGTCAGTGAGTTAGGCTAAGTTAAATTAAATTTCAATCAGCTCTTAAGAAGGCAATCCAGCTTAGTGGACTTAGAGTTAACTAATAAATGAAAAAAAAAAACAAAAACAAAAAAACAAGAGTCTATATTAGAACACCGAACTTTCAAAATTTCCAGTGTTCTAATATCAACCTGTTTTCAGCGAACGCTGAAAATGTCAAAGAAACAGAAAACCACATTTTTTCATAGGGAAAGAATTTGGTTGTGTGTTTCTGTTGCTTCGGTATTTTCAGCGCTGTGGTGGAAAGTTACAGGTCGGGTTCAGGTAAGTGTGCAATTGTGTGAACGTGAGGGTTAGGGTGGGGTAGGTGAGTTAGGGTTAGGGCGTGGGTCAGGTAAGTGTGCGATTGTGTGGATGTTAGGGTGGGGTAGGTGAGTTAGGGTTAGGGTTAGGGCGCGGGTGAGGTGACTGTGTGATAATGACGGACCTTAGGGTTAGGGTTTGGGTTAAGGTAAGTGGATAGTTAGTGGTGTATGTATAGTTTAGTGTAGGGTTAGGTGTAAGAGTTTAGGTGTATGTGTGTGGATTGCTGTTTGTTTGGTGTGCTTGTGTTGTGTGTATGTGTTTTGGAACAGCAATTTTTTTCCCTAGGAAAAAATTTGCTGTTCTGTATGCTCAACGTTTTAAATTTTCGATTAATAGGGTTCGATATTAGAACACTCGAAATTTTGAAAGTTCAGTGTTCTAATATAGACCCAAAAACAAGCATGGTTACATGGGAGAGAGGGTACCTTAAAGGAGGGCAAGCCTGGGACTCCAGATGACTCCTTAGGCCCTCTTTACACCATTATAAATGATAAAACACAGTATGTGTAGCCGCACCACTATGTTCACCTTAACACAAGCTTCTAGCAATGTTTGAAAGCTTAATTTGCATTGTAACATTTTAAAGCTGTAATAATCTGCTGCAAAAAGGTTTTAAATCCTGATGTACAGCCAGAAAAACCTGCAGGGAGTTGCCATGTGGACTCAATAGCAGAAAGGTGAAGTGTAAGGGTCAGGTGCAATGACAATTGGTGGGCAAGAAGAGGATGGGTTAAATCAGGCTCAACTCTGACAATGAAAACTGCCTCCTCGGGTATGGAGTATCACCTCTTTGTTGGGGAAGATGCTAGGTTTTATAGGGGAGGTTGAAAAGTACTGGTTAGGTTTATTTAGTCTTATCTCTAGACACAGCTTGATTATAGACCTAGACTTCTTAAGCAGGCCTTGTCTCTCTCTCCTACTTTGAAGTAGATCCTCATAAGAGACACTGGACAGAAGTGAGGATACTTACAAGCTGCCAGCTGCCAGCTGTTCTACTAGCGATTGCTCTAGTAAATGTAAGGATTACCTCAATGCAACTGCAGGATGCAAAAAGGAAAACTGTACGTGTTATCTGTGCATACGCACTGATCAGGTATGCAGAGTAATAAGTCTTTTAAGAGCCAATAACTGTGGTTTTCTATAGGGTACCACTTATAGATTCTGTAATTCGACTGGGAGACGTCAATTTACATGTGAGGAATGATGGAGAACCTGGAGACATGTATTTCAGGGGAACGGCTTCCATGATCTGAACCCTGGTGGTGAATTGATTTCAGACTTCCGTGTTAATCATTGATTGTCCATAGCACACAAGATGTCTGAATATAACACAAATATGCTCATCCGTATACTTGGCGGCAGAGTACCTTAGGCCAAATGTTAATAACTGGTTCTGTAACTACATCTTCGTACCTGTGCTGTGTTTTGAACACTCAGATCAAGAGAGATTCTTAGCAATCAGCTGATCATCATTTGGTGGTAAATTGGATCAAGTGGTTGGGTAGAGGCTGAAGAGATCCTGGAAACCCAAACATGCAATGACAATGTCTTGGAATCACCTAATAAATGCTTCTGCATTGGATGAGTTCATCACCATTTACAGAAGAACTTTTCTCATATTCCTGGGGAGTAAGGGAATGTGGATTCTGTATATACCCAATTTAAAATATTAATAACTGAGATGGTGGCAAGGAGCTATGACCAAATAAGGATCAGTGCTTATGACAGTAATCCTAGGACCTGCTAGTGAGAAACAGCAATGGAAAAAACATCAGATTAAAAGAGCAGGCCTTTTCTGTATTGTAGTTTGGGGAGTTCTTGATCTGACTGAAAATTACCAACAAGCTAAGAAAGCTACAGCTGTGACAGGTACCAAAGTGAAAATCCCAATTTGCATAAGAAAATGAACAGATGTTGATGTTTGCCAGTACTGTTTACATGTTTTGGCAAGACCATTGAGAATTACTTTTGGATTGTCTTAAAGTGGTCCTGGCATGCCATCAGATGGTTCAGGAGGAGGTGGTGAAATACTGCCTAGGCTGTTTCCAGTAAGGATGGAGAAATATCAACCCAGAACAGAGACATTGTTAAAAGATGTGGAAGGTAGAAGATATATTTTCATGATTTCCAGAATTTATGGAGGTGCTCTCCTTTAAGGAGAAAGTTCTTCAAACAGGTGGTGTACGTAGATTAATTTCAGTAGACAATGCCACAAATCTACTATGTCAGTGCTTTGGGAGTTGGTGAGTTCTGCTGGAAATGCTGAAGTTGTGTGATTGGATATTGTGTTTCATATATCTTTTTAAAGTTGATTGGAAGGCTGGGGCAGTATATTTGGGTTGAAAAACTTGTGGAGTTCTCTCCGTTTTCAAAAAAGGTGAACTGGTGCATTTGTTTCAGTTATAGATGGATTATACTCTGAAATATCTCCAGACAGCGTATTTTAGAGTGCTTGAGAGGAACATGTCCAGCAGATGAAGGAATGATTCAAGAAGAGCAAAGCTGGTTCCATCCTGGCTATGGAACAGGCAGTCAACCCTTTTTCTTTGTGCAGCTAGCAGATGGATCATGGGAGTTTGGTAGTACTGTTTACAGGTGTTTTGTGAACTTAGAGAAGGCATTAGACATTTGAACTTGGAGTGTCTTGTTGGAAGTGTAATAAAAGTAGGGATTTTCAGGATCTGCCCTGCATGTCTCTCTCTCTCTCTCTCTGTCTGTCTCTATTTCTAGATTTGATGAGTAATGTTGCATCACATTCTCAATGTAAAACACATTCATGTTCAGTGTAGGTCTCTGCCATGGCTGTGTGCCATCTCTACTCCTGCTTGTGATTTCCATGGACAGGATATCAAGGTACAGCTAAAGTATGGAAAGCATCCAATTTGGATCCATGAAGGTAGTGTCTTTGCTGTCTGCATATGATGACATTCTATTCGTCTTAAGTGACTGTGATGCTCAGAATGATTCACTGCTAAACATGAAGTGGACTGGATAATAAACTGTAATTAGCGCACCCAAATCAAAAGTCATGGCTTTCTTTTGTAAAAGAGTGGGATGCCCTATGCAGGTGAGGGAGGATGAGCCAACTCAGGTGAAGACGTATCTTGGGTTCTTGTCAATGGGATTATGAAGTTGACCAGTAGGTGAGTGCAGCAGTAGCAGTTCTACAGGCAATGTGCTGCACTGTGGTGGGTTAGTGAGAGATAAGTCATAGGATGAATTCCTCATAATACCGGTCAGTCTATGTCTTAATTCTCACCTATAATCATGAAATTTGTGTAGTGACTGAGAGGATGATCACTGACATTGGTAGCAGAAGTGCCATTCCTGGGTGTCTGGACTCGTGTTTTGTGGCAGAGTAACATAATTTTGGAGGATCTCAGACTACAAGTAAAAGGTCTGAGAATACAGCAGCATGAACAGGGCAGTTCTGATTGGATTAGAATGACAGGAGACAGAAATGGATGAGGCACTTGGGACAAGAAGCATCTGGCTTACTCAGGAAGCCTTGGAGCAATATATGATAGTTTATGCAGTAGAAGGGACATACTTCAGGCAGGAACATGGGAGCTAGAAATGCAGTAGACTGGCTAGTCAAGTGAGAAAGGCAGTGTGGGATTTGAAAAGAGGATGCAACATGAGGCTTGTTGGCAATATAGATGAAAAAAGTTAGGGGAGATTGGCAGAGCACAAGAAGACACGGGCAGAAGCTGTCAGAATAATACAGGCAAATGAAGTGGGACAGTGCAAGGAGAAGACAGAAAGTGGAAGATGTAGCCATGAAAGCAAAGGCAAGGAGAAGGAAACCATGGTGGAAGGACAGGTACTGGCAGTTATGAAAAGTGATTTAGTAGGAAAATAGCCACTTAGGACCATGGAACAGCCAACACTACACAGACAGTAGGAGGAAAGTAGGGAGGGACCTGCACTATGGAAGGTGGGAGTGACAAAGAATAAAATGAAAAGTGCAAGAAGGTTATGAGATGCACATGGTACAGCACAAGAGGCAATGAGCACCAACACTGAGGAGGTGGGGTGGTGGTGAAAAGGTGCAGGAAAGCTTGTAAATAAGAATGGGAGTGGCATGGGGGGGGGCAGAAAGTGCTGAGGATTAAGGCTCTGAGTTGTTAATGAGCTGCTTCCTGTAATCCAGGGTGCATGGTTTGATTCCTTCCAGCCTCTGTTTGCCTACTGTGTGACTCTGAGCAAGTGATTTCGAGAGTGCTCTCAGGTCATCCTTGAAAGGGGACAGTTGTGACCAGTGAGCTTACCTGGTCAACAAATAAAATAAAATAAAAAGATGAAGCGGACAGGCATAACAATGAGAACAGAGAAGAAAGTTTTGGTGACTGGACAGTCAATCATCAAGAGAATTAACAGTCTTTTCAAAAGAGACAGGTGAGATTATGTTAAAGCAAACAGGGCTTAGAGGTTAGGCTTATGAAAACATGGGGAGAGGAAACTAAGGCTGTGACCAGTGGAGATGCACTTTGCAGTGTATGGAGAAATCTATGACCAGCTAAAAGAAATAGTTGGTGTGGTAGTAAGCAAGGCCTAAGATGTGGCAGAGAGATGTCAGGATTGGAGCCTGCAGGTAGCACACTCAGACGTCCTATCTCTACCACAGCCAGGTCCCTGACGTAGCATGTTTAGGGGACATGAAGAGTGGCTAAGGCAATGTGGCAGATGGAAGAAACTTCTGGAACTTTTGTGAGGATGGAGAGACTTTGCAGGGAGACCAGATCTTTGTGAGGGGCAGGTACTATTTTTTCTCTGAATGGACAGTGATAGTCAGAGCTGTGCTCGAAAGGTACATCTCAATGACTACCTCTTTAAACTAAAAAGGAAGGAGATGTACGAGAGAAGGAAGATGGGTAGGCAGTTGGCAAATAGAGAAAATGGAAAACTGATGCAGAACAGAGCAGAGGACAAATTAAGCTATTTTATAACATAGCCTGATACTATGTATCATAAGGAGGGTAAGGTGCGAGGTTGGGAAGCTCTGACCACTTATGCAGGGCTGGACATTGCTGTTATCATAGAAACATGGGATAATAATGTCAAACAGGAAGTGTGACATAGAACCACCTGGGTGTAGTTTCTCAGGAATGACAGAGAAGGAAGACTTCAAGGTACAGAAGTCATCTGCATAACACTGGACATTAAATGTGAGACGAGAGAGGAGGAGGAAACCACTCCATGAAGGGGGGTAAAGGAACAGGCAACATCAGATCTTATGCTCTCTGACAAGTATTATATTCATGTATTGAGTGGTTCTGAGTTTTATACTGTTTAGGAGAAGGACTTCAACTATTTTAAGCAAGTCAGTCTGCGCAATTTTTATACTACATACCAAGACCTTGGCAAGACCCAACTTAATGCTTCCACCTTTCAGAAGATAGGCAATAACTAAAAAAGTGAAATAGCAGAAGCAATACTTTGCAGATATAATTTCCTTTCACTTGTCAGTTATTAGACATGTCAGATAGTTCAAAGTCCTTGGCAGACTTCATTATATTCCTTTAAATCATATTAAAACATCTCAGGCTCATCTGTGAATCTGGGTTGTTTCTGAACTCCCTCATAATTGTTACCAAAACACATGCTGATATGAGGAAGTAAAAAAAATTCAAGGAATAAAGTTTTAATAATGTACAGTCTTTTACTTATTTATTTAGTTAATTTATTTTCTGGTTAAATTTAAATTGTATATACTTAAGCAAATATTTATATTATAATGGCAATTTCCTATCAAACATCTTAATGATGAAGGAATTTTGTTGGTGTTTTTGGCCAAAGGACGCCATGACAAAGAGTTTTATATGATCTCAAATCACCAAAATGTTTTTTTCTTAGACTTATATGAGTATTCTCTATACTGGTTGTTTGGTAGAAGTCATAGTTATAAAAGTCATAATGCAGCTGGGTCAAGTACAGAGTTCTTCATAATCACAACAGCCTGTGTACAGCAACATTTGAACTGATTATAGGGTCCGAATGGAGAGATGTTAAGTCAGCAAGCGAGAGTAGTAATGGTGAATTTGAATTCATTTTCAAGTCTTGGTGAGTACCTTCACGAGGTGGACCTTGTTTTTCACAATATCCCACCAAGGCGACACTGATATATAGACTGTATTTTACATAGCATATATCATGGACAGAAGTAGGTCAAAAATTAAAAAAAAACATAGCTGAGTACACAGCACGGGATAAAAAAGGGCCCAATCCTGGTAGGCACACTGGTGCCAGGACTGGAAAAGATGACAGTGTAGAATCCTCAAAATGTGGAAACATTCCTTACAATGAGGCCAGGTTAGGCCCAGGGGAGGATGCCCCCCCCCCCCGTTGCCCCCCCCATTGAAGAAGGAAGTAGATGTCCACAAAAATCACAAACAATGATAAGGTAAAGAAGCACCATAAAGATGTTAGTGTGGGCCATTTAGGATAAGAAAGAAATTATGTATTGCTGATATTATGTAAAAGCCCAGAATTTCCAGACACAAGATATATAGAAAAAGATTAAGAGAGAAATTACAGGAAAGAAAAATACTTCCACAAGAAAAACTGTCAGAAGTTTTAAATACAAATTTGTATGCACTAATACAACAGATTTGTGAAAAACATTATATACACCCAGAAAGTCTGACCTGTTTGGAAAAAGAAGCATCTGATGAAGTGCGAAAATATAAACAACAAAACCTAGAGATTTTTTGAAAAGTATAAAAAAGAAATATGGACATGGGAAAGAAAGAAAGACTTGATATGGTGCAATATGTATGCAAAGTCGAAAGTCAAATTAATCAGTACAAAAAAGGTAGCTCCAAAGATATTCAAAGAGAAATACAGGCAAAGGCATAAATATATGGAAAATTTCAGAAAATTATAATATCACAAAGAGGGAATGTAGAAAAGAAGATTAGTGAAGTAGAAGTTAAAAAAAAAACAGAAGTTGAAGTTATGGAGTGTCTGTGAAGTGAAAGATTTGGTGTAGAAGTTCTAACATAGGTTACATCACAGCATGATGGAATGAGTACCTAAAGTAAGGAGAAACAGGAGGATCAGGAGACATCTGAAGAAGAAATTTGGACATGGAAAAGAAAAACAGACTTAATATGGTGTAATATTTATGCAAAGGAGAAAGGAAAACTAATCAATACAAAAAGAGCAGCACCAAATATATTTGAAGAGAAATACAGGCAAAGGAATTCAGACATGGAAAACTTGACAATACAAAATAAGAAGACAAAGAGGAAAACTAGAAAAGAAGATCAGTAAAGGAGAAGTTAAAGAAATAGAAACTGAGGTTAAACCTGTGAAGTGAAGGATTCAGTCTAAAAATGTAACTCGGAAAACACCACAGCAGGATACAGCAATGGATATCCAAATTAAGGAGAAACCAGTGGAACAGGAAGCAACTGGTTAGTTGCCATATGAAGATATTTTGGAGCCTTCCACAGGAAACCAGTATAAACGTTCACTTGAAGCTGGACAGCAAAGGAAGGATAGGAAACTGTGACAACTCTGACACAGTCAATATTGAGGAGTGATAGGCCAGTGAGTTGCCATATGACAGAGCAACGGATGACACAGGATGAAATTGAAGAGAATGTGCCACAGGAAGATGCACTAGAACTTTCTATAGAATGCCTGCAGGAAATGGAAATAAAAAATGTGCCCTTAGTTTAGAAGAATATGAGCTAAGAGAAGAGTTGCTTGATTTAATATAGCCATATTAAGATCAATGAAAGAAATAGACTGCAGAAGGTCAATAAAACCCAGAAAGTTAGAGTTTGATAAAACAAATAAACACAGTAATTAGGAATGTCCATAGAAATATATGAGATATAACAGAAGTAAACAGGATACACTACTGTGTAGCTAAATTAATAACAGATAAAATTCTACCACAAGAACACAGGGTAGCAAGGGAAAGGAAGGGGAGAAGTTGAATACCATCATGGAAGTATCGAATAGAAAAAAACTATAAAACAATTAAGACAAGAAGTGTCACTGTAAGAAGGGTATAGAAAAGGGAACAGCTCAACAAAAATACTCAGAAAGATAGACGTGATAAAAGCAATGGACAGTATTATAATAGATCAGGAATTATCATGCACTATCGCAAATAACAAACTAAAAATATTAGCACAGGCAGAAAAACTTAGAAGATACACAGATAAATATAAAAGAAAGGCACAAAATAAGCAATTTACTGATGACCCCAAAATGTTCTATAGAAAATTGTGAAACAAGGTACAAGGAATTGAAAGACCACCAAAAAAGAAGAAAAAGATACATTTTGGAAAAGTATTTATGAAGATCCTGTGGAACATAATCAATATGCTAAATGGATAGAAGAAGTAAAACAAAGAATAAGAAGTTCAAAGGTACAGGATATGAAATGGAATGATGTAATAGCCAGAGAGATTGAAATAAAGTTAAGAAAAGCCTCTATTTGGAAAACCCCAGGCCCAAATGCATTACCTAACTTCTGGTTAAAAGTATTAACATCTTTGCACGAAGATTTGGCCATGAATAAGGACTATTTATATGCACACCCCGAACAGACACCAACCTGGCCTAACAATAGGAAAAACAATGCTCCTACTTAAGAGTGAACCTGCAAGCTACTCTAAAATTATAGACCAATAACTTGCCTTCCAATGACTTATAAACTATAAACTGGAATTGATGTTGACAGAGTTTAGTTATTTAGAAGAAAACTCAGTTGTGACAATGGATCAAAAGGGCAATAAAATGACAATGGAATAAAACTGCAATAAAATGTGTTTATTTTTATTTATTTGACATTTGTTTACTGGGTTGGTCCAACTGGGACAGGAGCCCATTTTCAGTGGAGACCTGAGGAGAAAAGCTCCAATACAGACAATTACAATACATAAGCTCCAATACAGAAAAGTACAGTACATATACATGATTAGAAATATATTTACACACACACACACACACATATATATATATATCTATATATATATATATATATATATATATATATATATATATATTTTACAGAGAAAAATAAAACTTGAGAGTTGTATATAGAACATACAGCAACTGAATTTTCTAATAAAGCTATGATTCTAAAAGAAAGTCATATAGAACAAAGGATCATTTGTTGTTATATAAAGTCATAGTGCAGAACTGTAAAAATGGAAAGAATCTAAGTATGGCATGGATTGACTACAAAAAAGCATCTGACAGTATCCCACATTCATAGATAAAAAGAGTGCTTAAAAATGCATAAGATACACCCTACACTGATTGATTACATCACAGTGACTATGAAACAGTGGCAAACCACTTTGCAATTAAGCCATGATAAAGGGCAAATTATTATTCTAGGGATAAAAATTCAAAGGGGGATATTCCAGGGTGACTGTCTGTCACTGCTGCTATTCTGTCTTGCCCTTAGCCCATTAAGCTGTCTACTTGGCAGCTTAGGCCATGGCTGCAATTTGGCTCCCAGAAAGCAACAAAGTGTAAAGACTTTTCATCTGCTCTTTGTCCTTGATTTAAAACTGTACAGCTCATCAGATGAAGAACTGAAAGCACAACTGCAAGAAGTCAAAACTTTTTCAGATGGTATAAGAATGTCATTTGTTCCTGATAAATATGCAAAAGCAACCTTTAAAGCAGGGAAACTGCAGCACCAAGAAAACATCAGTTTGGGACAAGAATGTGATATAAAAGAAATTGAGCAAGAGAGAGAGTGTATAAATATTTGGGAATTAATGAAGGATCAACAATAAAACATGAACAAATGTGAATAAAACTTAGTAAGGAATATTTTAGAAGACTTAAATTAATCCTGAAAACAGCATTGACATCTAGGAACAAAATTCAAGCTATAAACCAATTTGCTCTTCCTCTCCTAACTTAAGAGTTTTGGAGTGACTGACTGGCCCCAAAAGGTGTTGGATAGATTAGACAGGAAAAGAAGGATGCTTCATGCTCATTAAATGATTTATAAAAATCAGTGCATACCAAGATTACATATTCCCTGTTCCAAAGCAGGTATAGGCCTACTTGAAAGTGATTACATGTATAGGTCTGCAATCGTGGGACTGCACACATATCTGCTGACCTCACAAGACCCAAGCATAGTGAAAGTTTTGAAACACGAGGAGAATAAATCTAAGAAGACCTCCCTGCTTAGTCTAGCAGAAGCATATTAGCGTCAAGCGGGAATAGAAATCAAACCAAAAGTTGATAAAAATCAGACAGCAACTGAATGTGCCAAAAAACAAAAGAAAGAATATAAGGTGAAGGATCAGATGAGAAGGCAAGAAATGTGGAAAATGCATAAACAGAGTTGCAAGTATAAAAAAACTCCTGGAAGAACCTCATGTTGATCAGGATCGAATGCAGGAATAGTTAACGAGAAGAGAATTCAAACCAAAAAATGAAAGGTTAATACTGGTGGCCCAAGACAGTGGGCTATGTACACACTGGTTTACAAAGTCCATTGAACATGTAGGAGAAACATACAAATGTAGGTCTGTAAAACAGAACTGGAAGCAGTCACACACCTCATTGCTGGTTGTGACATATTAATTGCAGAAGGACTGTATACTGAAAGGCATAATAATGTGGTAAGACTGTTGCACTGGGGATTGTGCATTTACTGAAGTAGATGAAAAACACTGGAAATATCAGCCACAAATCATTATAGAAAATGATGAAATCTACATCACATGGGATTGCCCATTACCAACAGATCAAAAGATAGATGCAAGAAAACCAGATATAGAGATCCATGAAAAGAAGACAAAAGTAGCATTGGTCACTGAAATCACTACAGCCACTGACTACAGTGTCTTGCATACAGAGAGACAGAAATATCAGGATTTGCAGGCAGAAATGACAGCAATGTGGAAGAAAGATACCCAGACAGTTCCAATAGTAGTAGGAGCAACGGGTCTTATAAAAAAGAATCTACAGTCGTATTTAGATATGTTAGCAATACATGTAACACTATATGGATTGCAACAGTCATTACTGTGCACATTGTGGGTGCTGTAAAGAGCACTTCTGGCTGACATCAAAAATTAAAACAATACTAATTTTATGAACTTTAATTATACTTTGACTTAGGAATGGGGTACATTCCCATCATGGTATTAGAAACCCAAAAGCTTTGCAGAAATTGAAAGACTGACAATATCTGAACGTACTATATTAGTTAACAGGGGTTATGTGCATGGTGTACATAGAGGGCTTCCTCCTCATAAAATATTTCACGTTCTTTGGGTTTGTACGCAACTTCCATTTCAACAAAGTGTGTTAAGTAAAACACTACTTCCTGAATTTTGTTTTGATTCACTAGTCATAAATCTTTGTTTTGTGTTTTGTTTTTCTTTATTGCATTTGATGCATTTTGTCACCAAAAGCTGCCAGCAGTCTATTGCCCTGTGAGTGTCAGTTAGAGTTTATCTTCAGGTAAATGACATGAACAGATACACCTTCCATTCCTTGCTTCCCTGTGTTGCTCTGCTCCTGGCCTGTAGGCACCTGCTGAATAAGCCTAAGCTGTTCATATTAAGTAGTGAACACAAGCTATATTTGAGCTCAATGTCCACAGGATATCATCTCTGTAGAATGGACAAGCATTAGTCTACTACCACTGACCCTTATAATCAGTGGAGTTACTTGTACCACCAGACATTTAGTGCATCTAGAGTATATTAAGGTTTCAGAAATGGTAAAAATACTTGAAGACTGTTATAAATTCCTCCTCAGAAAAGTTGTTATGCACAGTGCTGTTAAAAGATGCTGGGCAAGTTCAGAAACTTTTCTCACCTTCTATGAACTGCAAGATTTATTTTCTGTGAACCTTATCATGTGCTTTTATTTAGTCATGTCTTATGCTTCTTTAATGCTATCATGGTTGCAACCTCTGTTTAGGAGGCCATATGGAGCTATCCATTATGGAGGGAAAAGTATTTCCCTGGTAGAATGTTCTAGACATGACAGCTAGAGGATGTGGATGCATGTGGCTTGGCAGTTGACTTATATAAGCAGCATTAATTATGACACTAGAGGACTACTGGGGAATAGGCTGTATAATGATCAAATAGATAGCCAGAAAAGTTCAAAGGGACGTCTTCTCTGCCACTGTAGTGATCTGATGCCCCAGTCCCAAAGAAGCAGTGAGACTTGGATAGGTGTCGTTATTAATATTTAGGAAACAGAAAAGTATTAGTTAGGAAAAGTAGGATAACTGATAATGTGTTATACATTATCCTGAAAATCTACAATCCCATGTTGCAGGAATTGGCATGCATGTATGGAGAGTGCAAAGTTAAACTACAACAGCACTGTGAGTCGTGCAGCACAGAGTGCCATTAGCAAAGCAAGCAGAATGCTAGTACAGCATAAAGCAACAAGCACAGCACAGTAAACATAACAAGCAAGCAAACAAACACAGCTACGGGGAGACATGAATAACAGGAAAAGTACATTACAAAGTAACATAACAAAGCAAACAGCTTTGATGGAAAGACAACAACAATTATGGACAGACTGGACATGACAGCAGCAGACCAGCAAGTTAGAATCACACAACATAAGGCAGCACAATATAAGAGGTTTGACTGCATTAGTCAATGTATTAATGGCAGGCAGTGGCGCTTCTGTATCCTACAGAAAGAAAAGCCTGCCTACCCCTGACTTAGGGTACCACGATATTCAGCATACCTCAGTGCATCAAACAACAAAGCATGCAAAGTGTCCCTGTACCACTTTGTGTTACCTTGTTTGTGGTTTTGCAACACTGCAGTCAGCAAAGGTTGGGGCAGCTTGTCTGGGCTGGCTGCTGCCTCTGGTTAGCACAAGAGTCAATGACTGAAAAAAAGTCAAATCCAAGGAAAAGGTGATGTGCAGAGGCCCATATTAGAAATGTTACATTCATGAAGGTGAAAAACTGTGGCATGGAGCATTTGAATGCTGTGATACATTATATTGGTATGTCCCCAAAGTTTCAAACTTGTTCTTACACATCTAATACAAATAGTATAATATGATCCATAGCCAATTTTATCCTACCCCAATCCTTATTGGAAGAAGGCATATGAACAACAAAATATAATTACTTAATCAAATTTAGTTTATGTGCAGTTTACTGTGCAACTTCAAAGTATGTCAGGGCAACAAAGCCTTGCAGGTGACCAGCTTTTCTTGTAATTAACTACAGTTCTTCTGGTTACTGACATGTAAGATGAGGCTTGGAAAACAACCTCTCACATATGAATGGCCTATTCTATTTTCAATAAACAGAAATTGGGGAACTTCTTTTTACTAGCAGGCTATTAGATTTAATAAACTATATTCTCAAATTGGTTGTTCAGCTAACTGAAGTCAGTAAGTTGCATATTACAGATGTAATATATATACCTGTTTATTGGGAAGTTTCTATTATTCTCAATTAACACAGCACACCACTTTCTCTAAACAGACCATCTTATCTGCAGTGACCACCTAAGGGGGTGCTTTCAAGAAAGATTTGTTGATTTCATATATTTCTGAGTAAGATTAACATAGCAGCTGGAGCTATTTTTAATTTAAATTCAGCTTCAAATGCTTAACTAGATCCATTCATTCTGATGTTCACATACTGATAAATGCACAAAAGACCATTCTTAAAAAAAACAGTTTCATGCATTCATTAATTCATATTTTAGCTGACTTAAACAGAATTTAAACCAGAATTTACCTTACTGCTACACATGTTCTAAACAATGTTAAATTCTGACATAATGCATCTTATAATTCATTGTTTGAATTTATTTAACAATTTCATATTCCTTCCTTCCTTCCCCACAGGAGCCCTCCCCTCTCCCTTTTCAAGAATTGCTCTTGAATGTATTGGTGACTATAGCAGCTCAGTTGAAAGAGGTTGCTTGTGCCGGACTGAGCAGAATGACCCTAGAAACATAACGTTTCTAGAGCCGTTTTCACTGCCATTAAAATTTGTCTGTTTTTTTTTAAACATGGTTCAGCATTATCACACTCCATAGCATAGATTTATTTAAGGTATTTATTTGACACATGATTACGTTTTTAAATTGTTTCTTTTATGTGACTGTGCCATGATGCTCCAGACCTCACAAAACATGTACATCTATAAACCCCATGGGCCTGGATATGTGCAGATGTACAGAGAAGGATCCACACAAGTTCCTGAAATGTGGTACAGACTATTAAAGGAAAGGAGCACATGCAGTGCATCGAATAGTTCAAATTTTGTTTGGATTCTCAGTAAGAGAATACATGCATGGTTGAACATTCTACTGCACTGGGAAATCTGCCTTATTAGCACAAGATTCCCAAATTTATGAAAGTTTCAAGGGAAAAAATGATGCGGGCATTTTTTCCATGTATGTTGCTGCTGACAATTCTGAAAAGAAAGAATGAATCTGACAATATAATAACTACTCACACACACATACATATGTGTATACACACATACATACATATATATATATATATATATATATATGTGTGCATGTGTACACACACACACACACACACACACACACACACACACACACACACACACACACAGACACACACACACACATATATAGAGCAAACATACACACAGATATATATAGAAAGGCGCATATGTTTCATCTGTGTGCATATACCACAACTGCTATAAGAAAATTTTAATTATTGTTTCATAATTAACAATTTGCAAATATACAGCATATATCATAAGAAAAGGTTACTACTTACATTACAGCTTGCTGTAATGGTAAAAGACCATTTTGTGAGGCATGATGGGAAAGGATTGTGCAAGCATGTTTACTCAGCTCTCCATTCCAGTTTTCAAATCCAGTCTAAAAAGAAATACAATTGTCAGCAAAATATAAGGAAGAACTGCAATATCTTGATTTAGAAACAAAAATTATCATACCATGAGGAGGGAATAGGCCTAAAGTTTAAAAAAGATGCAGAACATATTTTGTTAACTTTGATGTTATTGTTAAAATCATATTCAAAGTCTGTATATACTTAGCTTTGTCTCTGTATTCACGTACTGCTAATATAACTACAGAATTGGTAAGGACTGGGGGATATAGCTGGATTAACACCTAACTTGTGAGGTGCGATCCTCAGGGCAAAGATCATGGCATCATGGACAGGACACGTGCTTAAAGTGGATGAATGCAGATCCAGCAAGACGCCAACTACTAGTAGTTTGCCACAGGGCTCAGTACTGGGACCACTCTTGCTTGAAATATACTTCTTTGAAGTCAAGGCATATGTGGAAGGCCTCTGGATGACAAAGTTATCCATTGACTGCAAGCTGGGGGAAATCATTGAATCACCCATTGATGTAGATATCCTTCAGGAGGGTCTAAATCAGACAAATGATTGGTGACAGAACCATGGCCTAAATCTAAATGCAAAAAATGCATTATCATACCTTTTAGAAAGTCCAGTACCCCTGCAAATTGCAACATCAATAGCACACCCCTTAGAGTAGACTCAGAGGTGAGAGATCTATAGTAGCCTGAATTTTGATAGCCATGTGTCCACAGCAGGGGTGGCTCATGGTATCAGGCTGCAGGACTATAGCCCCCACCCAGCTGTAAAATGAAAGAAAAAAGAATTAGCTGCAAAGTCCCAGAACTTGAACTGCGCATGCATGCTCGGAGAGTTACGGGTTTCTGTAAATCTGGACTGCTGTTTGACCAGTCCGGATTATGAAGAGAAGGCATCAGTGTACAGATGACCAGAAGTCTATGTGGTTTGTAACCACATAGACTGGAAGGAGATTGGTCTACCACGTCTGCAGTCGCAAAAGACATAGATAGCTACTGACTGGCTCTCGCTGCAAGGGAATTTGTATTTATTGCAAGCAAAGGGATGTCTATAGGAATGAAGCTGCAAGGGAATATACAGGTACTGTGCATGCGTGTGTGTGTGTGTGTGTGTGTGTGTGTGTGTGTGTGTGTGTGTGTGTGTGTGTGTGTGTGTTTTCAGGCTCAAACTCTGTACCTTGGGTACAGGTAGCAAGAGCCTGAATTCCCTATCCATCACCACTTGTGAAAACTGTCCAGATTTTTGACTCATATTTTTGTTCTGTTCTTTCCTCATAAAATCCGTGGTTTTCTGGATTTTTGTAATCAGTGAATGATTGAATTCACTAAATAATGACAGGCATTTGAATTTCAAACTTCATATTCTTCAGAAAAAACATGTTAACACAAAACCTTTTATTCTAGCAATTTTCTAAGTTTATAAGATCAATATTTGAAATTTGTCCCTATTTATGGGGCTGTATTCCCCCATTACTGGCTTTGTCCAGGTGTTTTGTGCTAAGAGGTTGAGAGCTATGGTAAGAACTGAATTCACTAAATGATAGCCATTTAAGGTTCAGTCTTCCTTTCATTCAAGAAACAGCTGATTTGGCATAGTGGTATGGTGCTCTGACTGCAGTGCATAGAGACTTGGGTTAAAGACTTGGCAGTGAAATGCATGGTGGTAACAACATTTTATTCTAGCAACTTTCCAAGATTATACAAGCAATGTTTAAATGTGTCCCTGGTTTTTGTCCCCCTCCCACAACAAATTTTGGCTTTTCTAGATTAGATTTCTTGTTCTGCAAGAGAGAGATACAGTTGAGAGATACAGTTGAGTGTCGAGTGGATTTTACAAGGAGCTTAGAGCTTCAGGTAAAGAGAAGTTTAGTGCTGCTTATGCTAAGTCCACTTGGACTGTTAATAGCATAGCAGGTTGAATAGTTGCTTTTGATGCAGAAGGCTGTGGGTTCTACTCCTACAGTATGTAGATACATTGCTGGTACTGTACTGTCTTTTACTGTTAAAGGGGGTGGATGCTGCAGTCCTGAGAATGTCCTCTTTGGCAGAGATAGCTAGTAACTATGAACCTGTTATCAGTTTGCCATCCATTCCCTATTGCAATTTTACTAGCTTATCATTTTTTTATGTAACATAGGCAATTTATTCCTCAAGGGCAACAGGCACTTTATTTGTAGATGAAACAATGAAATATAAATTTGTTTGCTAGCAGCAACCTCTTCATTAGTTACAGATCTCTTTAATGTGGAATTATTTAGATGACTTTTACTTCTACAGAGATTGTGCATAATTACTGATACTGGTGGATTGTAGAAGTCTGAGTAGACTTTTATGATGGAAATGTTCTGAACAGGGCAGTTTTGTCATTATTGGTGCATGTATTTTGTTTCATTGTTTACTGGCAAAATGTTCAAAACAATCAATTTAAAATGCCCTCTACCAACTGAATTGTATTATATAAGGAATATAATTTAATACAATCAGGAAGATGTTTATTGATTATCTGATTAGCTCAGGTATGCCCCCTCCCAGTTCTTGGTTGGATGTGTTCAATTAGGAACCAGTTAAATCAACTGTCTACAAGCACAAACTTTTTTGTTACTGAATATTTTCACTGATCGAGTCTGAATGCTACTGAAAGTGATGAAGCCAGATTGAAGCAATCACTTCTCTTAGATCTTTGTTTTTTTTTGGGGGGGGGTACTTATTGTCCACACCTAGGGAGCTAAGATTGTCATGTAGGATTTCTGCCACACAATTCTCCCGGCTGAACTATACCTCTCAACTGTCCAGATTTTCACAGAATGAATAGATTTTTGCTTCTTATTTTTGGTTTGTTCCTCATAAAATTTGTGGTTTTCTGGTAAATCTTTTAGGAATGAAGTCACTAAATAATGACAGACATTGAGTTTCAGACTTTATAACCTTCAGAAAAATGCATGCTAAAGCAAGGCCTGTTATTCTATCAGCTGTCTAAGTTTATACAAGAGCAATTTTTAGTAATGTTTGTTTGTTTCCCCAATATATTTGGCCTTATCCAGATTTCCAGCATTAAGAGGTTGAGAGGTACGAGCAAATAAATCACTTTATAGAAATAGATATATCCAAACCTTTCAAGTGTCCCATATTTTGGCTCAAAATGTTGCTGTCCCCCTAATAATCCCTCTGCAAAATGGCAATTTTCAAAGAAATGTGGTGGGTTTACAATTAATAAATAATTGTAATGATCAGAGTTACAGATTACTTTAACTTCCGAAATGCATGTAGATTTTCTTATTTTGTCAGCTGCTCAACTTAACAGTACTAACATTAATAAAGTGTCCATTCTTTGATAGGTTCCCAGCTGTATTGTGTGGCTATTTTATATTTTTGCATCACATTGTTGGTCTGTTTTTCATAAAAATGTGTTTTTTTGGAAAATAATAAGAAAATAATGACAGACATTTAAGTTTCAGATTTCATGCCCTTTAGGAAATTCATACTAATGAAAGACCTACTATTCTATTATCTTTCTAAGTTTATAAGAGCAATATTTAAAAATTGTCCTTATTTGTGGACCTTTGTCCCACTTCTATTTATGGCTTTTTCCAGATTTCTTGCTCTGAGGTTGAGAGGTATGACAGGGCTATCACCGTCAGCCAGAGACATTTCAAATTGTGACATACTTGTTGTACCCCACTCCCCCATGTAGTGACTCTGGATGTGTCCAAGCAAGGCAAGGAGCAGTTATGCAGTGTAAGTGTGCAGAGTATCCCCCCATCCAAGGTTGACACAAGTACTACAGTGGCTTTTCACCTGTTCTTGATTTTGCAAAATGTTTTAGTTTTCTGTCATATTTTTATACTGTTGATTTATGCTTCTTATTATTCAGAAAATGCATGTTGTTGCAGTGCCTGTTGCTCTGCGTTTAAGTAGCAATGCTTTATTGACCATCAGGTAAGCTTGTCTGAGATTGTAAAATGCAAGTAAGCTTTAATAAGCATACTGTTAAAGAATTATCAACATTGAAAGCCTTTTTGTTGTTGCCATGCAGAGAATATTTACATAACTAGATAATGTATAACCCTTAGGTATTGAAATGCATATGACAGTATTTGCAATAAACGACAGGATTACAGTATTTTCAGAAGCTCATTACATTTGTTGGAGACTTGCAATCATCTTTGCAGGCTTTATCTGTAAACTAAACAGAATGCCAATCTATCCATAACATGTGCAGTAATCCTTTAAGCAATTTATCTTGAGCTTGTTTCTTGTTTGCTGTTCACTTTTTACTTTGATCATGTTTTCCCCATGAAACAAGTCGAAAGTGGTTGTCAGGCAGCAGGTTTTTTTTGGATAAGAAACATTTTTACAAGTAGGGGTATCACAGAAATTGCTACTTTCAGCATGTTACTTGGTACTTTTCTAAAGCTGAATATAAATTATAATTAGAACTGCAGTGCAAGGAGAAGTGGTTTGAGTTGAGTGCTGCTTGTTTTTCTTATACTTGATTTTGACTAGCATTCCAGTAATGTATTTAAAACGTAATTTATTTTTTCATGCCTCACAACCTTTTTGTTTCCATCTAGATATTAAGTAAGCTGTCATGTAGCTAATACACTGAAATATTTTTGTTCTTCTCCACTTCATTTTGTCTTGATTGGACTCTCATAATGACGGTTTGGCACCCAGACAGCGTATTTAACTAAAGTCCCAGTTTTTGTGGTTTTGAGCCTAGCTCCACCTCTTTCTAGTTGGTCACACTCCTTCCCATTGGCCCCACCCATTCAGCTGTCTCCTGCAGCCCCCCTTTGATTTGAAGTCACCAGCCACCACTGCTCCAAAGGATGGAAATCCTTTTATGTGGCACAAATTATAAGTAAAGGTATGGCATTCAGATCAAGGAAATTATAGTCCCGCTGTACTCAGCCCCATTAGACCAATAATCAAGTATAGTACATTTTATTTATTTATTTATTTATTTATTTATTTATCATTTGTTGACTGGGAAAGTCCGACTAGGTTCCACAGAGCCTGTTTTCAGCGGAGGCCCGGAGAGAAATGCTCCAGATGCATGTCTTTGGAATGTGGGAGGAAACCAGAGTACCCGGAGGAAACCCACGCGAACACAGGGAGAACATGCAAACTCCACACAGAAGGCACCCCAACCGAGAATCAAACTGGTGAGCCTCTTGCTGTGAGGCGACAAAGTTAACCGCTGCACCACTGCACCGCCCTCATCAGTTGTCATGTACTTGACTAGGCACTTACAGCAGTTGGAGTGACCTCAAAGGTTCCTCACAAAAAAAAAATACTGGATGTAACCAACATGAACTATGTGGGTAGACTAAAAGACCTATCCTTTTACTCTGCCTCCTACCAACTATTAAGTGGTGACCTATGCCTGACCTTCAGGGCACTCACAAATCCAGCCCTGATGGAGCTGCTACACATCCACAAGTCAAACAGCATGAGAGTCACTCAATATAGGGATCTAGACTTAGTGAGTCAAATAAAATATGCTGGAGAGACAGATATGTGTCTCAGAGATTGCCCCTTCTTTGGAACAGGCTACCTATTCACATTTAGCAGACCCCTTCCATGGCCCTCTTCAAACGCAGTTTGGATATGGATGGGGAATCACAAATTCACACCTGGGGTAGTACCTATGTCTCTTACGGACAGGGACAGTCTGTGAGATACTCAATGCAGCGACACAAATCCATGCCATCCTCTTGGCCCTAGGGGCCATATAATAGGTAAAATTGGGTTATATTGGCTAGACTTGTAAGGGCCCTTAAGCCATTAACCTAGTAATCTCCTATGAACCTATGAAATGCCAAAGACCATGACATCAAATGCTCAGATCAGGAAGGTTTAAATCCCAAAGCATAGCATCCACTCCCAGAAGGTACTGTTATACAAAACTAGAGCAGTATAACTTTGGATCTTTTTTTCAGTCTGAGTCATATGTACTGAGCACATGCAGTCACACTGACCTCAGTATATGCTCACCAAGAAAGAGAGTACATATTACAGATGAAAACTGAATGTTAAGACAATGATTGTGAAACCTTTATGACATAAGTGCTGTATAAAATATGAGAGATTATAATTTAAAATACTTGTAGTTTCAAAGACTTACACTGAGACTCTTCTGATTCTGTGAGCCATGAGGTACATGAATGAAGTGTGCAGGTGAGCCAGACTTATACATAATTCATTTTCAAGTTAGAGGTAGTGGATTCTGCACTTCTGCTTGCTCTGTCTGGTTTGTTTAACTCTCAGCACGATGTTATGGATTCTGCACTTTTGCTTGCTCTGTTTGGTTTGCTTAACTCTCAGCATGATGTTATGATAATAAGTCTGACAGAGCAAGATCTAAGAGACTAAGGCACAAGAAGGATGATGTGACAGGCCTCATTGGGGAATAAAACACAAAGAGATCAAAGGTAGAAGTCTCACTGGGGACTAAGGCATAAGGAAAATGAAGTGAGAGACCACACTGGGGAGTAAGGCAACAGGAGGATGAAGTGAGAGGCCTTATTAAGGAATAAGGCACAAGGGGATGGAGTAAGAGGCCTTACAGGGGAATAAAACACAAGGAGGATGAAGAGAGACTCTTTACTGGGGAACAAGGTAGCAGGAAGATAAAGCAAGATTCCTCACTGGACAATATGGCACAAGGAGGATGCACTGAGAGGCCTCACTGGGGAATAAGGCACAAGGAGGATGAAGTTAGAGGCCTCACTGAGGCAAATGGCACCAGGAGATAAAGTGAGAGACTTTACTGGGAATAAGGCACAAGAAGAATGAAACGAGAGGCCTCATTCAATGGGGAATAACGTACTAGGAGGATGAAATGAGAGGCCTCATGAAGGAATAAGGCACAAGGCAGGTGAAGTGAGAGGCTTCACTAAATGGGGAATAAGGCAAAAGGAAAATGACATGAGAGACATCACTGAGGAATAAGGCACAAAGAGAAAGAGATGAAAGGCCACACTGAGGAATAAGGCACAAGGTGGATAAAGTTAGAGGCCTCACTGGGGAATAAAGTAAAAGGAGGATGAAGTGAGATGCCTCATTAGGGAATAAAGCACATGGAGGATGAAAGGAAATGCCTTACTGGGGAATATGGCACAGAGAGCAAGAAGTGAAATGCCTCACTGGTTAATAAGACACAAGGATGATGAAGTGAGAGGCCTCACTGCTGAATAATACACAAGGAGGAAAAGGTGAAAGGCCTCACCGAGTAATAAGGAGCGAGGAAGATTAAGTATGATGCCTCATTTTGGAATAAGGCACACAAATAGATAAAGGGAAATGCCTTACTGGGAAATAAAGCACAGGGAGGAAGAGGTGAGAGACCTCACTGGGGAATAACTCACATGGAGGATGACGTGAGAGGCGTCACTGGGGAATAAGGCACATGGAAGATGAAATGAGATGCCTCACTGGGGAATAAGGTATAACAAGGATGAAGTGAGAGGCCTCATTGGCAAGTAAGGCTCAATGAGCTGTTTCAACTGAGCAGAACTCAGACTGTGTAGGACTTGGAATGCTAATACTAGAATCTTAAAAACTGATCTGGCAGTGACTGGCAACCAGTACAGATTACAAATCAGTTCTATGGGTGGCACAGGAAACAGCAGCCAAGAGTCTATCTATGAATTATTTGGAAGATGATAGATACCTTATTTAACAGTGCTTCATGTCACCATTAGCAGTACTTTTTGGTTTCATGTTTCATTAAGACCTTTATTTTTTTTCTAATAAAACAAATGCTCCCCTTCATAAAGTTAGCTTCTGAAGGCATGGAATAATGAGTGATTTCTTCAGGGTATCTTCTGTTGGGAATGTCTTTAAAACCTCTGGTAAAGGTTTGGTCTGTTACCCTTTTTGGATATGAAACGGGTCACTTGTTTCTCATTTAAAATGCTCACAGTCATCCAACTTTTTTTGAGTGAAGGTCTGAACATATATTCCTTTTGAGGCATGATCTCAAGTTGTTTGGTTGTACTGATAATGGATAAGAGGTAACTTACATAATTTCCATGGTAGCATCTTGCTTATCAGGTGATCCAAATTCAGCTGTTGAGCAACTGGCTGGAGATCATCTGTTTTGAATGTATTGTCAGCTGGTTTGTATATGTTCTTTGTGTTCCATCTTTTATATGAATGGTACGCTTTGTGAGATCCTAGCTGTGCAACAGTTTGGCATCTTTGCCATTTGGCTGTTCTGTAGTCTGTGGCTAACATCTGCTGACCAATGATAAAATTACTTTATAGTCTTCACTTGTTAGCCAGTGGTAAAATGTGACCATATTCCTCATATTTGTATAATGAAATTTTGTTTTGTTCACTTGTTTTAACATGTGCTGCTTCATTAAGATCCATATGGAATATATATTTCTATTTAACTCTTCTGATGTCAGACAGAAGGTTGTGTTATGTGGTATTATGATAGACAAATATGAAATTAGCTATCTGTGTTGCATGGGCTTAAATTTCAAGGAGTGTGTTACGGATAGTAATGCTTTGTTTTGGCAGAAATTAATGCACATTCTGTTAGCAGTATACTCCACTGTGCCTTGTTACAGCTCTAGTGGGAAGATATACATTATATCTAGCCAACAATACTTGGAACAAGATTTTGCAAATCTGATTATTTAGATTTCAAATAATCATACAGTGGAGCCAGAGTGTTTTCACATTGCCAAACTTTGGAGGCAGTTTTTTTTTAGTCTTGAACATTATTTGATCTTTGAATTGTTACATTTAGAGACAGGAGAATGTGGTGGTAGAGCCCTCATATATGGAGATATAGGAACTTGCTCCATACAAAAATGCTTTTGTTCTTTTTTTGTGTGAAACTTGACTTTAGTCATGGTAAGTTTCTGTGATATTTTGGGTTGTGATCACAGTAATTTAGTGTAATTCTGGCTACCATTTCCTTCGATACAGCTATGTTTGATCCTTGATGGATTTAAGACAAATAGATGAACAATACCACTTCATAGGATACTTTTACTAAATTAAAAAAAAATTTCATTTCTCAAAAACATTTTTCATAGTAGGGAGACACACTCAGTACCCTAATATCAATGTCATGCTCAATGCTCCTCAAGGTTAAGAGGAAATCCCACTTGCAGTGACCCTACAAACTATGTTACATATCATCAGATGTCCAAAAACTTTTAGTTGTTCGATTTTTTGTTTTCTAATCAACCTATTTCTATATTTGGATCATGTCAAATCTTACATAGCATATGCCAGATATAGTTTATTTTATTTATTTATTTACACTTTCTTGACTGGGTTAGTCCCACTAGGCCAATGACCTTTGTTGCAGGGGAGACCTAAGGTGGTATTCTTAGTGACTAGGAGAAATCTGACCAGGACACCAGGGAAATTACCCTACTCTTTTTGTGTATGGGGATGCTACTGAATGCAACACTTCCAGTTTCTGGTCTGAGTGTGAAGTTGGCTTGGAGAAACTGGGAGAACACACACAGATACACACCAGTTGACTGCAGTGAGAACAGAACCCCTACCTATCTAAGTACACTGACTGATGACCTCTGTATTTAATGTAAGCACAATGACACAAGTCTGACTTTTACAATGCTGCAGGACAATTTATTGTGGATGGCATCAACATTGGATGTTTGCTAGAAGATGTTGGGAGGCCTGCATGAAATGAATGTGTAGGCATATCCAACTGTCGAAATATTGGTACTTCACGGGATTGTACTGGTGAATCCAAGATATACAATTATGGATGGACACACACACACACACACACACACACACACACACACACACACACACACACACGCACGCGCGCACACACACACACACACACACACACACACACACACACACACACACACACACACGCGCCAATTGACTTCAGTAAGATTAAAATTCATACCTAAGTACATGGACTACAGAATTATTACTTTACGCAAGCACCATGGCAGAGGTCTGCCTTTTACAAGGCTGAAGGACAACTTATAGTGGATGAAATCAGCACTGGATGTTTGAGAGGCCTGTCTGACATGGATAGCTAGCCATGTACAACTGTCAAGATATTAAAGTTCTGCATGTTACCAGATTGATGATAAACACATTTTATCTGAAATTTTCTAAACTATAATTAAGGATTACTCAAAGTATTTCTTGCATTGTGCAGTACTGCACATATGCTTGGTCAATTATACAGATTAAGTTAACAGCAGGGCATTTATGCCACTTGGGTAGAAATTAATTTAAGTAAATATTTTTAAAAGATTGTACTATTTTATACTTGTTACTGGTGGTATTTGAACCCACACTACCTAACTGCATTCTTTAACTTAACTCCTACAGTTTGTTTGTGCTACAGACTGAAACATGCATGCTTACTTTTACAGTTAGGATATGCTTGCTTACTTTGCTACAACTGTATAGAAAATACATTTTTAATTTAAAAGCTACAATAATACTTCTGTTGTGTTGCATACATACACCTTGCTTTCCTCAGTCTCTCTAAACACTCAGCATGGGATTCTGTATTCACAGCAATCTCTGCATCAGGTGTGGAATGAAGAGAAGAGAACAGAAGTGCATTATGCATACCAGTCTTGCCAATATGTAGCTTTCTAACTACTATAACTTCTCTTTATTAATATACTTACACAACTGTGGGATGTTAATAGTTCTGAACTCATCCAGCTACTGGTTGAGTCAGACCTCCCAACCATACAGATTTACTCGGTTTTTACCGAGTTTTGGGGTCCAATTAATGGGGTGCCACGATTCCCGAGTGGCACCCCTTCATTTCCGATTTTTTCCAGCTCTTTTCAATTTTTTTTATTTCACGCCGTTTTGAGCTGACGTCATCGCATGCGCGATGACGTCAGTGCCGTCAGCCTGTCGGAATTGAGCTCAAGGGCTCATGTGCTTTCCGGTTGGCTGAAAGTATTGATTTCTACAGAGGTTTGGCTGTGTGTTCTCAAATTCCATTCCGGCTGTTTGAAAACTTTTAGCTGAATCAGAAATGGAACAAGCAACTGCTGCAGACCTTTGGCTGTGCGTTTGTTGTTGGACTCGGACTGGAGTAGTGGCTTGATTAATACTTTGGCTTGCTTTTGTATGGAGTGGAGGTCACTGATGCCTGGTGAATTAATGCTTTGGTGGCCAGAGGAAATGGCTCGGGTTTGGCTGTTCTGTATTGAGGCAACGATGGCTCAGGCTGCTACTTTGGAGTTATTAGGTGAGCGTGATCTGCTTAAGGAAATGGTGTGTGTGTCACCCAAACTGTAAGTTGCAGCAGTCATAATATACCTTTCAGCTACACTGCTTTTTGACAGTCTATTTTTCTCCTTAAAAAAAATCTATTTTTTATTTAATGATGTAAGTCAGAGCAACTCACGTTTTTTATTAAAATAGATAAGCGCTTTTGTCTTGTGACTCGTCTTTAGTTTAATAGAGATGAAGTCTCTATTAAACTAAAGATGAGACAAAAGTGCTACTGTGTTCTCAAATTCCATTCCGGCTGTTTGAAAACTTTTAGCGCGGAATCAGAAATGGAACAAGCAACTGCTGCAGACCTTTGATTTGGCTGTGCATTTGTTGTTTGACTCGTAGTGGCTTGATTAATACTTTGGCTTGCTTTTGTATGGAGTGGAGGAGGTCGCTGATGCCTGGTGAATTAATGCTTTGGTGGCCAGAGGAAATGGCTCGGCTTTGGCTGTTCTGCATTGAGGCAATGATGGCTGCTACTTTGGAGTTATTAGGTGAGCATGAGCTGCTTAAGGAAACGGTGTGTGTGTCACCCAAACTGTAAGTTGCAGCAGTCATAATGTACCTTTCAGCTACACTGCTTTTTGACAGTCTATTTTTCTCCTTAAAAAAAATCTATTTTTTATTTAATGATGTAAGTCAGAGCAACGCACGTTTTTTATTAAAATAGATAAGCGCTTTTGTCTTGTGACTCGTCTTTAGTTTAATAGAGATGAAGTCTCTATTAAACTAAAGATGAGACAAAAGTGCTATTCTGTTTTAATAAAAATAAAATGTTAGGTGCTCTCTTAGACTCCTACAGACTTGTTTCAAGCAACAGTTTAGCTTTGGAAGCAATGAGCTATACACATGTATCACTCTATGGATGAGTAAAGAGAAGATGTTTTACTACTTAATTATAACAAATGCTGCAAGTAAGGGTTCAAAGGCATTGAAGTAACTAGCATTAAATATAATGTGATGCCATAATGTTTTAAATTCAGTTTTATACGATGTATTCTAGTTTATCACAAGTGACAGTAAATACAGTTAATATTCATGTAAAGTTTTGTAAACCTTAAGTTACATGTATACTATTCTTAGGACATACATGCATTTATATTTTCTGTATGTTAAAAATGAACTGCTATGTATTCAGTTATTTGCTGACCCATTAGAAACAGTCTGGATAAATATAGTATAATTTATGCTTCTGGTGATGGTACTTGGAGGGGTGACTGATCTGCCTGGCTTTATATAAATGTTAAATATTTAAAATGTTGACTTCTTGCTTTATGTCTAGATAATTTAAGCTGAATATCCTCCAGGATTTTAAATGGTCTTTCAGTCCCCTGAAATGTGTTATCCTTCATTTTAAATGCATATATCTCTGGTTGCCGAGTTCCTGTTTTGGAATTGATCAAGTATTGTTTCATAATGTTGATTCAGATATGAAAACAGATGTATTGGCCATGTCAGTAAACAGCACACATTATGCAGGGAACCAAATAGAACTTTATAAAGCAGTTAGCAATGAAAATGTTGACATTGTTCAGCTTTGAGTTGAAGCCTTTAATACCTCTTGGCATAGTCCATAATTTAGGAGCATCATATCTACTTGAGCAGTATAATATTTTGGAATTAAATCTGAACTACATGTACATTATGACAATTAATAAATAAAACAAACACAGGAAACCTTGTATTTATCTGAAACTGTGTGTAAATGCCCCAACTAAATACACCTGGTGACTAGAGGCTAATAAATGTGAGTTTCAAGGGCAAAAGCTGTAGAAATAAAGTAGTATGCACACATTAGTGTTTATGGTAAATGAGATGAAATAGCCAGGTAGTGGGGCATTGGAATGGCTGCAGGGGCACTCTGGTGCCATACGTTGGTTGTCTGTTCTTCAGTTTGTGTTTGAAAAGTTGGTATCCCACAATTCCATTGGAGTGGGTGGGGTTATGTAATTATGTATGCAAATTGTATGTTAACCAGCGTACAGATTTGTACCTATTTTTCATGGGCCTTGTCCAGATTTTTGATGTTTCCAGGTTGAGAGGTATGGGTTGAGTGTATCACTCTTGCACCTTTTTAGGTCATTAAAGTGGTGCCTACACTGTTCTCCAGTGTGTGGAATACCAGTCACACTGAATACAGCCTTGACCAAACTACTCCAATCCTCAGACTTGTACTAGGAGCCGGTATAGTCTCCCTGCAAAAGCCTTCAGCTGTGGTGCTTTGAAGGACTCCAATAAAGATTCTGGACTCCTCAACACCCTACCTTTGTGCCCTAAATTGGGCACCTTCCCTTCTATTAACAGCCACATCTAACCAGAGAGAATAGCAATAGCTAATAATGATTTCCCACAAATGTGTGTTATTGCATTTACTGGTAGTTCACAAACCCGAACAACAATGCCAACTGCTTTTATGTGATGTTAAGCAGAGATCAAGAGTACCAAACAGAGAGGAAACCAGTTTTTTTAAATGAGAAGGTTAATATGACAGTTGGCACTAGTTTGAGAGCTGTTTAATTTTCCTTTGCAAACATATACTGACAATATACATTTCATGACCTAATACAGTGATAAAGCTGTTTTGTTACAATGTGGGATGCAAACCTATGCATAAGAGACAAAATGCTTTTTTCCACAGCAGTGATTTTCCATCTTTGCCACAGAAGAAGTGCTTCTTAGACATAGTCGTGAATTGTGAATAAATACACATGACAGATTGAGGGGTTAACCATGTATGTGTGTGACCTGACAAGGTCCTAGTTTATACAGTCATGTGTGTGTATGAGTCTTATTGAAGTCTGAAAGCCATCCAAGGCCAGATAGCACAATTATAATTACAGAAACATAGTAATGTGTATAGCCTCAGCTATATATATATATATATATATATATATATATATATATATATATATATAATTCATGAGAACTCCACTGCTATACATACTTATTGTTATTGTAATTTAGAGTTATGTTTAACTTTCTATGTGACATTTAATGTAAAGTGAGATTGAATAACAGTAAAAATATTTGGAATGTCCTGTATTAGAACCCAGGACTATCTGTATTGCAACCTTACACTTACCTGCTGCCATAGGAATAGTTAAATAACAGCTGGATATTTCTCCATTCATTATTAACGTGTGTGTTAACCACCATACAATGCTGCTTAGCATGTTTGTGGGGTGCTCAACATAATTGGTAGACTGTATTCATTTTGAAATTATTGACTGTCTGCTTCCTCTCTGCAGGTGTTCTGGATCTGGAGGTGTTGGGAAAGGTTATCTGCTATGCAATGTTGCTAAGTGGTGTTGAGCAATGGAACACAAAAAAATGCAACAATGTATCCTTTTTAAAATCAAGAATGTCTGCATCCTATGCAGGTGTTCGGTGTGAATTGTGTGTGTGCCATTACTCCAAATTTGCATAATGGTAAGAGTTGCGCAAACAAGACAAGTAAAACTAAACTTGCTTTAGCCTTGTGAGTAGTGTTTATTAGGTTTCATCCTTAAAAGACAAAGGTGGGACTTGAACCCTGATCTACAGTTAGTATATGCTGTGTGGCTCTATGTGTTTACCAGATGTGCTACACACACAAGTGATTCACAGGTGTAGCTGATGTATTAGTTATCAAAGAAGTACTTTACAGACATTTATTGTGTTTATCAGTTTCATCTGTTTGTGCTAAGCCATGTACCATGCAAATACTGGCATTAAAAAAAAGGAAAGAAATGTATAAAATAAACAACACTACAAAATATATGATAGCACACATGCAGCATTTTTACATACATCTGGATGTGAACTCTCACAACAATGAACCTTCAAAACACCATATGGGTGTCTTATCCCTCTTTGCCACAGAAACAGCTTTGCAGCAGAGAATGAAAATCATTGTGCATGCAAGCAAGTCAAAAATCATCCACGGTATCAACAAGCCATATGGCAGTTGTACACTTCTGAGCTGTTTGTACATGTACTAATTTCAGATGTAGTGCAACGAGTGATCACACAACCATTTATGACTATTGTTTGCAGAAATGCAGCTCTGTCTTATCTCTGTATGGTGTTCTTTCATGCAGTCTGTAAGGCATTTTGCATCATTGTCCTTAAATGTGTGAGAATGTTAAATGGCAATAATATACAGTTTTCAACAAATGCAAGGGAGGTTAGATGTTACTGAACAGAAACTGTGAAATGTGTGCTTGATACAATTACTTCTATGCTTTGGAAGTCTAACCTGGCGGACACAACACACTGGAGGTTAGGGAGTCTGAATTGCTGTTATGTTTTCCTTCTGTCTACCAGTAATCTTTCACAGTTGCAATCCATTAGCAACAAACACTGAGGGAGGTCCTGCACTATGTTTACATCTGACACAAGGAGCCAAGTATTTGGGATTTAGCAATTCTAATGAGTTCACATCTCATTTGCATCTTTGCCATGTTCGCAGCCCTGAATCTGTACTATAAAAAGGGAACTGTGTAGCTAGGGTACCAGAAAGTGAGGAGACTTGTTTATGTGTCTAACACAGAAGAAGATTGCTATTACTTTGGATTTATCCTCACAAACATCTACTGATCTTGATAAGGTATGGTTGCATTTTTCAGTTCTATACTGGATATGTTCAGATGTCACTCAAATTTTTTTTATATGTGCATTACCAAATGCTACTTTTATCTGTATGCACTTCTTAGAAATTTACTGATATCATTGGCATTTTTGTCAGGGCATTTTACTTTCTCAGATGCACAGCCTTATTAACTTTCATCACAAGTGTTACTGTTACAACTGTTTCTCTTTACAGTCTTCTATTGTTATTTCAGTAATATGTGCTATATTGTCAATGACACAGGGGTGTTAGCCTTCTAGGATGGCCCATAGACATCGCTAAGGGAGTGCTGGGCACAGGTAGAGGTGACTGGCAATTGCATAATAATAAATGTTATGTGGTAAATGTTTACACATATTTTGGGGACAATTTCCTTGATAGCACTTATAATAATTCACTGATGTGTTATTCCTTATTTTGGATTCAAAATGTCATTTGCCTGTTGTTTTGGTGGTGGGGATTAAGTTTCATGTTTGTGTTGGCACAAAACTATTTGTACAGAGGCTTGCTTTGCATCCAACCTTGCTTTGTTTGTGACTGTGATATGTTACAACCACATGAACTTTTTTTATATTTGAATATCTTGAAAGTTTTTTGTTACTCCAGTGGGTAATATTGAAAAAATACGTATGTGTTATATCTAAGCAGGACTTTTATTTGTGATATTTATGTGTAGTATCCTTCTTTTATGGTTTATGTCACCTAGGGCTATGGCACCCAAACATCCCAATCCCCACAAACCCCTGTTGCCTTTTAGCCAATGCAAGGGCATATTGAGCACACTTATGTCTGCCTACATCCACAGCAGCTGTGTGCTGCCCTTCTGACTCTTCACCTGCATGTGGCTGCGGAGACTTTGTGAGTGGTGGTGAGATGTGTGCCCCTTCCCCTTGCTGATACTGCTGAAGCTGTTTTCTCAGAATGATGTTATGAAGCATGGCACAGATGGTGAAGATTTCAGTATATGTATGTGGATTGTACAGTAGGGCTCTCCCAGATATATCTAGGCACTGCAATCACAACTTCAGCAGTCCAAACAAATGGTCCATGATATTTCTTGTTTGTAAGTGTGCCTCATTATAATTTTCTTCAGTTGGTGTGTGTGCATTTCTGATGGATGTCATCAGCCATGGCTCCAGTGCATAACATGCATCCCCCAGTAAATTACCCTGTGAGATATCACCCCTGATAAACATCTTACACAGTTGGGAATTGTGCCATATGTGTGTCATGGTAACTGCTTGGGTTGTGAGTACACATATCCAAGATGATTCCCTTAGCATTATACACAACTTGGCAGTTAATGGAGTGGAAGTCCTTTCTATTTATGTACACCCTTCCCTGTTCCCCGGGTGTTGCTTTGATTTCTATACATGTATAGTCTATGGCACCCAGTACTTCAGGGTATATGCTACAGGGCTGAACTCCTGCATATTTGTGGCCCTGTCCTTAGGTGTACAGGGAAAATATATATTGTCACCGGCATGTTGGAGCATAGCATTCAAGAATTGATAGAGGATCATGGATGCTAATGCCTGTGACACCCCCAGCATGCCCCCTGTTGGTCTCTGAAAGGTTACTGTAGCTAAAATTCTAAGTGCTACACATACCCTTGTCTTCAGCAGTATTGGTTCCCATCGGTTTGCCCTTCATCTAAGTTGAGGATGACAAAGGTTGCAGAGTTTCTGTAGTGTGTCTCTATCCACCCTTAAGCACTCTGCAATTTACACCTCATGCAGATTGTGATAAGTTAAATGGGATCTATAAACTCTTCTCCTTCTTGCCCATGATCTATTGGCAGCAGCAGCAGCACAGACTTCAGCCTGTTGCACATACACATGAATTAAAACAACAGCAGCCCCCTAACATTCTTTGTGTTTAGATTCCTTTCCATGGCTGTATTCCAGTAGGTTCTGTAATTCACAGGGAAAACCAGCACTGAGTCTGCATGGTTGCTTTACAGCTTGCTGAATAGCTCCTCCATCTTGTATTGGTTGATTAGCATATGGTTCAGCTGCTTATTCTGTAATTAGCATACCACGGTGTTTGCCATGTCTGTGCAGCTCTACACACTGTGTATAACTGCTTACTGAATCCAAAAAGGTATTCTGTCATGTCCTCATTGTGCCACAATACACACATTCTTAGCAGATTGTGTAGGCTTTAATGAATCTGCCCCTCATACATTTATTTCTGCAAAAGAATTTGTGGATAAGGGGCATGTTTTGAAAGACTACTGACATTTCTTAAGTTCAGTCAGAGGTATAGCTTTTGAGCATGAGTTTACTTTCATGAAAGTGCACATCAGGAATCCACTTACTGTCATTCCTCACTATATAGGTTTGGAATGGTTTAATGAAGAACTGTATATGAATAAATCCTTTTCCAACAATGAAGTTTGATTATTGGCAGAATTCATGGATTTGATGTTAAGCAATATTTTCTTTTTATTTTGGAAGGGGAATGTTTAAAATAAAAGTCTGAGGTGTCAATACAATAATGTCAGTAATAGGATATGTACTCCTGTGTTTACTAATATAGTTATGTTTAAGTTTGTATTTGACTCAGAATTTTTTTTTTGGGGGGGATATTAAGATATATGCATTTTTTGGGTGATATCATTGATATAATTTTGATGTGGGCTGGGTATGATGTGACATTAAGTAGATTATTGGACTATTTGAATTCAACAAGTGAATTTTTATGTTTTACACAACAATTTTCACTGGACCAGATTAATTTACTGGATGCAACATTATAAAAAATCACAAAACCAGCGTAGGCAGGGCTCCAGGTTCAAAAGCAGTAGATTTAATCAAACACAAGCGCTTTTACCAATAGCTTCATCAGGTGTAATATCAAACACATAAAACCACATCAGTTTAAATACAAAATTAAAATCACATGACATAATACTTTGCAAACTTAAAGAAACATGACATATATAAAAAATATATTTGTGTATATATATATATATCTTCACAAAAATGCGATATATATATATATATATATATATATATATATATATATATATATATATATATATATATATATATATACACACCTATATCTACTGAGCACAGCCACAAAAATAAAATTAAAAATGTATTAATATATATATATATATATATATATATATATATATATATATACTACCTAGTTATTTCTTACGTAATGGTCTAGATTTCAAGGTAGGTCTCAAAGGTGTACAATCATTTAATCTGTGGCCAGCATTAGCCCTCAGTCTTATAATACACTGGGCTTCAATTTCTTCTGTTTTCAACCTAGTATCTCCTCCCCTTTTATTTTTAAAATTCATTCCTACAACCATAAAACTAAAACAATGCGTGACATCAGTACTGGCAACATGTTTTGCCAGAGCATTTAACATGCTCCTCTTGCCTACATGGTATATGTGTTCCCTGATCCTGTCTTTCAACATTCTGTCGGTTTTTCCGACATAACATTTGATGCAAACTTTGCACACAGTCAAATATACCACATGCATGCCAGTGCAAGTGGCCCTGATATTAAATTTAAACAATTCACCTACATCTGGGTGCAAAAACTGCTGTCATTACTGTCAAATTCCCTTTGATACCCACTCACTACAGTGGGAAGAGATCCTCAGAACCAAGAGTGTATGGAAAAAGGCCTAAAATTAAATGCAAAAAAGTGTGGCATTGCCACATTTAGCAAACAACTCTCATCTGCAATGTACAATATAACTAATACCTCACTCTGGAATGAGAAGGTAATCAAAGAACTTGGCACTTAGATTGGTAACAACTTCTTATTTGACCAACATGTAATGATAATAGTTAGAAATTCTTTCTGTTTTAGTATCAGCAATATCAAAAGGCGTATCATCCACACATAAACAAGTTATCATTCATCTGTGTGCAGTCCCAATTAGGTCAATGATTGAATACAATAACCCTTTTGGGATGTATCGATCTAGAGAAGTCAAGCAACTGAAAAGGCCCACATGGTTCCTTACCCAAAATATTACTAGCCAAAACACCCTGAATTAACAGGAGAGGCTTGAAGCTCTAACCCTATACTCAGTATTTTACAGATTTTTACAAGGAGAACTGTGTCTTGCATTACATACCATTAGGGATCCTACCCTTATTGATCTTTTGCATCTTCACAAGCAAAATAACTCAATAAATAGCATTATTAAGGACTTAAATTTCCATCAGCATATAAATAAAACATGCTGCAGGAATGGATTCATTAGCCATTTTTTACCTCACCTCTGGAACAAACTTCATCTACAAGTTAAGCTAATTGGGACCTTTACACCCCTCAAATCAAACCTATATGTTTTGATGAGTACCCAGAAATTTACAGATGGAATTTCTTGCTTTGCTTTTATAGAAAAGGGGGTACAAAAATAAGGGTGGATTTTGGCAAGGTGTAAATGATCTTCAAAATTCAATTGCCTTGTAATTCTTATGGGCCTGTATTATCTTATTTGTGTTGGTTCTTTTTTAGTACCTAAGCAGCTTTGCTTTAATAGATAAAAAACAGCAATAAATGGACCACAGTGGTCAGTTGCTCTTACTTTATTCAAACACTAACCAAACAAACTAAATGCTTTTGCCAGGTACTAAGCCTAGCTTCTTCAGAGTTGTTTAGTCAAACAATATTACACATTTAAATAATTAATAATTTAAACAAACCATTGACTGATACTCAATTAATGACCTCAGCATCTAGTGTCATTGCATATTTAAAGACACATAGTGTAAAAATTCATGACTTCAATTTCCACTTTACATAAAAAAGACTTCAAACTAATAATAATACACATTACCTATATATAATACATATACACAACTTCACTAAAACCTATACATATACTTCATATATAATTCAAACATATTAAATAAAAAAATATATATATTTTTTTACCCTGAATTATATTATATTAGCCCTATGTTTTAAAACAGGCATCAAGGTAATGCCATCATTAAGTCCCGGTGCCTTCAAGGCATTTAACCTAAGTTGCCATTGTAACTCTCGATTTTCATCTTCAAGGTTAATATCGGCCCCTCTTTCACTAGTCATAATTCTATCTACAACGAAAAATAAATTTTTTTTAAAATTCATATTGACTGTGTGTATTAAGTGCATTGTGCTCATTCCTAGTTTTGATACTTCTCAAATGCTCGAAAATCCTATCACGCAACCTGCGAATAGTCTTTCCTACATAGAAGACGTCACAGGCTGTACAGGTTGCCACATATACCAATCTGGTACTGTTGCAATTACATTTACCTGGACATGCAACTGAAAACTGATAGTCCTTGATACACAAATAGGGACAGTCATTAATAAAACGACAATACCTACATGAATCACATTTTGTCATAGATGGTACATTTGGATTCTTTCTGGTAAAATTACTTTCAAGAATATTTTTCATATTCCTACCTTTACCATAAACTATCCGAGGTTCAGTACCCAAAATGTCCTTAGCTTTATTTAAGCAAAATCTCCTCGCATTTCTTAAAGTAGTCGTAAGTTGTGGAACTAATGGATTATATTTTAAAACCAAGACATCACCTGCCTTGTTTTCATTGATTGCTTTATGAAATACCAAAACCTCACTTCTTAATATTGGGACCTATAACTTTTCCGTTTTCCTCAAAACTTCTTTTTTAACAATTAGTAACAACTTAGGGGATAACCCCTTTCCATGAACATACCTATCATTTTAAAAATTTCATGTTTGAACATTTCATTGCCACTGACCAATCTCAATGTCCTTACCATCTGCCCCTTTATAATACCTTTTCTTTGATGGTACGGGTGACAACTGTCAAAATGTAATAATGAATTCGAATAGGTGTCCTTCCTGTATATGTTACTACATAACCCTAGTGACGTTTTCTTCAAAGTAATGTCTAGGAAATTGATCTCATCTTTATCCCATAAATGAGTAAATTTAATGCAGTTTTCCTAGGACCTATTTGCTTCCCTCATTCTACTTGACCCCTAATTTTCAGATTGAGGCACTGCTCTAACCATATGACTCCATATTAATACTCCTCCATAATGCACTTTCTTCCCACCCTGGATTTCTCCAGCCACACCTCAACTTCCTACTTCCATCTTCTCACCACTCTTTTTCACTCACTTTTTTCTATTCCTGTCTTAATTTTATAGCAATCTTGTTATAAAGTGTTGACTGATATTTATGTTCAATGGATATTTGTATATGTTAAGTATATCCATGTCTGAGTTGCACAAAGCTTTCTCTGCTTATTGTTTACTACTCTCAATGCATGTTTTTAGACCACTATGGTTTTGCTGTCCTGCATTGTCTTGTTCTACTGTCCTGCATTGTCTTGTTTTTCTGTCCTGCATTGTCTTGTTTTACTATCCTGCATTGCCTTGTTTTACTGTCCTGCATTGTCTTGTTTTACTATCCTGCATTGTCTTGTTTTACTGTCCTGAATTGTCTTGTTTTACTATCTTGCATTGCCTTGTTTTACTATCATGTATTGTCTTGTTTTACTATCCTGCGTTGCCTTATTTTACTATCATGTATTGTCTTGTTTTACTATCTTATATTGCTATCTTGTATGTTGTAACACCTGGGCTAAGTCTGAAATGGGTCATTGTGGATTAGACCACTACCCAGGTCAATAAGCATTTATCCAACCTACTGCCCCTGCACATGTGCAATGATGTCAATTTGTACAGCCAGGACTGGAGCCCCTGGTCTCCACCAAGGACTGAAGCCGTAAGAGCTAATTCCCTTCCCTAGGATAGGGGAACCAGCAAAAATACAACTCAGTCTTGTCCTGGAAGATCAGGAAGAATTACAAAATTATTTGGACAAACTATTTGGGTAGGAAGTATCAAGTAATATTGCACTCAGTTCCAAAAAGTGTTCAGTTTTTCATTTTGGGCAGAATAAGTTGTTGCCATATTCCGCTGATGTTGAGATTTTGTGCTCAGATGAAGTTGTTAAATATCTCGGTGTCCTTATGTATGAGTCAGTAATGTCTGAGCCATGCATTAATGCAATAATATGACATGCATCTGGAGCATTTCCCCCCAGGCCTCTGCTAAAAATAGGCTCTGTTCCAGTCGGACTCTCCCGGTAAAGAAATGTTAAATAAATAAAAATAAAATAAGGAAGAGTCATCTGTTGATGTATGTCATTTTTTGTACAATCTTGTCCACAAGTACGGACTTTATAACACCTTTATTTAGATCATTGATTAAACCTCATACAAGGTTGTTTTTCTGCCTCTATGGTCTGAAAGAGATAAAGGAATTTAGAAAGGTTCCATGGTCATTTGCTAACAAAATAAGTGGAGTGAGAAGAATCATTTACACAGAAAGACTTCAGAAGTTGAACTTATATACTGTAAGGTATAGACTTTTCAGAAGTAACATTTTGTAGGCTTAGAATAAGGTACATGATCATGGCTTCTCACTTTTTAATTCCTCCAAATCTTTTGGATTTCTAATACCATGAAGGGAATGGACCCCATTCCTATGTCAAAGTACAATTAAAGTTCATGAAATTAGTATTGTTTCAATCTTTGATGTCAGCCAAAAGTGCTCTTCGCAGCACCCACAATGTGCCCAGTAATGGCTCCTTCTGCAATTCGTACGGAGTTACGTGGATTGATTACATATCTAAATTCTTTTTTATAAGACCCATTGCTCCTACAACTATTGGAACTGTCTGGGTGTCTTTCTTCCACATTGCTCTTGTTTCTGCCTGCAGATCTTGATATTTTATGACTTTGTGTCTCTCTGTACACAAGACACTGTAGTCACTAGGTATGGTGATTTCAATGATTAATTCTACTTTTGTCTTCTTTTCTTGGACCACTATATCCAGTTTTCTAGCATCTATCTTTTGAACTGTTGGTAGTGGGTGATCCCATGTGATATAAACTTCATAATTTTCTATGATGCTTTGTGGGTCATGTTTCCAGTGTTTTTCAGCCACTTCAGTACCATATTGTTTGCTTGATTCCCAGTGCAACAGTCTTGCCACATTCTTATGCCTTTCAGTATACAGTCCTTCTGCCATTAGTATATTGCAACCAGCAACAAGGTGCGCAACTGTTTCCAATTCGGTTTTACAAAACCTACATTTGTCTGTTTTTCCCACATGTTCAATGGACTTTGTAAACCAGTGTATAAGTGGCTCACTGTTTTGGGCTGCCAGTATTAAACTTTCATCTCTTAGTTTGAATTTGCCTCTTCTTAACCATTCCTGCATTTGTTCCTGATCAACATGAGGTTCTTCCAGAAGTTTTCTATACTTGCAACTATATTTATGCTTTTTCCACATTTCTTGCCTTCTCATCTGGTCTTTAACCTTATATTCTTTCTTTTGTTTTTTGGCACATTCAGTTGCTACCTGATTTTTATCTACTTCTGGTTTGATTTCCATTCCTGCTTGACGTTGATATGCTTCTGCTAAATTAAGCAGAGAAGTCATCTTAGATTTATTCTCCTCATGTTTCAACACTTTCACTACATTTGGGACTTGTGAGGTCAGCAGATATATGTGGAATCTCACAGTTGCAGATCTATACATGTAATCATTTTCAAGGAGGCCCATCCCTCCTTTGGAACGAGGAATATATAATCTTGGTATACATATATATATGTATCTACTTCCTCTTTTTTGCTGGTCTTTCAATTTCTTTTATCTTATTTCCCAATTCTCTATAAAACTTTTTGTGTCATCAATAAGTTGCTTATTTTGTGCTTTTCCTTTATATTTATCGGTGTATCTTCTAAGTTTTTCTGCCTGTGTTGAAATTTTTAGTTTGTTATTTGTGATAGTGCATGATAGATCCTGCTCTGTACTGTGCAGTGCTTTTATCATATCTTTCTTAATATTTTTGTTGATCTATTCCCTCTTCTGTCGTCTTCTAAGAGTGACACTTCTTGTCTTAATTGCTTTATAGTTTTATCTATTTAATACTTCCATGATGGTATTCAATCTCTCCCCTTCCTTTCCCTCACTGCCCTATGCTCTTGTGGTAGAACTTTATCAGTTATTCATTTAGCAGCACAGTTATATATCCTGTTTACGTCTGTTATATCACTTGGGTCTCTATAAACAGTCCTAATTACTACATTCATTTGTTTTATCAGACTTCTGACTTTTTGGGTTTTATTGACCTTCTGCAGTCGATTTCTCTCATTGATCTTAATATATCTATCCATGTCTATTAAATCAAGCAACTCTTTTCTTTGCTCATGTTCTTCCAAACTGAGGGCACATCCCTTATTTTCCATTTCCTGTGGGCATTCTATAGAAAATTCTATAGCATCTTCCTGTGGCACCTTCTCTTCAATTCCATACTGTGCCATCTGTTGCTCTGTCATATGGGAACTCACTGGCTTATCACTCCTCAACATTGACTGCATCAGAGTTTGCAAAGTCTCCTGTTCCTTCCCTTCCTGTCTAGCTTCAAGTGAACTTTTATACTGGTTTCCTGTGGAAGGCTACAAAATATCTTGATATCACACCTGACCAATTGCTTCCTGTTCCACTGGTTTCCCCTTGATTTGGATATCCATTACTCTAACCTGTTGTGGTGCTTTCTGCATTCAATTTTCTACACTGAATCATTCAGTTTGCAGGTACTCCATAACCTCAGTTTCTATTTCTTTAACTTCTCCATTACTAATTTCCTTTTCTACTTTTTCTCTTTGTCTTCTTATTTTTTGTATTGTAAAGTTTTCCATGTCCGGATTCCTTTGCCTGTATTTCTCTTCAAATATCTTTGGTGCTGCTCTTTTTGTATTGGTTAGTTTTGCTTTCTCCTTTGCATAAGTATTACACCATATTAAATCTCTTTTTCTTTCCCATGTCCATATTTCTTCTTCAGATGTCTCCTGATCTTTCTGTATCTCCTTACTTTGGGGACTCACTCCATCATGCTGTGATGTAACCTGCATTAGGCCTTCTACCCCAAATCCTTCACTTTGCAGGCACTCCATAACTTCAACATCTATTTTTTTAACTTCTACTTTTCTAATCTTCTTTTTTATGTTCCATCTTTCTGATATTATTTTTTTACTGTAAAATTTTCCATATACAGATGCCTTTGCCTGTATTTCTTTTTGAATATCTTTGGAGCTGCCTTCTTTATATTGATTAATTTGGTTTTCAGCTTTGGATAAATATTGCACCATATCAAATCTCTCTTTCTTTCCCATGTCCATATTTCTTTTTTATATTTTTCAAATATCTCTAGGTTTTATTGTTTATATTTTTGCACTTCCTCAGATGCTTCTTTTTCCAAATAGATCAAAGTTTCTTAATCTAGATACTGTTTTTTTCACAAATCTGTTGTATTAATGAATACAAATTTTCATTTGACGCTTCTGACAGTTTTTCTTGTGTAAGTATTTTTCTTTCCTCTAATTTCTTTCTTAATTGTTTTGTATATCTTGTGTCTGGAAATTCTGGCTTTTTGCATAATAGTAACAATACATAATTTCTTTCTTGTCCTTAATAGTCTACTCTATCATCTTTATGGCTCTTCTTTGACCTATCAATTTTTGTAATTTTTGTGGACTGCTACTTCTTTCTACAACAGGGGGCCATCTTCCTCCTGGGCTTGGCCTGGCCCAATTGTCGGAATGTTTCTGTATTTTGAGGATTTTACACTGTCATTTTCTCCAGTCCTGGCACCAGTGCGCCTACCAGGATTGTGCACTTTTAATTTTTGACTTAATTCTGTCCATGATATATGCTATATAAATACAGTCTATATATCACTGTCGCCTTGGTGAGATTTTGTGAAAACAGGGTTCACCCCGAGAAGGTACTGACCGAGACTTGAGGATGAATTCATTTTCAGCACTACTACTCTCCTTTGCTTGCTAACTTTTCATCTCTCCATTCGGACCCCAAATTGTCACTAATGCAGAGTTGCTGATGATGTTTCAAGGTCATGTGATTGTTAATACAATAATTTGTAACACTTTAACTCCTTAGCTGGTATCTTAATTGATAACATGCTTTAACAGTAAATAAGGAAAATGTTCTTGTGTAAATGCAAAACACAATTTGGGCACAGTCTCCTGTCCAATATGTATGTGTGCATGTACATATGCATGAATGTAGGTCTGAATGCATTTATTTATTTGTTTTTGTATTTGGTTGTGGGATAGAGCACTGCTCTGTATGGACCAACTTCTGGTCCAGCCCAGAGATTGCAATAAAGAAAGAAAAGGAAAAACACAGAAAATTTACATTTGTTTTGAGTACAAATTTCAAAGATTTTTAAATATCACTTTCAATTCTAACAATATTAAAGGATAGCAACCAGTTTGTGAATTAGACAGTAATCAGATAAGAAAATTGAGTTGGGTGGGAGGTATTCATTTTTAGTAAAATGCATGGCGGTAAAGGGTATCATTCAGAATTAGCTAAAGTTTTGTGCTGTGTGAGGGTTCCCTATGTAGCTATAGTTTAAGTGATATTACATGTAGCAAAATGTGTGCATTAGGCCTCTGTGTAGAGGTGTGCTTTAACTGAAACATTAAAACAAAATGGCTGTTTATTCACTTACCACATACTCCTTGTGTTCATGCTCCAGGAGCTGGTTAAGTAACATTTCCTGAATATTTGATGATGATGTCTTCTTGCACAGTGCTGTGTCCCTCTGTGAAAAAAAAATATTTTATTTTTCTGAAAATGAGTAAAAAATACACCCTGCTACATATGACCTTAACCACTAAAATTTAAAAGTAGGTTATAGTCTGGGCAGCAGAATACAATGTCCATTTCCTGCATTTTGCGTTTATACATCTTGAGGTGCTTTGAATTCTACCAGTACCTCTAACATATCAGGTTGACAAGTGTGAAGGATCAAATCATCATCCCAATGTTTTTTTAAAAAAAAAAACTAAAAAAAAAAAAACTCCAGTAGTCCAGTGGCATCACATTTTGGACAAAACATCTAATTTCTAGTTCAGACAAAATGTATTTCTATTTAAGCTACAGAGACATTTATTAATGAAATGGAAAGCAATTAACTAGATGTCAGTGTTTTTACCTTTAAACCACAGTTTTGCTGCCAGATTAGCCTTAAATGATCTGGAAAGCAGGTATGTGTTAATTAGTCATATTACTGTGGTTATTAGTATGGCTGCAGGAAAATGTTCTACATCAGAGAAATACACCAGTGCTCTAGTGATTTATTTCCCCTTCTAACTGCATTTCTCACACTGAAGTGATGATGTTGCCTGTCTAAATCAGTGCTCTAGTTATCCATAAAATAATTGGAAATTTAATAATGCATTCAGAGTACTATCTTTTTTCTTTCATACTGTCAAATGAAGCAATTAAATCAGAGCAGTTGGAGTGAAGCATTGCTGTTACATTTCTAGTTCGCAACACACAACTGAAGAATATGCAGATGTAAAAAGCATTTTATAGGCAGCCTGAGCAAGTTATATAACATTAGAGAAATGACAATGCTCAAATGTTCTAGGGAAGCAGGGCACAATCAGTCAAATGGGAAAATTCTAAAGAAGTATCCTTCAACGGTACCTGGAATCATATCCTAGATGGAGCAAAAACCAGATACAGCTGCACCAAAAGCTAAGCTCCCATGGAATCAATAAAACAGTCTGGCAATCCTAGTTGCTTTTTTAACCTTCCTTCCACTGCTGATCCCAAGTCTATTGACACTTCATCAAATGAATCATTATAGATCCAGGGAAGTAGATGTTCTATAGTAGACATATTTATTTTAAAAGGTCCCCCACCCTCAAGGAAAGAGAGTTGGCATCAACCTATTAATTTCCCATTCAATTTTCCAGAAGCTGCCTCTCTAAATTCTGAGTTGCTAACTGATCTCAATTCACATGCACAATGCAATTTCAAGACCAGCCTAGGTTGCATGTGTCCAAATCTGAGTAATTACTGAAACCTGGTTTAAATGTTCAGAAAGTAATACCTCATACCTTGCAGAAATCTATATCTGTACAATTAGTGAAACTTGGTTTAAATGCTCAGAAATGAGTCCTTCCATACTTTTTTATGCCTTTCATACATCCATAACCTGGTGGCAGCTGTAGTGGGATTACTATATTTGTTAGGACCATATCATCTCTGGATAGATTCCGCAAACAGAACTCATTGAGTTCCAGATCACACCAAACAGATTTATAATCTTTATCAGACATACTCTATGGAATGTACTTTACAACATCAATGTTCTGAAATGTCATAAAATACAAATGGACCAAAAACTGTGTTTTTCCTGCACACCATTCACTAATTATATATACCAACTGCAAGATCACACTACACTAGATAAAAGGGAAAAATTCCCCAATCCCCACTGTACCACAATCTCAGTACAAACTCTTCGTTTCTGAATGTCGATCATCATATGGTCTCAACCATATATAGTCTGAGGTTCTGAAATGTAGATAAACAGAAGTAGGCCTACTCTATGTCCCCTGAAAAGTATGCAAGATTTTTAAATATATTGTATGAAGTTCCTATGAACAAGGACACCATTATTTGAGAGACTTTAACTACCCCACAATAAACGGGAGTACCTACATCTCCAATGTATGATGTATCCAAAAGTTCTTAGATTTGCTAAACAAAAGCTGCCAAGACCAGACTGTTAACAAATCCACTAAAGGACATAATATTCTTGACCTGGTCCTTACAAATATAGTTTCTTTATGTGCTATTCCCCCTGGTATCTCCTTCACTGATTAAGTCAGATCATAAACTAATCATCTTCTTCTGCTTCAACATCTTCAAACCCAGCAAAACCAGTATCTTAGAATTCAAGAATTTCAGATGTATTACTCTCACTAAATTCTGTGATGAAGTTTCAAAATTATCTTACAGCAACATTCCCCTAGACATTGCTTCAGCAAGTAGCTTCACAAAAGTATTCTATGCCCACTTAAATAAATGTATAGATCTGGGAGTCCCAATCAGATTTAAATATAAAAGAGAAATTTAAATTAAACCACTCTGGTGGTCTACCAACATAAACAAACTTTAAAGTAAAAGAAAAAAAAAACTGCTTAAAGTATACAACAGATCAAAAGACCCTCACATCAAGCAAAACATAAACATTGATATAAACTTGAAAAATACTATTAGGTCTAATAAAGCCACCCATGAACTTAAGCCAGCATGGGAAATTAAGGACAATTACAAAGCCTTCTTTAGCTATGTGAGGAAACTAAGAAATAGCACCTAACTTTGCTCTGAAATTATTCATAATGGCACCATCTACTCTGATTTTGTATACATTGGTAAACATACTAGGAAACTTACCTCAGAGATTATTATCCAAAGCCCACTGATCTCTAAAGTTCAAATACATCCCTAAAGTATATTTACTGGAAGTGCTCTCCAAGACTCCCTGGGAACTGATAATGCATCAGATTATTTAATAAGCTCTGCTAAATAAGCCCTATCTGGGTCACTCCTTAAACCATTTAATCTGAGTTTAGCCATTGTCTTTGCCCCTGAGATTTAGGACAAAGCAGCAGTAGTGATGCCACTCTACAAGGGTGGCCCCAACACTGACTTTAGGAGTTATAGGTCCATTTTCCAGATGAATCTTATTTGCAAAACCATGGAATATATTATAACTGGAATGATAAACTCTGATATTTAAAATCTCATCAGGGTAGATGCAGCAGTTTGCCTTTGCAAGGGTAGATCCTTTGTAATGAACCTGGTTAACTTCTTTGAAAAGGTAAATCAGACTGCTGACACTGCTCATTTTGTTTACACATCATAATTTGATTTGGCCAAGGTGTCTGAGACCATCCCCCATGCTAGCATAGTTAGTAAGATTAATGCATTGCAAATAGACCAACATGTGCTAAGATGGATAGAAAATTGGATAATAGGCAGAACATACAAGATGTGGGTAGCATGTGCTTCATCATAGAAAATGTAGGTGACCAGTAGTGTCCCAGGGGTTCAGTGCTGGGACCCCTTTTGTTAGACATTTACTTTTCTGATCTCCAGACCATGAACCAGGACCTCTGGCTTACCAAGTTTGCTGACAAATGTAAACAAAGATAAATCAGTCAAGCAATGGACTTTCAGTGAATGTCAGACAAAAAAGGAAATTTGGGAGAAAGAACTTTCACCAATAGAAGCAATCTCTTTTTGCTCCAGTGTTGTGCAACCTTGGAATAGGTATAGTTAAGTTTGGGGGTGCAGAGGTATCGCTCCACATGGGGGGTGTAGGGGGGATTGCCCCTGCAACAAATATACCCTGTGGTGAGCTGAAAATTGTTTGGCTGTTTATTTTTGATGGACTGACACTCAGTGATAGAGTAGTTGATTGAGTGATATGATTCTCTGCAAACTATGAGTCTTTGCCAAGACCTCCTGATGTCCAAGTCCTTCAGCAAGAACTTACACTCACGTATAGCTGGTGTACTAAAAATGAGATCAAACTAAGTGTTAAAATATTGTCATATTTGGTAGACAACTCCTCCCCAGCATATAACAGACTGTACTCCACTCTAAAATGAGAATGTTGTTAAAGACTTTGGTGCATGTGTTGACAATTCCTTCTCCTTTGATCATCATGTAATACCAGAGTCAGGAAGTACTTCAACTTACTGCAACTATTAGGCCAATTATTGAATACAATACCCCCCTCTGGGATTGGCTATGCTTGTAAGGGCCCTAGGGCTGTTAGACTAGTAACCTTCTATGAAACTATGAACCTCACTAGACATATCAAACAACCTGAAAGACCCCAGAGGTTCCTAATGGAGATCATCACTGAATACCAGAAAAGACTGGACACAATGTCCATATATTTAGTATATTAAAAACACTTGAAGGGAGATCTTCCATGTCAATTAGGGAAGCAGTGATTCTAGATCTCTTATATTTCTATAAATCAAGTAGTCCCACAAATACCAGAACCAGGGATCTAAATATTCATCAGTAAATAAGTAAATCATGGTGAAGAGGTAGATTTATTACACAGAACCTCTGGAATATACCCCTGTTTCAAATTAAGCAGTGTAATACATTATCTTCCTTCAAATGGGAACTGGATGATGACTGAATGGAAATGTGCCACTGGTCTGACTGGCCCAGCCCTCTTCAAAAAGGATAACAGAAATAGACATAACCTTCTAATGGAGACCCTAGATGTCAAAAGCCTGTTTATGGTCATTTCAAATGACTTTGGTGCTGATTCTGTTTACAGGATACTCAACATATACCAGACCTATGATGGAAATTTATTTTTGGCAGAAGTGGGGGGTGACCATATGGACTCCATGTGCCAGCACCTATGCCAATCTAGTCATGGCTTTATGGGAAAAGGAATTTATTTTTGGCAGTAATATTTGGAGTAATTTTATTGGCAACTATGGCAAATTTGTTGATGATGTATTTGTTTTATGGAAGGGCACTTGTGAAGATCTTGTACATTTTGTGAATTATATAAACTCCACTACCACTTTTCTTGAGTTTGACATGTATTATTTTGGCAGGGAGATAGAATTCTTGGATGTTATGATTTCACTTGACAGAGAATGAAATGTTCACATCAGAGTATACAGGAAAGAATGTTGGCACAACCATATTTTACATAGAAAGAGCATGCATCCCACTCACATTTACTCACATATAGTGAAGGGTCAATTTCTTAGAGCATCTCGACTATGCACAGTGGATGTATATCACAGGAAGGAATGTGATCATATTGAAAGTACTTTGCTGGCTCGGGGCTACAAAGGCCCAGAAATCCATCAGATAAAAGTGAATGAATTAAGGGATACAAAAGGCAAACCATACTTTTCTAAGCAGCAAGACCAAGGGATCAATCATGACTCAAGAACTCAATGGATTGGAGTTAGATGTGCACTGACATATAGCAATGATATATCATCCATCTGTCAGATTATTAAGGAGAATTGGAAAATTCTGATGATGGATGACTATGTAAAATCAATAGTAGGGGAACCCCTAAATTTATTTTTAAGAACAAACCTAATTTGAAGAGACTCTTGTGTCATAAAGAGTTCATTGGTAAACAGAATAACAATGTTAAAACAGGCACTTTCCCTTGCCATAGATGTAAGGCATGTCCTTATATAGATGGAAGTCAGTTTTTCCAATATCCAATAAGCAATCAGAAATATGGAAGAAATGTATATGTGGACTGTAACACCAAATATCTGATATATGTGGCTAGGTGTAATTGTTGTCCAGATTTCTATGTAGGAGAAACTACTAGATTATTCAAAGAAAGGATCCTGCGCCATTATAGTGATATCAGATTAAATGTAAAGACCAATGCCCTAGCAAATCATGTACAGAGTCAACCTGGCCATAAATTTCTTTTTTCATGTTTAGAAAAAGTAAATATTACTGGTAGGGGAAGTGATACTATAAATAAAACTGAAATACCAGAAACAAAGTGGATAACAGTCCCATGTGCTGACAAAAAAAAAGTGGTTTAAATAGTCTGGTTCCTTTAAAACCTGTACTGAGAGGCTGGAACCTCAGGAAGTAATTTGATTAGATTCTTTGTTTAATTTAACCTCAGTTCTTTTTTTTCTCCAACATTTATTTTATTGTATTTCCCAATACTTGATGTACAATCCATAAAAGAAAGAAAAAAAAACTTACAAAATGACATTATCTTATGAACAGATAAACCTTGATATGACAAATAGCAAATAAGTGCCTTTTAACTTCTTATCTTAAAATATCAAAATTATAATTTCTAAGAAATCAGGTCACAGGAATATACAGTAAGATTATTAGGTGAATAAAAGGATACAGTTACAGAAACTATACATAGCTATTTACATATAGTGCTACACTTTGTTAAAATAGTAAATAAACACTTTGTTGCTAAGAAAATCAGGAATGAACTATTGGAGACTTCCACCTTTTATTCCGCATGAGACAACTGAGCAGGGAGAGGTTGATAAACATGTTCATGCTATAACTTATTTCAAAATATGTTCTTGGATAAGATTCCAAAAATTTTGATAATTCACACGTTTATTTCTATTACCTATAATCAGTTTGTGTGATATATCATATATTTAGAGGCCATGTTAGTAAAACCTTTCCACTCTATTCTTGTCCTGTCTAGCCAGTTTTGTGTGATATAAAGTTTGACTAACGCAAAGACAGCAATCAGGATACTGAAGTCAGATTTGGACATATTGACTAGACTCACATGCAAAATAGCAAATTCCCAAGATAGGGTAGATTTCCCATATCCCATTTTCTCAAGTTTGATCCTTAATTAGTTCCAAAGGTTCTGAGCATATTTACAGTACCAGAGAATATGGGGTCTATATTAGATCACCAAATGCTTAAAAAAGCAAACGGTGATTAATCGACCCTATGTAAGCAAAAGCTTACAATCTCGAACTGTCACAACAGCGATTTTTTTTCCCTAGGGAAAAAATTGCTGTTCCAAAACACATACACATAACACAAGTACACCAAACAAACAGCAATCCACACACATACACCTAAAATCTGACACCTAACCCTACACTAAACTATACACACACCACTAACTATCCACTTACCTTAACCCAAACCCTAACCCTAAGGTCCGTCACTATCGCACACTCACCTCACCCACTCCCTAACCCTAACTCACCTAACCCGCTCTAACCCTCATGTCCACACAATCGCACACATACCTAACCCACACCCTAACCCTAACTCACCTAACCCACCCTAACACTCACATCCACACAATCGCACACTTACCTGAACCGGACCCGTAACGTTCCACCACAGCACTGAAAATACCAAAGCAACAGAAACAGACAACTGAATTCTTTCCCTAGGAAAAAATTTGGGTTTCTGTTGCATCGATATTTTAAGCTTTCACTTACATAGGGTCGATTAATCACTGTTCACTTTTTTAAGTGTTTGGTGATCTAATATAGACCCAGAATATGCAGAAGGTCAGTCGACTGTGATAGGCAGAGAGGACAAAGAGGAGAGATGCTTGGGAAGAATTTGTTTAGACATTCTGGTGTATAGTAAGCATTATTGTTTATCATTAACTGGTATACACCCGTTTCTTGAAGGGAGAGAATTTGTTTGCATTGTTAAAAGTATGAGAGAATTGAACATCAGTTAATCTAGGATTTTTGTCCTTCCAATAATGAGCATATGTGAGAGATGATTGGTATTTAATAGCAGAATTTAGCTTGTATGAAACTGAGAGCATCTTGTATTTAAATTTTAAAAATTTCATTAGGGATTGTGCATGTTTTACTTCTTTCTCTACTCCAGCTGGGATGCCTCTAATAGTAGACACCAGAACTTAAATTTGTCTCAGCATTGTTGTATATTTGTTATTTAGGTTAAGATTGTTTTAATATCGTTTAAGGAATTCTTTTTTAGTCTATAGAAGTCCCAGATGGTATAGTTTTGAATTTGGTGGAACTGGTCTGTTTATCATTTTGTTGCCTATTTTCAGGTTTGGGTTTAGGTGAATTGGTTGCAGAAGGACAAGTGCATTCGCTAAGTGTAACAAAGAAAGGAGATTTTTGGAATGGTTTGATTTTATGTTTACTTAGATTATGTAACTTGATGTTCTTTAGTATGGATTTATCCTTGAATGGTAAGGATTTGGGGCTAATGTTTAGTGATCTGCTGTGAGCATACCACTGATCCATTGTGGAGAGTGGGTTAAGTTATTGGGGTTATGCTCAGTAAGTGAAATGCTTCAACTGGCACATTATGTCATAGTATAATTTGAAGTCCAGTAAACCTAGTCCTCCCTTATTTTTGGAAGCATTAATTTTGAGAGAGCAATTCTTGGAGTTTTTGGAAATCAGATAAATTTGGTTAGAGTTTTGTTGATATTCTTAAAGGAGTTCATAGGAATAATATAATTAGTTGCATTAAATTGGTATAGTATTTTGGGAAAGATATTCATTTTTATCACTGATACTTTGGATAAGATGGGCAGCTTCATGTTCTTACATCTATCCAGGTCATATTCAATATTCATCCAAGTTTTAAGAAGGTTATTTTGAAAGGATTTTTTTTGATTATGTTTGAACTTTATACCTAAATAATGGAATGGATATTTTAGTTTAATTTCAGTTTATTGAAAAAGAGACGAGTTGTGGATTAATTGGGGAAGATGAGAGATTTGGAGGGATTAACTTCAAAGTTGGATGTTTTCAAGAAGATGTCAATAATTTTTCAAACTTTAAGTCGGTGTTAGGTAATTGAAAATATATGTTGAGGTCATCTGCAAAGGCTGACAATAGAAGGTTGCTGTTTAGTATATTAGGTATATGATGAAAGGTTCTTTGTGACAGATAAATGAAAAGGGGTTCAATATATGGTTCACACAATGACATCAGTATGTCTATTTTGTGTTTGGTTTCAGGATTTTGATTTTCAGGCTTATGATGTTTCAGGCTTCTGAATGGGAACCATATATATATATATGTAAAAGAGATATGGTGAAAGGGGACAACCTTGCCTTGTACCATTAATTAATTTTATTCTGTTGGAGTAGGATTCATTAATGACCAGTGTGGTATATGAAGAGTTATATAGTATTTTAATTATATTTATGAATGCATTTGGGATATTGAAATGCTGTAGGGTCAAAAACAAGAAGTCTAAGTTAACTCTATCAAATGCTTTAGTGGCATCAAGAGCCAGAATATATCTGGGAAACCTGTCTTTCACCAAGAGCTGAATAGCTGCATCCAAATGTGAGGGTATTATCCCATGTTTGTCTCCCCTTCATGAAACCTGATTGCTCTGGGGATATAACTGTGGGTAGAACTTTTTTAAGTCTATTTGCTAATACCATGGAAAGCATTTTAATATCTACATTAATAAGAGATATTAGTCTGTAGTTTGTTGGATTAGTTTTGTCAGTGTTGGGTTTATAAATAAAGATAGTTTGGGAGTTATTTAGATACAAGTCTTTGAAGCCAAATTTACTAATGTGATTAAAGACTTTAAGAAATATAGGGATCAATTTGGGAGCAAAGGTTTTCCACAAATTTGATGTAAAGCCATCAGGGCCAGGGGGCTTTATTTCTTTTTAAGCTTTTAATTGCCTCAGCAATTTCCTCTGGTACAAAGTTGGCCTCCAAGAGCTCAGCTTGATGTTTTTTAATCTTTGGAAATTTAAGATTGTTAAAGAAAGTGTTATAGATCTCTGATGAGGGTGTATCTTGGACACCATACAATTTCCTGTATATTTTTTCAAATATATGCAATATTTCTTGGTTGGTAGTGAACATTTTATTATTATAGGGTATTTACAAAATCACGGGGGGGGGTTTGATAAATGTTTATGAGTCTAGCAAGTCATTTTGTGGGCTGCTGAGCCCATTCTGAATAATTAGCGAGGAATTTCACTTCTAGGAAAGAGAGATTTTGTGAGTGCAGTAAGTATAACTCCTTTTGTTGGTTGAAAAGTAGGTTTTCTAACTCTGGCATGTAGTTTTTTTGAAGTGATTTTTCATTTTCTTGGATTTTATATTTTATATTTGTTTCTTTTTCTTTTGAGAGTTTTTTGTAATAAGAAGCTTTCTGAATCAGCAGCCCTCTGATTTTGGCCTTATTCGTCACCCACAGGATATCTAGTGCAATGTCCGAGGTTGAAAGACTGGTTTCCAGTTCCTCTAGAGCACTGTTAACTTCTTTTACTACTTCTTCTTTGTCATGCAGATTTGGATTTAAAGACCATGTCAGGAAGATGCTAGTTTTTCGAGGAATTTTTGGAGGGATAATTTTTAAGGTTATCCTAGAATGGTCAGAAAGGAATCTAGGGCTGGCTGAATACATGGTTTCTTCATTTAGTAGGGATTCTGATATCAGGAAAAAATCTGTCCTGGACCATGATTTATAGCATGGGGAATAGTATGTGTATTTACCACTAGGGTCAGAGTAATCCTTTGAGTAAAAGGGGTCAGATAGGGCAAAGTCTAGCATTAGATCTTCTAAAGCCAGCAACGCTTGAGTATTGTGTGATTTATTCCTACTAGATCTTTCATTTAGAGAGTCAATAACAATATTCCAGTCACCCCTATCACATAGTCATGACTAAGAAACTTTAATAGTAAGTTCTATATTTGTATGATAAACTTGTGTTGATTAGCACAAGTACCATAAACATTTAGGAAGCATGTGAGTCTACACGATATAGAGCATACACAATGAAAAATAACAGCATCTTCCAGAATTATCAGAACCATAATCAAGAATAACCTCATTGAAATATTTTTTTACAAGGATAGCTACTCATTTTGAGTTTGTCTTACTACCGGAGGCAATAATTGAGGAGAAAGATAACATTTGCAACTGATTGGTAGAGTAAATGTAAAAGTAATTTATTTTTCTTCTTGTCCTGTAGACCTTTGACATTCCATGAATCTATCTCGCACATCATCTAATTTTAAACTTGGTCCATAACATTGTGAACATGAATTCTGGAAGTCTTTTCCCCACAAAGTTGAAAATATAAGATGTTCTGCAGCACTAAAGTCTCTCAGAGCTACTACTATGCCTGACCACATAACTACTAAGAATGAGACAGAATTGAGCAAGATAAGTAACATGTCAGCTAACTTACAAAGTTTTTAAACTGGAACTAGCAATACAGTAATCAAAAAGCCATAACATTTCAATTGAAAGCAACAACAATATATACATAGTCCACTAAACTCAAGATGTGAAGTACCACACTATCAAAACACTCAACTACTACACTCCATTTTACATGTTTTCAATGAATACTCTTCGTATGTAAGGAGTTAATGCCTTTATGTCTGGATTAAACATGTGTAGCTGCCTAAAAAGGAGGCAGCTGTAAATTGCTCTTATACAAAACCTAACCTAGTTATTGCGGATAACTGAAGTATTTCATATTACATTCATTTATGTTTGTATGGCTGAAATTTTGACACTAACAGTATATTTCTCTATAGGTGACTAACTGAGTTAAGGTCTCAGATATTACACCTATAAATTAAAATAGCTAACTCATTGACAAAGAACTGATCAAACCAATTTGCAATACTACAATTTCTTATGTTATATATAGAAATCTACTAGAATTATTGAGCAACAGGAAGAACGGCATGATGATTCGCCCACTATCACTGGATAATTATGATTATTTAGGGATTTAGCAATAAAGCTCAATGTTGCCATTGTTAGCTAATTTTACAGAATAGTAAACCGAATCACATCCTAACAGTATATATGGTATTTAAACCTATCGTTAGAACACATAAGGCAGCATTCAAAGTTCACCATGAACTGTTAAGTATAAAATGATTCATATTGTGCACACCCATAACCATCGCATACAAAAACAAATAGCCTATTTACCCCAAAAGCAGCTCCATTCATTGCCGTCTTGTAACTGTGTGAAGTCACTGGGGGGTGGACTAGGTTGTCCTCTCTATGCACGCAGGTATTTAGAGGAGGCTGGAATGGCAGGCAAATATCTGGTGGTGCTTACCTTGCGCATGACGTCTTATATGTAAATGAAAGAATCACAAATAGTACCATGCATCTAATTTAACAAAGCTCTTTAACGTACTGGCAGAGTTTAAGCCAGTATGTTTCTCTCCATTTTTTGCCTGATCTTTCAATGTATGCCTCCATGAGACTTAACAGCATAGTGCAAACTATAGACTAAATATGCCTAGGGTTGACTGATACTTATAATAAAAGAACTCATATTAATTTACACAGTAGGTACTTTTGCTACAATTACTGATCTATGTTTTCTTTTTTTGTGATGTTAACCATTTTACATAGTAAAATTCATGACTTCCCTTGATTTTGTATGCAATTTGAAAGTGGTTAAACAGGTCATATTAGTACTATAACTATTCAGACAGGATTATTGGCAAGCAGCTAAAAACTGCCTAAAGAAAATACAGTCTCTCTTACCCCCCCTTCTTTCCCTGCTCAGCAAAACTGCAGCCTTTCATAATCAAAACAATATGTACAGTACTTAGACTACTAACTAGCTGTTTAATAGCTAATTTATAACTAATTACTAGGAGCAAGCCACATATTAATGCATCTGACTTAATTTGCAGTTACTAACTTGAGGACTGTTAGTTGCTTGCTGTTTGTTAAAATTTCCAAATGATCATCATAAGGCCAGTTCACTAAGAGAGACACTTGCCTGTAGATGCATCTAGGTTCATATATGTCCCGGAATTCTTTCTTCTTTATTCTTCCATCATAGAAGTTGAATGACAATTTTGTTTATTCACAAGTCCATTTCTCTGAGAAAACATGGAAGGGAAGTGATTCAGTGCAGACTGCAACAGCATAAGGGGGACTACAAGCAACTGTGACAGGCAGGATCAATATACAGCACTGTGGGTTTCCGGGCTTGCCGAATTAACTGTTCCTATCCTTAGTTTGGAATGTTGCAACGGAGCTTGCTTCCGGCAATTAGAGGCTTTTACCATATACAACTGAACAGACCCAGTGATTTCTGTGGTGAAAGAAAGAAACAGCTCTGCCAAAAAAGCCGTATAAGGCTTCTTTGTGCAGCGATCTTTGATTCCAATGAGGGCTCAAGTTAATCTGTGGCTAGGTGAGCTACATCTTTTTCTTCTTCTTTTTTCTTGCCAGTTTTTCCTTTTCAGAGTTTCAGGAGTTCGCCAAAAGCTTTAAGAAAGGCAGCTTTAGCTTCTGACGGAGTGTTAACTAAAAATTTCTGGTCATTTTTAGAGAAGTTTAGAGTGCAGGGATATTTCATTTGAAATATGATCTTTTTGGTAAGGAAAAAGGCACAGAACAGTGCAAGCAGTTGCCTTGCTTGCTTAATTTGCATTGATAAATCTTGCACAAATGTAATTTTGTGACCATCCCAGTTTAATGATCCTTTTTGTTTTGCTGCATGTAGGATTTCTTAAACATGCTGATAGTTTGGTAACTTAGCATAGACCTAGCGAGGATTGGTATGGTTTTGTGATCTTCGGCGAACTCTGTGTGCTCTCTCTATTACAATGTATTTGACAATGGACTTGTTATCCAGCAAGGAGCTAAAAATCTTCTTTAAAGTATCTTGAAGTTGTGTATGGTCATATGTTTCAGGAATTCCTTGTATGAGGATGTTGTTTCTTCTACTCCAGGCTTCAAGATCTGTAAGTTTTTGCTGCAAGTCTTCCAGAACATTCTTCTTTAGCTTTTAGTTGTTTCTGGAGTTTTTCAATTTTCCTCTCATTTGCTGTTGATTTAGCTTCAGCTTGGTCTAAATGAGAAACATTTTGCTCCAGTGACGTCCCAACATTTGATAACTGATCTGAAAATTTTTGAATGTCAGTCTGTATAGACATCAGAGCAGATTTCAGATCATCCATGGTGTATGCCCCTTGGGATTTAGTGTTAGAGCTAGATTTACTTGTATCCTGTTGTTTTAATGTTTGTTGCCTTTTCGATAAGGTTTCTTTTTCAGGTGAAGTTATTTGTGAGAGCATAGTTTTGGTTGTTTGTAAGTCCATTTCTTCCAAGTCATTAGGCATGGTTAGGTTAGAACTATTCCACAGTTGTTTACCATATGCTGCCTTTACTACTAATAAAGTTAGGCCTCAAAATGCCATGCACCTTTGCTGTAGTAATATCCAGGTTAAAGATATGCTGTATTTGGAGAGTAAAACTTAGCTAGTTGAGGACTGATGTATTCATATGGTTAGTTGATTTAATCAAGATCCCTATTAGGATGAGATTTCAGCCTGATGCTTCCTGATTGCTAAGATTCAGATAGAGAATTGAGGATCTGTAGGAAGGGAGTGTTCACAGGCTGTCTACCATCTTGAAAATCCTTAACCTCAGTTCTATTGAGAGCACAATATGGATCTGAAGAAGGCTTTGCCAAAAGTGCTTATCCACTTTTTCTTTTGTTTTAGAAACTAAATTTTAAATGAGTCTTCATTTAATAAAGACTTAATCAAGTTTTATTTGCTTGCCTTGCTCAATGAAAACAGTGGCTTTTAATCTTTTATGACATCTCCTTCCCATGGCAGAACAGTGATTCATTCTTTTAACTCTTCAGAAAAGGAGGTATGGTCAAAGGGTAGGTACTGGCAAGAAGAACATGGTTTGCAAGACTCAGTTGCCTTTTATTTCTTTTGATCCTATGAACTATCAAGGTATGCAGTAATCATAAAATATACTAAAAAGTACAATAAGGATTGCATATGTAGATAAACTGAATAAAATAACAGTAAATAGAATAGACTATAAACAAAAAGATTAAAGCATATTTACATATTAATAGGCATGTGGTAAGGCTATGAATATAGATCAGGGTTAGCTAGGAAGTAAGCAGTACCATGTATAGATGGGATTAATTAATGTAGCCTGAAGTATGCCATATCCATTGTTCCTGTTTACCCAGGTAGGTTTAGAACTGGGCCTGAATTTTGTGTAGAATGACCAAATTAGAGAATTTAACCTGGGAGATCAGGTTCTAGTACTAACGCATGGTATGGAAAACAAAGTTTTGTCCAAATAAGAGGGGCCATTTGAGGTGATGGAAAGAGTAAATCAAAGCACTATAAGGTCAGACAGCCAAGAAAGAGGAAGGTAGAACAAAGCTGTCACATTATTTTGAAAGAAGTAAAGAATTCTGCAGAGAACGTACTAGCTAAAGTTCCTACAGGAGAAAGCAGGGAGTCTTTACCTGAAGTACAACTAAAGACATCCTTTTAAGAGTATAAAAGAAGAACTTAAGAAAGAAAGGAGTTTTAGGGAAATGCTGGGGAGAGCTAAACTGACAACACAGAGAAAACATATGAAGGTTAGAGTAAGACATTGTAGAATACCATAATCACTGAAATAATTAGTAACAGAAGTTCAAAATAATTAAACTATGTATTTTAGAAAAACTACAGACTTGAGCAGTCCAACAATCTTAATTGGAGGGATATGTTCAGTGGGAGGGCTGCAGAAGGAATTTGGCAAGTTTTGAAAGGAAAATTGTTCAATGCAAAAAAAATGTTTAACATCAGGATCTAGGCACTCGAGGTCAGAAGGATATGTTTCCATAATAACAAGGTGCTTAATTAAGATGAGAAAAAATATATAAAATTATAACTTCTAAAACTAAAATAAACTGAGCAGACACATTAAACATAGTGTGATATGATCAGGGACAATTTGAAGAAAATTTATATAAAAATACTGAGCATAATAGGAAACTGTTATATAAATGCATATGATGTGGTAGGAGAAAAAACATACACATTTATAAACTGTGTGTAGATTCTAAAAATTATTCTCAAACAAATCAGATTATAGATATATTTACAAAATTTTATGCAAAACAGTTTGGCTCCTCAAAGGAGGTGATACATTGTACTAGTAAAACCCAAGTAATTTTATATACTGAAATTAAATTAGATAATACCATAAAAGGACTACACAACCTGGACACAAAAAAAAAAACAAGTATGGAGACAGAATAAACTTCATTGTATGTTGCACCCCTTCTTAAGCATTTATTTTAAAACTTTTCTGCCTGTCATTGTAATACAGTGTAGCTGCATGCACACTAACTGGGATGTTTTAGCTATCTAATTTAACCAACTGTACCATTTTGAAATCCAGTGTGGAAACTACTGGCTTGTAGTTTTGGCACCGACCTGTGGCATTACATTTAAACTGATAGTTTTTTCAATCTGCTGCTTGGTCTCCTTGTGGTTAAGCCTGCTCTGTTTGCCCTTGCTATGATCAGGTTGACTCCAGTCCCCTACCCTACCCCCATTCTCACCCTCCCCCACTTTCCTTAAACTTGTACACTAGCCAGAAGACCACCCTTCCACATCCCCCAACTTTCTCCTTCCAACCAATCTGAACTCACCTCCTCCACTTAGTTAAACCCCTCTCACAACTAAGCACAACCTACTCACACCACTACTTCACTTCCTCTCTGACTGTACATACCCCATCCACCTACCTCTTTACATTTACATGCCTATTTACATGTTCTCTTATGCTTTCTCTCTCCAGCCATCTTTACACTTCTTCTAAACCACTTTCCCACCTCCTTATCCTATCCTATCCTCCTTCTTCCTATACCATACATGTCATTACTCCTCCCAAACTCCCTATTTCTACTTTCTCTCACTTTTTCCACTTTCTATCACTGCCTCTCAGTCAACATATACCTATCTACCACTCTTTCCTATGCCCATACTGATTTTCATACCTCAGTCAACTTTACTATTGTACCCACTCTTTTTAGTTACTATGTGACTACACTTCACAAATTCAAACTTCTTCAACTCCTCTCCCCCCAAAAAAATTAAACCTAAATATTATTTTTTCAACCCTGAATCAACCTCATATATGCAACTCCTTGTAAACTTACTCTGCTCAGGTGATATTCACCCTAACCCAGGTCCATTCGACAACTCCTGCCCCCATAACTATGCTGATCCCTCCTACATCTCATTGGTGATCCCTAAACAAACTCCCACCACCTCCCCTGCTGCCCACACACAAACTTTCTCCCTCTCATCCCACAAAAACCTAACTATACTCTCTCTCAATTTACAAAGTATAACCAATAAAGTTACTACTCTACATTCTCTGATCTTCTCTGTACACTTCCGACATCCTCTCCCACCGTGAATCCTGGCTACAAACTCATATAACTGACTCCAAAATCCTACCCCCCCTCAGATACAATATCATCTGCCAGGACAGACATAAGAAAAAATGGGAAGGTGTTGCTATTTTATACTCAGAACTATCCATCTACCCCCTACCTCTCCTAACTTTCACACAGCAGAAATCCTCATAGTAAACTGTAAACTAAATAATTACAAAAACCTCAACACTGCAGCCATCTATATTCTACCTTCTAATAATATTCCTACTCTTGAACACTTTCTCTCTTGGATCTCAGAAACTATCCCCTATGAGACCATTATCCTGGGTGATGTTAACATCAACTGGCATGCCCTAAACTCCTCCTAACAGTAGCATTAACATCTATGGCTTCTCCCATATAATCTCTTCCCCCAGACATCTAAATAAACACACCAATACTGGCTCCACACTTGATTGGACCCTCACTTCTAATCCAAACCTATATCACAATGCCACTACTCTGCCTGATTCTCTTAGTGGCCATCTTTCCACCTTTATTCTAAGACACTCCCCCCAATTGTACAAACTCCACCATTACAAAGACTGTCAAAAACTCTCTAACTTTAACCCAGATACCTTCATAATTTACTCTCCTCAATTAACTGGTCCTTCCTCCATACCCTACCACTTGTTGAGGCCATAACCAAATTTAATGACATTTTCCTTAAAACTCTCGACTCCTTGGCCCCACCAGAAAAATCAGAATTAAATATAACTTTGCTCCTTGGTTAACTCAACCCACTTGTAACATTATGCTAAGGAGAGACAGAGCCTGGAAAAACTGGAAAAAAACTAAATGTCTGACTTATCTCCAAGCTTATAGGAAACTCGGGAATCTTACCAAGAAACAAGTAGACCTACATAAAAAACATTTCTACCAAAAACCACTTCAGAATCTCCACTCCAACCCAAAACAATTTTGGGATAACATCAACAAGTTTCTACATCCTGGTAATCTGTCTACCACTAGCCCCTGTCTCACCACCTCTCCCATTGGTACAGTCACTTTTCTAAATTCCTTCTTCATTCACGCTATTAAAAATTTGACTAAAAAAACACTACCACCCTCCCCATTATTGACCCTACCCCTTCTACCCTCTTCTGTCTGAACACCCCCCACAGCATATATTAAATCACTTCTCAGCAAGCTTAAACATTCTTCCCCTTCCGCTGACAGCCTACCACCATTATTTCTTAAACTTACTTCTGAATCTAGTGCATATCCTGTCTCTATATTAGCCAAAATATCTATCCAAGAAAACAAAGTACCCAAAATCTGGAAAAAAATTTGTGTTATACCCCTTCACAAAGGTGGTAATTCTACTGACCCTGCTAACTTCAGACCTATTGCAATACTATCCACCTATCAAAAATATTGGAAAAATGTATTCATAAGCAACTCATTGAACACCTAATACAGGAAAACCTCTTAACCCCTATAATACCATAGTAAATGGTAAATACCATAATAAATATAATACCATGTCACCTAATGGTCTGAATTTAGAAGTAAATTGGAAAAGTCTATTATAAGCTTTATATTATTAATATTGTTAGTTTTGTTTTATACTGAATGTTCTTTCTTTAAATGTTATTTAGCTTTTTGATTGATTTATTATGTAATTACTTAATTAATTGTGATATATATTGTAGTGGGTGTGTGCTTGTAACTTGTGCTCATTGAAGGCTATTATGCCGAGGCGCTAAGCTGGATTAAAATTTTTATCTGTGAACTGGCGTTGTTTTTCAGGCTGTGGCCTCCTTCTCTTTCACTGTTGTTTTTGGTAATTCTACTGACCCTGCTAATTTCAGACCTATTGCAATACTATCCACCTATCAAAAATATTGGAAAAATGTATTCATAAGCAACTCATTGAACACCTAATACAGGAAAACCTCTTAACCCCTACCTAACATGGTATCCCCGCCATCACAGCACATCTACTGCACTGATTTCTTTCACACAACCACTGCAAAATCTCATGACAACTATAAACTAGTATCTTGTCATTTCCTTGACCTGTCTGAAGCCTTTGACACTGTCTCCCATGAACTGCTTCTCTCTAAGCTTACTAACCTTAACCTCTCCTACGCCACAATTCATTGATTCTCCAGTTACCTTTCTATTAGATTCCAGTCTGTCAGATGGCTCTTTGCCTACTCCCCCTTCACCCCTGTTCAAACTGGGGTTCCTCAGGGTTCAGTTCTTGGACCCCTGCTTTTTAACATCTTTACTAATAACCTTTTCACTTCCTGCTCTCATTCCTCTTTAATTCAATACACCAATGACTCTATGATTACATCCTGTTCTGACAGTCTTCCCCACCTCCTTAACCTATCTAAGAATCGCTCCTCTCTATGGAAAATGGATAACCAATTATCAACTACTACTCAGCCCTAAGAAAACCAAACTTCTCCTCTTTCTTACCAAAATCTCTATGACAACACAAAAGCACCTTCACTGTTACATTCCTTAATAATACAATTATTAGTCTAACCTCATACAAAACTGCTTGGTGTTATTGTTGATAACCAACTAAAATTTGATATCCACATTCAACAAGCTATCAGAAAGACCCACCAAAAACTAGGATTGTTATATAGGCACATAAAATACCTCACCAATGACGCTAAGTGTTCTGTAGCTCAGGCATTTCTACCTCCCACCCTATTTTATATTGTACCTGTCCTCACTTGCACAAAATCCAATCTACCAGCTAAACTTGAAACAACTTATAATAAAATTGCTAGGTTCGCTGCCAATCTCCCCCACCGCTCCCACCACTGCAGACCATTAAAAAATCTGCAGTGGCTTGAATTCCAGCATCCATTACTTCTTCCTCAGCTCTACCCCACTCACTACATCTTAAATAAACATTGCCTCTGTCCTGCTGTATCTACCCTCATATCTCCCTACACCCCAAAATGTACTCTCCTCGGTGACAATCAACACCTCTTAGAAATCCATAAACCTAACAAAAACATAAGTAAACTTCTATACAACTACTCAGTTGCCAATGCTTAGAATAAACTTCACCTTTGCTTAAGAACTATCACTAAGACTTACAGCTTCAAAAAACTGCTAAAAGACAACCTGCTTTAATCTTGGCCCTGTCCTTGCTCCACTCCAACCTAAACTACTCTCTCAGCTCCCCTAACATTTACCTAGGATACCCTCTATACTTTAAGTTGCTTCTATACACATATGATCTTATTGCATTTTGTTCTACTTTGAGAGACTACTATATACATTTGCTCTTTTGTACATTTTCTCTCTCTCTGTCTTGACTCTTATCAATGTTTTATTTCTAATTTGCTATTTGTTTTTAAATAATTTGTAACCTCTGACTCTTCTGTTATTGTAAAGTTACTGTAGACTGCTTTGGACTGTACAATGTATCTTAATGTTGTATTTTTGCATATGCTGGAGCTTTTCTCCTTGGGCTTCCACTGAAAAAGTGCTACTTGCCTAGTCAGACTAACCTAGTTAACAAATGTCAATAAAGATATAAATAAGGGACCTGAGAACAATTCAGCATGAACTTACAGTACCATTATATCTGTCATTCACTATGTCATTTAAGCATGTGGAGATTCCTCATGACTGGAGCCATGCATGTGTTAAACCCAGCTTTAATGAAAGTAGGAAAAGGACAAACCCAGAGTCATATAGCCCCAATAGTTTACTTTCTTGTTGTGGAAAAAAATGAAAAAAGTTATTTTGGATAAATTATCTGATTTGGAAAGGTTGAGACTTGAAACCATATATCATTGTGCATATGTTAAAAACAGATCTATAGCTCCCTGTAACTTGATGTTCTATAATAATATAATAACAACTATAAATGAAAAAAAAACTGTGCTATGATATAATTTATACAGACTTAACTTCAACCTTTGATGGGGACATACACAAAACACTGATCAATAAATGACACCAACTAGGTATTAAAGTAATCTTGGTAAGATAGAAAGATGGCAAGATATGGCTTACAAATAGGAAAATGACAAGTATCATACGGCAATTTTGTCCTTTTCCCACTTTCTTTAAAGTTGGGTTTAACAATTAGGTAGGTAAAATTCAGGGTTACAGTCAGGCTGTCCCACAGGGCTCTGTCCTAGTCCAGTACTCGTTTAGATTGTATCTTTCAGATTTATCTTTTTCATCTGTGTGTTCTATAGCCTGTATATAGATGACTTGAAAATGGGTAAACTGATTATATCTGTTACTGACAGGGCATATCTGCAAAAGAACTTGACTAAATATCTGGACACAGGCGACTAATATGCTTATAAATATATCAAAAACTAAGCATATACGATTTGAGAACATAGACTGAAGGGTGAATACTAAATACATTTCACAGTGATTGAAACTGTAGATTAATTTATGGACTCAGTTTTATGGGTAGAGCCAACTTTGAGGTTTTTTTTTGTTTGATTATGTCAACCAATTGGTTAATGATAGTTATAAAATTAAGACTGGAAATAGAAAATCAGAAATGATGGAATCAATAATTGTAAGTTGTACCAAACAAAACTAGAGTATGAAATAATAATATGGAATGCTTTATAAGAAAACTACCACTAGTAAGTTGGAAAGAATACAGCAGAAATATACCAAGGGCATCCATGGATGTGAAAATTGAAGTTATTATGAAAGACTAAATATTTGAACTTGTGCAGTGTTTCAGACAGATATCTAAGAGAAGACTCTGTGGTATTTAGGGATAATTACCTTTGCGAATGTTTGGATTTATCAAAGATTTATCAAATAGTTGTAGTAAATCATCAGACAACCTATGCAGGAGATGAAGGAGTGCGAAAACATAAACAACAAAACCTAGAGATTTTTGAAAGGTATAAAAAAGAAATATGGACATGGGAAAGAAAGGGAAAATTGATATAGTGCAATATTTATGCAAAGTCAAAAGCCAAATTAATCAGTACAAAAAAGGCAGCCCCAAAGATATTTGAAGAGAAATACAGGCAAAGGCATCCAGCTATAGAAATTACAATAAAAAAAATAATATCACAAAGAGGGAATGTAGAAAAGAAAATTAGTAAAGTAGAAAAAAAAAAAGACAAGAAGTTATGGAATGCCTGAAAAGTGAAGGATTTGGTGGGGAAGGTCTAATACAGGTTACATCACAGCATGATGGAACGAATCCCCAAAGTACGTAGAAACAGGAAGATCAGGAGACATCTGAAGAAGAAATATGGACATGGGAAAGAAAAATAGATTTAATATGGTGTAATATTTATGCAAAAGAGAAAGTAAAACTAATCGATATAAAAAGAGCAGCACCAAAGATATTTGAAGAGAAATACAGGCAGAGGAATCCAGACATGCAAAACTTCACAATACAAAAAATATGAAGACAAAGAAGAAAAGTAGAAAAGAAGATCAGTAATGCAGAAGTTAAAGAAATAGAAGCTGAGGTTAGGGAGTACCTGCAAACTGAAGGATTCAGTGTAGAAAATCTAGCTCAGAAAGGACCACAGCAGGATAGAGCAAAGGACATCCAAATTAAGGAGAAACCAGTGGAACGGGAAGCAACCGGTCACTTGCCATATAAAGATATTTTGGAGCCTTCCACAGGAAACCAGTATAAATGTTCACTTGAAGTGGGACAGCAAGGGAAGGAACACGAAATTGTGGCAACTCTGACGCAGTCAGTGTTGAAGAGTGATAGGCCAGTGAGTTCCCATATGACAGATCAATGGATGACACAGGATGAAATTGAAGAGAATATACTATAGAGCTTTCTATGGAATGCCTGCAGGAAATGGAAAACAAAAATGTGCCCTCAGTTTAGAAGAAAATGTGCTAGGAGAAGAATTGCTTGATTTAATAGAGACAGATAGACATATTAAGATCAATGAAAGAAATAGACTGCAGAAGGTCAATAAAACCCCAAAAGTCAGACGTTTGATAAAACACAGTAATTAGGACTGTGCATAGAGATCCATGCGATATAACAGAAGTAAACAGAAAATATTACTTTGCAGCTAAATTAATAACAGATAAAATTCTACCATAAGAACACAAGGTAGTAAGGGAAAGGAAGGGGAGAAATCGAATACCATCATGGAAGTATTAAACAGAGAGAAGTATAAAGCAATTAAGGCAAGACGGGTCACTGTTAGATGAGTATAGAAGAGGGAACAGATCAACAAAGATACTCAGAAAGATAGATGTGAAGAAAGCAATGTGCAGTATTATAACGGATCAGGATTTATCTTGCACTATTGTAGATATACTAAAAATCCCAGCACAGGCAGAAAAACTTAAAAAGATAAACAAATACAAAGGAAAAATACAAAATAAGCAATTTATTGATGACTGTGAAAAGTTCTATAGAAATAAGGCAAAAGGAATTGAAAGACCACCCAAAAAAAAAAAGAAATAGATACCTTTTTGGAGAAATATCTATGAAGATCCTGTGGAATATAACAAAGATGCTAAATAGACAGAAGTAGTAAAAAAAAGAATAAGAAGTTCAGATGTACAGGATATGAAATGGGGTGAAGTAATGGCCAGAGAGATTGAACTAAAGTTAAGAAAAGCTTCCAATTTGAAAACTCCACGCTCAGTTGCAATACCTAATTTCTGATTAAAAGTATTAATATCTTTGCATGAAGATTTAGCCATGAGTAAGAACTATTTATATGTGCACACTGAACAGACATCAACCTGGTTAACAACAGGAAAAACAATTCTCCTACTTAAGAGTGAACCTGCAAGTTATCCTAAAAATTATAGACCAATAACTTGCCTTCAGACAACGTATAAACTATACACCGGAATTGACAGAGTTTATAGTCATTTAGAAAAAAATTCAATCATGGCAATAGAACAAAAGGGTAATAAAAGAAAGTCATATGGAACAAAGGATCATTTGTTGCTAAATAATGTCATAGTGGAGAACTGTAAAAAGGGGAAGAATCTAATTATGGCATGGAGTGACTACAAAAAAGCATTTGATAGTATCCCACATACGTAGATAAAAGAGTGCTTAAAAATGTATAAGCTACATCCTATACTGATTAACTACATTACAGTGACCTTGAAACAGTGGCAGATCACTTTGCAATTAAGCCATGATAGAGGGCAGATCATTATCCCAGGGATAAAAATTCAAAGGGGGATATTCCAGGGTGACTCTTTGTCACCACTGCTGTTCTGTCTTGCCCTTAACCCATTAGGCCTTCTACTTAACAGATTAAGATATAATTTGACTCCTAGAAAACAACAAAGTGTAAAGACTTCTCATCTTCTCTTTGTCAATGATTTAAAACTGTATAGCTCATCAGACAAGGAACTGAAAACACAACTGCAAGCAGTCAAAACTTTTTCAGATGATATAAGAATGTCATTTGGTCTTGATAAATGTGCAAAAGCAACCTTTAAAGCAGGAAAGCTGCAACACCAAGAAAATATCAGTTTGGGACAAGAATGTGATATAAAATAATTTGAGCAAGAGGGAGTGTTTAAATATTTGGGAATTGATGAAGGATCAGCAATAAAACATGAACAAATGCAAATAAAACTTAGTAAGGAATTTTAGAAGACTTAAATTAATCCTGAAAATGGTTTTGACATCTAGGAACAAAATTCAAGCTATAAACAAATTTGTTCTTCCTGTCCTAACTTACAATTTTGGAGTGACTGACTGGCCCCAAAAGGTGTTGGATAGATTAGTTAGGAAAACAGAAAGGATGCTTCATGCTCACCAAATGATTTATAAAAATCAATGTATACCAAGATTATATATTCCACTTTTCAAAGGAGGTATGGGCCTACCTGAAATTGATTACATGTACAGATCTGCAATTGTGGGACTGCATACATATCTGCTGAACTCACAAGACCCAAATATAGTGAAAGTTTTGAAATATGAGGAGAATAAATCTAAGATGACTTCCCTTCTTAGTCTAGCAGAAGCATATTGGCATCAAGCGAGAATGTAAATCAAACCAGAAGTAGATTCAATTCAGGCAGCAAATGAATGTGCCAAAAAATGAAAGAATATAAGGTGAAGGATCAGATGAGAAGGTGAGAAATGTGAAAAATGCATAAATATAGTAGGAAGTATAGAAAACTGTTGAAAGAATTCCATGTTAATTAGGACTGAATGCAGAAATGTTTAAGGAGAGGCAAATTCAGACTAAAGATGAAAGGTTAATATTGGCGGTCCAAGATAGTGGGCTACATACACCAGCTGCACACCTCTTTGCTGGTTGTGATATACTAATGGCAGAAGGACTGCATACTGAAAGGCATAATACTGTGACAAGACTGTTGCACTGTGGATTGTGCAAACATTATAATATTCAAGTAGCTGAAAAACACTGGAAACATGAGCCACAAAGCATCATAGAAAATAATGAAGTCTACATCACATGGGATCAGCCATTACCAACAGTTCAAAAGATAGATAAGACAAAACTAGATATAGTGGTCCATGTAAAGAAGACAAAAGTAGCATTGATCATTGAAATTGTTACACCCGTTGACTACAGTGTCTTGCGTACAGAGAGACACAAAGTCATAAAATATCAGGATTTGCAGGCAAAAACGAGAGCAATGTGGAAGAAAGATACCCAGACAATTCCAATAGTAGTAGGAGCAATGGGTCTTATAAAAAAGGATCTACAATTGTATTTAGATATGTTACCAATACATGTAACTTCATATGAACTGCAGAAGGAGTCATTACTGGGCACTTCTGGCTGACATCAAAGATTGAAACAATACTAATTTCATGAACTTTAATTATACTTTGGCTTAGGAATGGGATCCATTCCTGTCATGGTATTAGAAACCTAAAGATTTGGAGAAACTAAAAAAAGAGCGATTACATAGGATTGACAAAGTGCTCATTGGTTCTCTGAGACAACAGCTCATGCATGGAACATAACAGCAAATTATATTACAGCAAACACTAGTTTAGATATTTTTATGAATAACTTTAAGAGTAACTTACACAATTATTATAGAAATGATTATTTTGTTATACAGGCAGGCTAGTAGGGCATTATTGCCTCTGCCTGAAATATTTGTATGTATGTGTATATACGATTGCACAAACACAAGAAAAAGTTGAAAAGCCATACACAGCACCGCCATTGCCAGCACACAAATAGAAATCACATTGGGAATGATTTCATATGTACAGCAGTGACAGGAGAGCACATTATTGTTTAAAATATTGTTCATAGAGGTCATCCAATAGTAGGTAAGCCATCAATACATACATAAGTACATGTAAACATACATATGCATGCACCTCACAACCATCTTAACTCAATCAAGCTGAAAATGCCTTTTTGCATACTTTCAGTTCAAATCCATACCTCCTTATGGCATCCAGAACTTTTCTGGGTCTGCTTCTTTAACTTATTGACTTATGAGCTAAATAGGCAGTATTAGAAAGGGCAAGGAGTTATTAACAAAACAACACTAGTATTGGTCGTCTAGGATATCCTGCAGTGCAGAAATTAATCTTTGTTTTCCACTTAGTATTCGTGTTTTCATATTTATGTTAATGTTTTCATAACTGAGAGACCTACATTTTATTGACGTATATGGTGTGAAACAACAATGTGGGATACAGGACAATTCACTGAAAATACTGGTTTAGATCTCACTATACTGGAAATATTGCTAGCTGTTTGTTAGTAATTATGAAAATAAGCAATATTTACATATATATGTAATACTTCAAAAAAAGAAGTGACTTACAAATCGTTGCATGACATTAGGTGAAACCATGGATGTTGTTGAACAAAATTGCCTTTGCTATTTGCACTGTAAGTTGAACATCTTGAGAGACATACGGTATTATTTCTAATGCTAATTATACAATTAAACATATGTTTTATTATTTCTGTAAATATCTCAATAAATGTATGCTTATAGAGGAATTTCTTGTCAAGTGAAAGCGTATGCTTGGTTAACAAAAATGTTCTAACACTATGTCTAGGATGTATAGTTTTCAAGATATGAATTTTGTTTGTGAAAGTTTAGAAAAAATATAATATAATTTGGGATTTTGTGTGCATTATAATATATTATAGTATTTATGGAAGACAATGACTGCACTGAATATTATCACTGTAAAAAATATTTCTTACCTTATCTGTACAGTTTTAATAGCTTTTATTGTTCACAAAATATTTACATTTCTTTATTTTGTTTATCATGTTTATTTTTTAGAAATTTGTCTGGAATGCAAGATGTGTGTAGGCATATAATAATATACTGGAAAAGAGGAAACAGTGTAACGGGGTGAATAGAGTACTCACATGAACCGAGATTCTTGCAGTTTGCAAAAATGGTCTGTAAAACATGAAATCAGGAAATGGATACACAAAATCTGTGACCAACAAATAGGAATTTATCAACTCATAGGGGGAGCCACTTCATATTCAGACAAAAAAGAGAAACAAGTCTACTACTGAAAGGAAACACTACATTTCCAAAGAAGACAGTCAGATGTACTGAACAGGGAGAAAATGGGTTAAGATAATGGAATGAATGAAAAAGATGCCTTTAAAATGTATTGTTTTAAGTTAATAGGTGGCTCTCATCTTCAGAGAATCAATTTCAAGTTATGACTGCATAATGAAGCCTAACACAAAAGGCAATGTAGATTAATTGTGGCTATGAATAAATGTAGGGAAGGGTCTAGACCAAAGTGTACACACCGCCTCAAAGAAACATCCACACTTTAGACTGCAGTGTTTGTAAAAGGGTTACTGATACTTACGTGTCAGCATGTCATTCAGTCTTGCAATAAGCATTTTCAAACACGAGTCACTGGTAGAACACCCACAAATGACCCAAGAAGTATAGCACCATACTGTCTACGATTAAGAAATAGATTTTATGTCCATCTGAATGGGCAGTATTTAAAAAACAATTGTAAGGTTTAGCTGTAACATCTTAGCTTAACTACTAAATATGATCAGAGAGCCAACATCTACTGATTAATAAACTGCTTAGTCTTTCTTTAGACAGATGAAACAAATAGCTATTGTGACTTTCTGATGTCTATACTTAGTATATTTATCACATTCTTTCTCTGATTACCTGCTTTACTCACATCAGGTTCTTGAGGGGAACGACAGCCTATTCCATCACTAAATGGGAACAATGCAGGAAACCAAATGAAGAGAGGAAGCCAGTCTAACACAGAATGCCCATTTAATATACCACATATACCTACAGCAACTTGAAGATCCCCATACATACATACACACATGCATACATACATACAAATGTTTCAAGCACAGGCATTAAAGCCCTTCTAGCTTGCCAGTATGCCAAAACACTTGTTCCCATAATAAATGTCCAGGCTGTTCTTAAAAATATCTAAACTAGTGCTTGCTTTAATGTAATTTGGTAGTCTGCTCCATGCATCAGCTACTCTGTCAGAAAACCAATTAGTACACTTCTCATTCCTATAGAATCTTCTACATAGGTTGTCTGATGATTCTCTAGTACTTTTTGACAACCCCAAACATTCCCAGAGGTAGTTGTCATTAATGCCCTATATACCTGAATAAGATCTCCTCTTAAATATCTGTAAGAGACACTGCACAAGTTCAGATATTTTAGTCTTTCATAATAACTTAGATTTTCACATCCATGAATGCCCTTGGTATATTTCTGCTGTACTCTTTCCAGTTTATTCATGCTTGTTTTCCTACAGGGTTTCCATGTTGTTATTCCATACTCAAGTTTGGGTCTAATGTAACTAACAAACAATGACTTCATTATGTTTGATTTCCTAGACTTTATAAGTCTTTTTATACAACCTATAGTTCTATAACTAACTAGCCAATTGGTTGATATGATTAGAAAAACTCATAGCTGAATCTACCCATATACCCAGGTCCTTAAATGAGTCTGCAGTTTCAATCACCGTGTGCTGTATTAAATATTCGTCTTTCAGTTTATGTTTCCCAAATCTCATATGCTTAGTTTTTGATGTATTTATCAACATATTATTCTCCTGTGCCCAAATGGTCAATTTAGTCAAATTGTTTTGCAGACATGCCTTATCTGTAACACTTGTAATCAGTTTACCCAATTTCAGGTCGTCAGCATATAGACTGTAGAACACCTCAGATGAAAAAGTAAGACCTGAAAAGATACAATCTAAACAAATAAGGGCCTAGTACAGAGCCCTGTAGAACACACTGACTGTAACCAAGGATTTCACCTGTCCAGTTGGTGTGTGATACTTGCCATGTCCTATTTGTAAGCCATGCAGCTATCCATCTTATCAACAGTACATCAATACCTAGTTGTACTAATTTATTGATCAGTGTTTTGTGCATGACTCTGTCAAATGCCAAAGTTAAATCTATATAAATCACATCACAGCACACTTTTTCATTCATAGCTGTTATTATATTGTTTTAGAACATCATGTTACAGGTGGTAATAGATCTATTTTCAAAATATGCATGCTGCTATATGGTTTCAAGTCCCAACCTATCCAGTGCTGACAATAACTTATCCAGTATTACCTTCTCTATTATTTTTCCACAACATGAAAGTAGACTTAAGGGTCTATATGATTATGGATTTGTCCTACTCCCCTTTCCCTTAAAGACAGGTTTAATAAGTGCATGTCTCCAATCTTGAGGAATCTCCCCATATTTATATGACCTAGTGAATAACAGATGTAATGGCAGTGTAAGTTCTTGCTTAAGTGTTTTCAAATCATTGTTACTTATTCCGTCTCCTCCCTGAGATTTGTTTGGATCCAGTTTGCACAGTTCTTTTTCAATGTAATCTAATTTGACTCCATTATCTGGGGTTACCTGGATGTCACTAGGACAACTTATCACCCCTTTTGTGGAGCCAAACTGTTTTGCATAAGATTTTGTAAATATATCTATAATCTGTTGTGTCTGAGAATAAATTTTAGAATCTGCACACAGTTTATCAGTTTGTGTATCTTTACTCCTTCCACATCTTATGTATCTATAAAAAGGTTTCCTATTATGCTCAATATATTTATATAAATTTTATACAAAATTTTCTTGATCTTGTCTAACACTATGCTTAATCTGTTTGTCCAGCGTGTTTATTTCATTTTACATAGTTGTAGTTCAGCCTCTCTTCCATTTCTTATATTTTTTTCTCTCACCTTAATCAGGTATCTTGTTCTTATGGAAAGAAACCTCCCTGATGTTACGTGCCTAGATCCTGATGTTAAACATTTTTTTGACTTTTTGCACTCAACAATTTCTCTCTCAAAACTTTCCACATTCCATCTGCAGATTTTACACTGAACACCTCACTCCAGTTAGTTTTATTTAGCAACTTTTTTGCTTCCCTATAATCTGTAATTAACCTTATGTGCATTGGCTTAGATTTCAGACTGGCAGAATTATCTAGCAATAAATTAACCTTTATGACCCCATGATCACTGCACATCAATGGTGGTAAAACTTGACTTGAAGTTACAGTAATTTCCTTAGGAACACAAACAATATCTAGTATATTCCATCCCCTTGTAGTTTTTTTTTTACAATCTGAAGCATTTGTTGTTACTGAATATACTCTGTGAATAATTTCTTTACTAACGTTGTTGAATCAATATTATTTCAGTCTGTTTCTGGTAAATTTAAGTCCTCAGCTAATATTATTCTTCCCTCCTGTGTTTCATATAAGAAATGTATGAATTCCACTAGGTCATCTGCACTTGACTTTGGTGGTCTGTACACTCCAACAATTGTTATATGTTCCAGGGTTGTCTTTATTGTCACAGTTACACCATCTTACCTACAGCCATACCTCGCAACCTGGAAACATCAAAAATCTGGACAAAGGCCCATGAAAAGTATGTACAAATCTATATGCTGATTAACATAAAATTTGCATACATAATTATGTAACCCCCACCTACTCCAATGGAATTGGGGGACACCAAAATTCAAATGCAAATTGAAGAATAGACAAAATATTAAAACACAACAGTCTGAAAGTCAAATGGCTGTCATTATTAATCCTCAGTGATTTACACTAGAACTGTAGATTTTATGCAGAACACATCAAAAATATGAGGAAAAATGGACATTTTGCAACATTCTGGACAGCTGAGGGGTATGACATTAGAAGATTATTTGTTTATTATTAAATAAGGTAGTCTCTCACAAACAAATCCTTCTTCTAAGTACTTAAATGGTCCACATGGCACAGAATGAGAGAGAGATTCAAACCTGGGACTACACGCAGACTGCTGTGCTGCTGTGCGTCACTCACTTTCAATTCTCCCTTCTATCTGCCTAAACCATCAGGAGGTGTGCAGAGTTTGTACCGTTTTAGATAGGTACACATGTAAGGAGGTGCATGCACTTTTCTATCATCTTTGAAACCAGAAAGGTTACAAGGTATGACATGCAAACTTCAACAAACTGCTGCCCAAACTTTGGAAGACAGACTTTGCACTCAGTGGTTACTGAACCAGCAGAATCACATGTGTGTTACAGGAAATTCATGGAAAGCACCCCCACAAAGAGGGCAGGAAATGGTTATATACATTCACCAAATGACCACCAACACAGTCTTACCCACACCGAAGCCATCAGTCGCTTCTTTCCAAAGTGGTCCACTGCATACATAAGAGGTTTAGTAACCCCCCAAAAAAATCCAAGTGTGTATACAGGTCTTGTATAAGAAGGAATAAAAACTATAGAAATGTAATATTCATTTTACTGACAGAACCCTGAGTCTAACAACTGTCAGACTCGAACCTCAGAACCACAAATATGTTTGGGGGTACTGCAGCACACAACCTTTCCATAGCTCATTTTAAGTGATCCATTTAAATAAAAAGTGTAGAAATGTAATATTCATTTTACTGACAGAACCCTGAGTATAACAACTGTCAGACTCAAACCTCAGAATCACAAACATGTTTGGGGGTACTGTGGCACACAACCTTTCCATAGCTCATTTTAAGTGATCTATTTACATAAACCACATGCTGCCCACATGTATCCACATACTTATTAGCAAATGCACATCCCCAATTGTTGCAGACAGCTTCTATTAGGCAGTAGGCATACATATGAATGATATGCTAAATGTGGTCGACTTTCAAAAAATTCTCATGCAGTTGTTTGGTTCCAGCAGTATCCAAGAAGGCTAGGATGGATTGGTCAGTAAGTTAACTGACAGCAGGTTCTGCCCCAACACCATCTTTCTAGCAGAATCAAATGTTAGTGCGACACTCGAGCTTCCTTGTCCTTTTCCCATCCTCGTGTGTACAAAATGTAAAGCCATACTGCCTGTCACTGTTCACAGGCTGTTTAAAAGAGCCGCACACCTCTATTTAACCACTGGACTGTCCAGGCTACATACTAATGCGTATTTGAGTATTTATTTGTATTACAATCAAAAGCACCATGACTGGCTCTCATTTCAACTTTGAAGAAATCGTGCTGCACAGAGTACAAGCAGTAGTGAGACAGTGATGCTAAAGTTTGTGAAAACCGAGTACTGCACTCTTATAAAAAATTAACAAATTGCACATTGAATGTATTTCTTTGAGGTATATAGTGCAACAACTACAACTAACACTTGTTAACAACCAAAGGAACACAAATAAGGCAAATGCTGGGCATTAGCTAAGACCACTCAAGCTGAATTTAGGCGTCTGAACATCAAAAGCAAATTAAATTACATTTAAGACAAAACTGTTTGCCCCGCTCTCTTTTTTCACAATGTGTATTTCCGAGGATATAACCTGTTGAAAATGTGAAAGCACGGGACTATTTCCAGATACTAGGACTCAGTCTTTCACATGTCACTATATATTTTGCTAGCTTAATGGATGGGTTACAGTGTATTTTGGAAGGTTAACTCATACTTGCATAAATCTATGCAACTAGGAAAAAAAAACAAAATTTAAAGTCTTCTCTCTTGATATTACAACAATTGAAGCCTCTTCTCATAGCAAATTATTAGGGATGATAACAGATGATAATCTTAAATTTGACCTGCATATACAAAGTTGAATAAGAAAAACTCATCAAAAACTTGGGATGCTTTACAGAGCTAAAAACTTTCTTACTGATGCAACTAAAGTTATACTTGTCACTACTTATCTCCCCCCCACACACTTCTTTATGGTGCTCCATCCTTACAAATCTCCAGACATCACAAAAATCAAAACCTGAACAATGCTATAACAAATTTGCTAAATTTGCAGCAAATAACTCTTTCAGAACTCACCACTGTATAGCACTAAAAGCCTAAATTGGTTAGAACTACTCTAGCAACTTACATATACACAGCTTCTAACCACCTATAAAATTATCCAGAATCCATCTGCTTGTCCATCACTACATAACATTTTGCACAACTACATTCCTAGATGAAAAACTCCTATCTGTCCACAAACCTATCAAATCTGCTGGACATTGTCTATACCCATACCGTGTTACTAAGGCCAGGAAATCCTTATCATTATCCATCAGGTCAGTGCCCTCCTGGCCATACTTCAAAACCATTCTGAAAGACTTCTTAGCCAAAATCTGCCTCTGTACTTTCTCACCACCAGGAAAACTATATCCCTAAATGTGGACAAATACCTACGCATACCTTACATCTCATTACTCTCCCTTTTGCACTCGCTCCCTTATGTCTGCCAATTTCATTCCCCTTGCTTCCTCCGTAAATATACCATAAGCCTACTTTTCTCTCACTTTGTATTGCAATTCCTGCTTGTATTATATTAACTTACCTTTAATTTCTCTATAAGCCAGCTAAATGTTTCTCTAACCATTAAATCATAGCCATATAACATGTATATATTCTTAACCAATGTTTTCATATTTTATGTCTAATTTGTTATACTTATTTAAACTGAATTTGTTTTTTGTGTTATTTTTAAAGTCTGTAACATTGTTCTCAAAATGTTTTGTGATACTTTGAAGCTTTTCTCTTTGGGGCTCTGCTGAAAATGAACTCCTACCCAATCGGACTTTCCCATTAATCAAATGTCAATAAATAAAATAAATAATATTACATGGTGGTGTAGTGAACTTGCATTACTGTGTTTAGCAAATGCTACTTAAGCATGAACATAACACAGTGTTACCATACTGTAAGACAATTGTTTTCTGAATTTCTGATATGCTTTTTAAGGTTTATAGCCCGCTTAAAGCACCCTATCTCCATTACATAGCAGTATCAACACGTGTTTTGGGGGTTAAAGCAATGCTACCCCCAAAAAATATCAAAGAAAGTAGCATAGCTGCATATTACACAAACAGCATTGCAATCAGCCCATCACAATACATGACATAGATTCCAACTCTCTGCCTAGTGGTTTTGATTTCCAGCATTCTGGCTAGGAAGTGGTGCAAAATTCATTTGCAGTATGCCCAGCACACAATCTTAATAATTTATACTTTATCCATTTAACATTTTGTATTTTTCCTCTGTTGCTATTTTCTATAAAATGTATCCATTTTGTATTGTGCTTTCATACAACTGCTTTGATACAAAGGTTACAAACTGATAGTGAAATAAACATTTGTTTGATAACCGAGTGTTGAGTATAATGTGTTACTGCCTTTAGACTGCCAGTTTGGGAAGACTTGATTTTTGTGGTTTCCTGTAAACAACTGATTTACTTGCATCACTTTTATACTCCATTTTTCAGTGTTTCGCATATTTAATAATAAACTCAAACTGGTAAGAAGTCTGTGAATTTCCAGTCCATTTCAATAGCTAAATAGCTAGTTAATTGTATGAACTTTCTCTGTTTATTTTAGACTTCATTTTAGTTGTCATTGTATGACCAAAATTATGTAATCTGGCATTTTCAAGATACTCTACCACTGGTTTCTTTGATCTTTCTAATGGAGACTAGCTACCATGGAACCATATCATTTATTTTTGATTACAGTATTTAACTGGCTAAAACAAGAGTATCATATGGTGGGGTCTATATCACGACGTTGAACAATAACAAGAGTGAACGGTCTTATATCAAACCCTAAAAGTTGAAAGCACTGAATACTGAACACACGGAACAACTATTTTTTTCCCAGGGAAAAAAATGCTGGGCCATTTTCAGGACTTTGCCATTTCCTCCACTGTGGTACGATCTCAGAGTTGGTAAATTTAAGTAGGGGGTGTGTGGGGCAAAGCCCCCCACTTTATTTTCTGTTTGGATTTGTTTTGTTTTTTTTGTGGAGCAATGATTTTTTTTTCCCCTGGGAAAAAAATTGCTGTTCTGTGTATTCGAAATTCAGTGCTTTTGGTTTTTAGGGTTTGATAAAAGAGCGTTCGCTCTTTTAATCATTCAGTGTCGTGATATAGACCCCATATGGTGCACTCTGTCTGCTGCATACATTGTATAACTAAATATAAATAACAGCCCTTTTATTTATGATGTGTTCTCAGTGCAATAAATCAAGAACACTTGCTGTATAGTTTAAGATGTCATTTAGACATCGATTTCATTCCATTACTTATGCTGTAAAAGAGTGTAAAGTATGCTTCCTGTGCAGGCATTTAGCACAGACACACACACATATAATGCACTTTATATACAGATCCCACTGTATGCAAAACCGTGAACTGCTCTGCATATTTACTGCACCTAACAGTACTGCACCTAACAGTCACCACACTAACCTATTTAGAGTTGCGGTATTGAGTTTCATGAGTGTAAATACAACTGGATAGTTAGATTATTTAATGTATGTGTTAAGTACCTCATACAAGTAAAAAAGAAAATGATCAAAACTTTCCCTAAATGCTGTGGGGTAGTTTTAATTAAAATGTAATGTTTCCTGATTCCGGACTGCATTGATCAGCATGTAACGTCAGTACTGATAACTTTACAAAACCAAAATCCAATTGCACAGTTCAAAATTGACCAGGACTTCAGAAATGCAGGAATACTTATTAAACATCACTTTGTACTTTCTATTGCCTTTTTTATAAACTCCAGCATTCTGTTTGTGCTAACACTGTACAAACGAGTTTGTACATTGATTTCTGGACTATCAGATAATCCTTCTGACTTATGTAGAGTCTGGAAAAATGGATAGGTGACAACCCTTTGAAAAATTGGTTTTAAAAGTTATGAATTTAATCCTACAGCTGCATTGGTTTTCAAATGTAAAATAAGGCAATAATGTGAGTATGATGAAGGCAGTCGCTGCACTATGAATAGCAGCTAACCTCCCAGAAACATTGCTTTAACAACATGATTTGCTGCAAGAGAAGAAGCAATCCTGCCATCCAAGTAAAGAGTAAGGCCGTAGATGGCAGGTTTGTAGACAAAAGGAGGATTAAGTCAGGTAAAAATATTAATTAAAGCAAAACAATATTATACAGACAGTCAAAACAGCAAGCAGCAAACAGCAAAGAGAGAAAAGAAAAGCAAACTCAATCAAGGAGGAATGCAAAACCTGTTTATATGTATGCAGAAGAGCATCATAAAGACAGAATAGAATAGCATTAAATAGAGTAAGTCTGTCAAAAAATAAACAAATACTAAATAAATATCCCTGTACATTATGAGTGAAGCAAAAGAGTGAAGACTACCAGTTGCATATGTATAAAAGGATATATTCTAGTCATTTCACATAAAAAGAGCTGTAAAGGAACTCTAAAATAAGTAGTAGGCAATGCACAATTACTTGACAAGATTCACCAGAGCACTCTGAAAGGAGAATTATCACTATCAGAATACTATTAACTTATATAATAAAAGAATTCATGGTGACTCACCTAATCAACTTAACTGAAAAGATTTTAAACAGCCAACAATTTGCTGCCCACCCCAAGAACAAAATAGAGGGAAACACAGTTCTAGCACAGAGCTTTTTGTAGGAGGCAGGCATACTGCACACTCATCTCTAATCCCAACACTCCCCAACATATATAAGTTTGCATAACTTTTTTTCAGTGGTTGCTTTGTCATGATCTTGTGTAATTATGTTGTTGCACAAACACTGCAACTGCATTATTTCCAAATGCTCTTTTGTAAATCACTGAAATACTAGTTCAAGAAAACTTTTTTAGTGAACTGTAATTTGCTTAGAAAAAAAATAAAAATAAAAAAGAACTGAGTCAGTTACTAAAACATTTGGAAATGACAGGACAGGAGGAGGTGCCACTCCTGTACAGGATACTGTTAACTAGTCAAATAGAATTTTGAAATCCTATATAACTTAACATTAATGACACAAGTACACACAGTTCTGGGCCTACACATCTTTCTGTTCTTTTCCTGAACATGTAGTATTCCTACTTGAGATGAGTAATTTACACATCACTGCTGCTATAACTGTGAGGAACTGACCTGTTTAATATGATTTAGGAATTATCTTGGCACTTACAGACAAGTATAAAACTGTGGGTGCTGACATGAGTCACTTCTCTTCTACTTTTTATTTTAATATGGTAAGAAATACAGTTTTAAAATAAAAAAGAACACTCTAAATCTTAGAACACTTTGGGAATAATTATTTCAATAATGCATTAATTGTACTAAGAAAATATCCTAAAACATCTAAATGAATGGATTAAAAATCCTGCTCACAAAAGAGACATCATGTTAACAATGTGCATGTCTTGTCATGTCCCTCCCTCATAACAGTTTGTGACTATTTAATCCATGGACTGTTGCTTTGATGTAAGCCATGAGATCAGAGTCTAAAAAGAATAAATCTCAGTGCTTTCTCAATAATCTCTAATGAATTGACTAGAGATCAGTGATGACACCAACACTAAAATCTTTGTTTTGTTTGATCCTTTTGGACCTCATGGTACTGCTCCAGTCCCCTGTGTCCCATATCCATGCTGGGTCTACCAATCATCCTCTTATGTCCTCAGAATATTGTGGTATTTGTTGAAATCATTTGTAGTGGGTATCCTGGGGCTTGTCCATTTGTGCTTCCATCTGGGGGGTTCTTTGTATGCTCTCTATCCACTTTCTGTTTTCCTAGCCCCCCCCATGCTCATTTGTTATGTCTGAGGGCTTCTCCCCTCTATGGACCACTCCTTCACTTAGGGAGCATCATCAACAAGTGACATCTCTCCCAGGATGTCCATTAGTTGTCCAAGCCACTAATCGAACCTGGATCGGCTGGGCGGTATGTAGACCTTTATCCCTCTACACCACCAGACTGACTCTGACACTATGATCTTTTTTCTGCTTTTTCTCTCTTGCAGGTATGTGAAAACTTTAAATTTCTGAGAGAACACCCGATATATCTGTGGGCAATTGTTACAGTTACCCCTGCATTTTTTGAGTTTTAATTACAGTAACCAGGGTTGGGGTGTTTGTTTAAGACAATACAAATTTGAAACAAATTATTGCAGCCATTACTTCTTTTGCTTGGTTCACAGTGAAACAATATATTGGGTGGGATAAAGGTCAGGGGTGAAAGGTAGGGAGGTAGACTGTCTGTGAAAGCACAGGGACATTACTTGATTCATGTTCAATGACTGCTGATAAGGCTTGTCAGGATACAGTAATGCAGGTGTATGAGGATGACAAGTTGAAATATATACTGTAGTTATCATTTCTTTCATTGTGGCCTCAATATAGCATTCCAGGAGCAAGCAGGGGTGAGAGATAATGAAGCAGTTTTCTGTGAGTGGAAATGGAAGTTACAAAATAATTTTTAAATGATTATTCATATGGTCTGTTACACGGGGGTAGTATATGTGTCTGACAAAATAAAACTAGAAGAAATATATTACTAGAGTTCTTATTTATTTCAGTTCCTTATCAATCAAACATCAGAACTGCATATGAAAAGTGTCTGTCTTTCTGGGCAGGCAAGTTCTATGTAAAAGCAAAATGTGGTTGCAAGTTCAATGTTAAGGAGTGGTTGCAAGTTCAATGTTAAGGAGTCGAGGGGCACTGTGTATGTCTGAGATCAACAAGTTGAAATATATTAATATGGTCATTGTAGTTTGTATTGTCACTTTTATTTACAATGCAATTAAACATTAAAGATGCACACAGAGTGTTGTATTTGTGCACAGGAATGTTGTATATGAAAGCAAAGAACAGGTACATCATCAATGTTAAATAGTCATCAGTAGGGTTTGTCATAGAGAGAGAGGTCACATGCCTGAAAATTATTAGTTAAAATTCATTATGGTTGTCATTACTTATTTTATTTTCAATCAAACATCAGAAGTATAGTGTCTGTTTTGGGACAAAGAGGCAGGCTGTGTGTAAAATCACAGGACAATTACATGATTAACATTACATGACCACTGACATAACATATCAGGAAGGAACAGTGCATGGGTCTGATGGCAGCAAGTTGAGATATATTACTGTTGTCATTACTTCTCTGACTTTAATTACAGTCAGACATCAGACGTATACAAAAAAATGTGTCTATCTTTGATGTGGGGGTGGTAATGCCATCTGTCTGTGAAAGGGACTCACCACTGTTGCCACCTACTTCTAACTAAATTGTCATTGATCAGATTTTTCATAAGCAGTTCACGTTTGTGTACATATGGGGATATATGTATATGAAAACAGTCATCACTGCAGCTTTTATTTGTGGACAGTGTATGCAAAGTCTTCACAGTTAAAGGAGATATACAGTATCAGAAGGGATAAAGTTTAATGGGAAGGCTGGCATATGAAAGACAAAACTAAACTTTATGGTATTTTATAAACACAATAAAGATACAAATAGTACTTTGGAAAATTTCACTGGAATTTTTCAACAAATGTCTTTAGATTCAGTTCAAAAGAAACATGCTTAGGTTTTATTTTCTCACATGATGAATACATAGTTGTAGAATTATACATTTTGCTAAGTTAAGAAATAAACAAGTATTCAGCTCTCTCTTAAATTTATAATTTCAAAGATTTAAAAATGTTTATTCAGTAAAATAAATGAAAGGAAGAAAGCATTACCAGCTTAGGCATTAAAAATGTTACCTGCGGTTGGGGGGCGTGGCTAGGATGCTGAACTGATAGCTGCACTTTTCAGCTCTCTTACCTCAATACAATTCCTGACAGGAATTTTACAAAATAATATTTAATTTGAAGAAATATTTATTACTAACTTATTTCTAATAACTCTGAGCATCTATAAGAAAAATTTTATTGTCAGAACTTGAATAATTCCTGTCAAATTAATTACTGGAAAATCAGCACCAATATCAGCTTTACAGCATGAGTCATCTAAGGAATACAGCACAAGACTCTTCTCTCAAAAAAGAACTGCAGTCTCTCATTACAAATATACAGGAACTTACAATAAAAATCGACAAGATGGACAATAAAATAGATACTTTTAAAGAAAAGTGCTCACAACAACTGGAACAGCTTCAAGAAATGTTTACACAGCAGAAAGGACAGATATCACTTATTGAACAGTCATTAAGTGACATTGACACTAGAGTTCAAGTAGAAGAACAACAAACTGAATTCTTACTTCAATAGCATACATATTTACTAGAAAAACTTGATGATATGGAAAACCGAACAAGAAGAAATAATATTAGAATATATGGTCTACCAGAAAAATCTGAAGGGGACAATATGATAAACTTTCTTACCACCTGGATACCAGATGTAACAAAAATACCTGAAGCTCTTTCATATGGTATAGAACGGGCGCATAGATCACTAGCAGCTTCTGGAAATGCTTCTTCTCCGGTAAGAACAAGCCGAGATCTATAATTGTGAGACTTTTTCTACACAAGATAAAGATCTTATATTAAGAAATGCTTGGGCAAATTCTCCCATCAAATACAATGATTCATTAATAAGATTTGACAATGATTATTCTACAAAGGTGGTTTCAAAAGAAAAGAATTTCTACCAATAAAAAACCTTGAAGAAAAAGCAACTGAAAGCCCATCTTTTATTTCCAGCAAGACTGAAAGTTTTTCTACCAAATGGAATAAAAATCTTTGAAACAGTAGATTCAGCAATAAAATACCTTACCAACAACAACATCCTAACACATGAAGAATCTATGGACCGGACAATAAGTACAATCAAGAGAAATGCTGAAGTAAATAATTGGAAAACTGTTGAGCAAAAGAAAAAAAACTAAAGGACAAATAATCTTATATATGTTATATTCTGTAAAAATCTAAATAATAATACTAACAACAAAAGAAAAGTTCTTACTGTCTTCAAGTTACACCAAAGCAGGTACTGTTTTCAATTATATTTTAAATGTCAAAATTAGCATAAATGTAAATACATTTATCTCAAATCACATCAATATACTAAGCATAATTTAAACATTACTCTATTTTTCATTATTATCCATCTATTATTTTCATATTCTTAATCAGAGTAATCAATGCATAATAATGTTCCCAAATAGTTTATTTATTTATTTATTTATTTATTTTCTCTCTGTGTTTTGTTGTTTTTATTTTTCTCTTCTTTTTATTAAATCTTCATTAACTTATAATACTTTCATCAGTATATGGTTATATTGCTTAATAGGTATAGTAATGGCTGCTGTATAACTTATTATTAGTTACATCCCTGATAGTATTACTTTTTATAAGTTAAAAGTGTCCCTGTTTGGATAAACGCTAATGCTGGGCAGAAATGTGTTGCTTTTGAAATGAAGTATTTCAGTTAGGATGTATTGAAGTCTACTTTAAATAATCTTAAAAGATGTTCTGCCTTTGACCCATATGCACATACTGATATAGTCCAGTGAAAAAATATGTTTTAAGTTGTATTTTGAGGCTATAAGTCATATGTGTTGTGGCTCCAGACATCCGTAGTTGAAAGATGCTTGTGACTAGCTTAGATATCCTGTTGTCTTTTCTTTTGTAGAGAAATAAGGCATAGCATGTTTAAAATGCAAAGTTTGATAGTTGTGAACACTACTCCGTAAACTAGAGTGCTCGCGTGCACATTACATGAGTTTGTCACCAAATAAGAGAAGGGAAAAGAAAAAAGAAAAAACACATACCTTTTCCCCGCTTGGTTCTTGAGACAATTTAACAGCCACAAACATCACTAGAAACTTGAGTTACTTATTGCTTGTCGCATTTACTTGTGTACACCATCCCTTGACTCTTTCTAATTGACGTCTAGTCAGAAAATAAGCTAGGTTCACATTTAAAGATACAGAAACCTAAATTCCTTCTAAGGAAACATAAATAATATAAAAGGTTCATATAAATATACACAGATATTTATTTTTGAAGCACTTTCAGTTTATGGCTACTGATGTCTTCTAGCACCTTGATAGATAAGGACATATATCTGCTTGTCTTTCTATCAGTTTAGATTTCCAGACATTTTAGCTATCCCTTACTATGTTTTATACAGCAGAGTTTAAAAAGCAGAAATTAATCATCAGCAAATAAAATCACTGCTGTTTTACAAAATCTCTAAAGAAACTAGTAAATGTTAAGCAACTGACAGGTTTGTTTTGGGGAGGGTTGCCATTTCCCACGCTGGTGCTCCTGCAGAATACTACTGATGTCCTGCTGCCAAGGTATGCCTTCGGGTGGGCAGGTGGGATGCAACAAGAAGGTTGGATGTGCATTTGGCAAATCAAACATTTAGATGGCGGTATGGTATACTAGATGGAGAAAGTGGAAGCAATGATTGTATAGGCAACTATAATGAGTAACATAACAACAGTGGATTTGACCCGATGTGTCAATTATACAATATTTATATCCCATGTGGCTTTGGGCTTTGTCGAAGCATCTGTGTTCTACACACATATTGTGTTGGATCTGATTTGAGTGGAAGGGGGAGAGGCTTAGCCCACACCCTAATTTGTTACTGGGTTGCCATGCATTATGGGCATGCATTGTGGCAGGTAATCAACGGGCTATCCATCCTTAGATGGCTCATGCTGTTCCCGTTTGCTCATCTGAATGGTGACTGCAGCTGTGCTCTTCTTGTTATGTTGCCTGGCTGTGGCTTCACCCTTCTTATAATATTGCCTGGCTTTTTACATTATCAAGAATGACACAATACTAGTGTATGCGGGTATATCATGTTACTGTTAGTGTGGACAAGGATGCTTGACAATGCAACTATGATTCTTGGACCTTTCTGCAGACGGGTGTGTTGTCTGGCAGTTGAGAGCCTGGTTGTTCCTGATCAGCGGACCTGTATTTTTGTGTTTCAATGTGACTGCATGAAAGGATGCCAGTATTGGTCTGCAAGTTTGGTGGGCAGTAGATTCGTTGGGGATTGATTTGAGGAGACACTTGTATTATGGCTGGGGCACTTGACATTTGATAAATGTATCCTCTCAATGATGCATTCTGTCTGGTCATTGGCTGTAAAACAACTTTTCTGAGAAATACTGTTGTGGTGCCAGTTAATGATTTGGATTAAATGTTTCTATATACAGTCATGAAGCAATTGCCAGGATAAAATGGTACTCTGGCAGTGCATGGATCATCGTGGCTGTCCTCCGATGTTGGAGGAAAAACAAGCTTCTTGGACACATTTTTGACGTGGTAAAGGTGTTACCCCATGGTTTGAATACGTTTTGTCTCTTTGCTGCAAAATGGGTTGGGAATTTTGGCCTGTAATATTTTCGTACATGGTTTGAATCTTGGCAGCTTCCATTGTTTTGATATGTTCTCCAGTATACTTTTGTTCAGTCATAGAATTGAATTACTGGTGTTGAGTAGGTCAGGATTGTATCTCCAGCACTTGTTGTCAGCAGATAGACGCACTGGTTGGGTGTCAGTCTAAGCTGTGGGAGTTGATGTGTGATATACATAGATGTTTGCTTTGAGGGTGTGGTCAAGTGCGCTGCAGTTTTACCTCTGTACTGTGTCAGTTTTCATTGTGCAGGGTCCCTCTGAGGGTTGATGGAAGTGTTGGCAACAAGACACTCAATCAGGTAACAACATTATGAGTGGTCTCTTGGATAAGGGAGCTGTCTAAATTGTGATCTTGTTGTCTCCAGCCATGAGAATTGTCATTGAAAAGCTGAAAAATGCAATCAGAGGAACATATTTAATGTCTACTAAAGAAATATTAATATACTTATACATTGTATCGCATTTCAGTTTATGTTAAACATGAAATATGATGTGGTTTCAGAACTATTCATGTTTTTATTCCAATATGACTTTGCAAATATTAATTTAAACACTGGTTTCGGACTTGAGTAGTCTAAAACAATTGCACAACAATGGTACTGTATTATACAGTAATGTCAGTAAATAGTTTTCAACAGATGTATGAAATATACAGTTATAGATTTTAACATGATGTTTATTAATACCCTAAATTATTTTGAAATGATACTACCTTAATCTAAATATTTGTACCTTTTTGAAACCTGCTTAGAAGTAAGTATTATTGAATTACAATAAGATGAGTAAAGAATATATGTATATATTTTAGCTGATTAGATTATCTTAATATATTATTCAATTATCTTTATTTAAAACTAAGAGGATAAGAGAAACTGATCCAAATATTATTTGTGAGGGTAGAAAGTTTGTTTGGTTAGATTCACTAACCAAACAAAGAGGTATATTACCTCATAGCAATAGGGAATAGTTTTTAAGGTTAAGAATTACAAGTCTGGAAGTTCTTTGTTTTTTTTTATTCTATCACTTTGGTGTCACTCAGAAACATGCAAAAATCATACAAGAAAAACTTTTTGAATACTGTATCCAAGATGGAACTAAGAATAAACAATATTTACATAAACTCACACATAAAACAAACTCAAAACTAGGAAATGAAATGTTTATCCATAAATGTTAATGGTCTAAATAATAGTAATAAAAGGAGAAGCCTATTCAAGTACATAAACTTACATAAACCACAAATAGTATTTTTACAAGAGACACACTTATTAGATAGAGATATAAACAACTTAAATATTAATAATTACACAGTACTAATAAACTCTCAATACAAAACAAAAAAAGAGGAGTAGCTATACTACTTCGCAACTCAACTATAACACCTAAAATAATTACTACTCATCAAGATACATCAGGTATGTTTTGTCTAGTTTCAATAGAGTTAAATAAGAGAATCTATATGTTAGTAAATCTATATTGGATCCCAGGACTAGGATTAAAAACAGTTAAACAGCATTTTGAAGAGATAATTCATTTAACTAAGGGTAGCCTGATATTGGCAGGAGACTTCAACTGTATAATGAATGAAAAAGATACAGATTCTAAATCCAAAAGAAGAAAACAACCCATCTCTAAAGCACTATCAACATTTATAGATACATTGTATTTAAAAGATATAAATGAATTTGCAGAACCAGACTCACTAATCTTCACATTTTATTCTCATAGATATAAAACTAACTCTAGAATTGATAGAATATATGTTGCCAATGACCTAATAACAAAATTGACAAAGTCAAAATCATAAATTGTCCTTTATCTGATCATAATGCCATAGTCTTTGAGATAGAGCTTACACCATTTTATTCAAATCCCATTACTAGGATACCTTCCTATATCACAAAATTGAGAGATTTCAAAGAATTTTATGAAGAAACAATCAAAACTTTCTAGAAATAAATTACACAGAAGATATTTCAGAAATATATGTCTGGGATTCATTAAAAGCAGTTACATATGGGAAGATATTATCCTGGTGCATAAATAAAAGGAAGTTATGGAATAAAGATATGCTAGACTTACAAAACAAAGCAGATAAATTGAAACTGGAAATACAAAAGGGTAATGCTACTCAAGTTCAAGAACTTACACAAATCAATAAGAAGTATACAGAATTGCTACACCATAAGATTATGATTAACTTAGAAAAGATAAAAATAAACTCATACTCTACAAATTCAGCACACCTGAGATACTTAACTAATAGAACAAAAAATAATTAAATCTAAGCAAATAAAAGAAATATTTATTCCCAATACTAACAAAAGAGTTACGGAACTAAATGATATTTTAGAAGCATTCAGACTCCAATTTAACATTGATAATTCCATAAATACTCAAGATACACCTACTAAGGATATAAAAATACTTAGAAAACAATATTCATATTAAATTAACACAAGAACAAATAGACATTATAAACAAACCAATCAATATGACAGAATTAAAATCACAAATTAAAAAGCTCAAGACAAATAAAGCACCTGGCCCAGACAATATGCTACCAGAAATGTATAAATTAATACCCAATCAAGCCATATCTTTATTATTAAAAGTATATGATATAGTCAATAAAGATTTGAATATACCACCCTCTTGGAAATATTCATTGCTATCCCCAATTATCAAACCAGATAAAGATGAAAAACAGTGTTCCTCATATAGGCCAATATCATTACTCAATATAGACTACAAGATGTTTATGGCTATATACGCAGATAGGATCAAACACTTTCTTCCTTTCTTAATTCACAAAGATCAAACAGGTTTTATTAAAGGAAGAAATACTTCAGATAATATTAAAAGAATACTAACATTAATAGATTATAGCAAACATAAAGACCTAAATTTAAATGTAATCTCATTAGATATTAATAAAGCTTTTGATTCGGTTAACTGGAACTTTCTTTCACTAGTTTTAAAAGAATATAACTTTCCTTCTAATTTTAATAATCTTATCCAAATACTATATGAAAAATCTACTGCATATGTTAAACTGGGATCATATAGATCAGACCCTATAACAATAAAAAAGGGAACTAAACAAGGTTGCCCTTTATCACCATTGTTATTTGCATTACTCATAGAACCCTTTGCAAATCAAATCAGATCAAACAATAACATAAAGGGCATTTGTATTAATAAAATGTTAAACCTTAAAATCCAACTCTTTGCTGATGACATACTATTAACTCTCTCAGATGCAAATGAGTCTTTGAATGCTCTATTTAACTCCATGAATAAATTTCAAAATATTTCAGGCTTAAAATTTAATGAAAACAAAACTAAAATTATGCCCTGTAATTGTAAAAAAAAAAATAATATAAACAAAAGATTTTCCAAATATATAGTAACAGAAAGTAAATTATTATATCTGGGAATAAATCTACTCAATGAATTAACAGATTCTCTAATATTTAACTATAATAAAATACTAGACAAAATAGAACAAACAATTGGTTACTGGAATAAATATATCTTTTCAACAGCAGACAGATTATATCTTATTAAAATAAACATATTTCCCAAAATATTATACTTAATACAACATTTTTCATTGCCACCTCCCAAATATATTATTCAAAGATACAATAAACTAATTTTAAATTTTCTATGGTTTCCAAATAAACCCCGATAGCCTTAAATAAACATTTGCCAGATTGGGAAGATGGTGGAATTAATTTACCGGATATTGATTTATATATTACCTCATCTGTTATTAAAAACATAACACTATGGTTAAATAATTCATACACACCTATATGGAAACAAGCCCATGAGCAGATTTACATAGAAATCAATTATAATCACATACAAGACAACTTAACAGTAATACCATCACCCCTTATATGGATGTTAAAAGATTATTTTTAGGGAAAAGAAATAATATTAATAAATTGCCATCAAACTATGTAAGCTCTACACTTTCAGTGTTCAGAACATATATAAACAAAATACCAAATATTAATTCTTGGATTTTTCTTATTTTCCCTATAGCTTTTACACCAAATATTCTAGATACATTCCAAATATCTAAAATAAATATACTTAAAGAAGAAGCATTACTCTTTTGGCATCAACTTATAGAGAAAGGGAAAATTCTAACAAAGGAACAGATAATTTATAATTATAATATAAATAAAGACAATTGGCTGTTTTTACAAAATCTAAGGCATTTTCTTATAAATAAAATAGAACAAATGCAACCTTCAGTTAGACATGAAGCTCCAAAACTCATTGAATACCTTATTCTTATCACAAAACAGCCTTATCAGGGTACAGGTTATTTGTCTAATATCTATAAAATTGTTAAAAAAACAAAAAACTATCATGAAAAATCATACTGGGATTATTATACTTTAATAAACAAACATCCTCCAGTTGAAGAAGAAACAAGTAATATTCTAAAATCTTCCAAATTTTCTACATTATCAAAATACTGGCAATTATTCACTTGGAGATATCTACATAGACGTTTCTATACACCACATAGGTTAGCCAAAATGTATTCTATTGAAGATCAATGTTGGAGATGCCATACCAAGATAAAAGCAGATTGGCAGCATGTTTTTTATGAATGTATATGTCTCAATATGTACTGGAAATCCATTAATTATTTTTTCAGACTGTTTATAATGATAATTTTCAATTAACAAAGTCTTTAATTTTATTCAACTCTCCTATTCCAAACTGTGTACCAAAAAAAGACACTAAAATTCTATGGTCACTATTGGCTATTTCACGTAAAATCATAACTATACACTGGAAAAATGAGGCTTCGCCTACGGTCAAGGAATTTGAGACTTTAACAACAACAGTTGCTCACATGGAAATATTAACAGTGAAGAACAGAACTAAAAGATCTACTTCTTACTATTACTCTTGGATGAAAGTACTGGAAATACTTGAAAATATCGAAGAAGATATATCATCTTATGTTTCTAACTTTACATAATATAGAATTTCAATGTTATTTGCATAGACACCAATGTAAATAGTTATATAATGGTTTGAAGTTAGTAATGTTTTAGAATTGTAAATATGTTATTTATCTTTATTTCATGTAACGTTTAAGACATCTTATTTGAAATAATAAAAAAATATTTAGTAAAAAAAAAATGTGACCTGCAACTCTTCTATTGCATCTGCACAGATACACACAACCTAAATAACATTTATAAATAAATGTTCAGATTTAGTGTCCAAAATATTTTATATATATAAACCCTTTATTGTTAGGCTATACCAAGAGGCAACATGACTATTAGAATGTACTGCCAAATCTGTCCCTTAGATCAGAACTTAAACCAATATATCTGAGTTGTTGGTAATTCAGGTGAATGTAAAATATCACACAGCGCTTAAAAACAGTATAATCTCCATATTACCTTGCAAAAATTTCTGTAAATCAATACAGACATTGCCATTGGTCTCTTCCAAATATCTCTCCCAAACATAGGCCACTAATTTAACTAACCTGTCAACAAAATAAACTAAAATTAATACAAATTGTATCTTATTCACTTTTCTTTGAGGTGGATATGTGGCATCTGTGATATAGGGAAATAATGCCAGCACAGCTAGCTGGGATTTTGTAAATAATTATATATCATTTGTGAATATTGATATGATTTATACAAAACTGTATGTTATGTATTGAGCTAAAATGTAACCACTGCATGCCCTGCTGACTTAGAACAGAAATGCATATAAACTATATACCTGTAAAAATGTATATTTTAACAGTAGAAACTAGAATATAAAAGGGTTAACTTGCAAAACTTCAAGAAAATAAGTAGAAATTGAAGTGCTTTATGATTCTGCTATAATAGTTCTCTCTCAGTTTCAGTGTAGTAGACACAATGTCTAGAGCTAGAAGTTTTTGTATTGTCTTGAAAGAGAAGTAATTACTAGGTTTAAAATGTAACAGCGATTTATTGCTTTATGACTTCCTAGCAGCTGCACAGTTGTGAGCAAACATCTGAGAGATATATTTTTTCACACAGAGATGTTACATTCTGTTAGTTTCTGTTTTAACCTGGGAACTAAAGTCAGGTGACAAAAGTGATGTCACCAAAGCTAACCTAGCGGTAATACTTGATATTAATTTAAGAACTCTCTGAGAGAGACAGACTGTGCATTTTTTTTATTTTGTCTTGGACCTAGCAAGAACATCCACTCATCATCACTCATTCGCACTTGCCTTGCTGTAAGTAACATTTAGGGTATAGTATCTCTTTTAGATATACTTAGGAATATAGTAAAGATTAACTTAGATGTTTTCTGTATTTATTTGAGGCTGTCCTGCAATGTTGTTTTAAAATATTTGTGGCTGATATTTGTGAGACATATTTAAGCTCTTAGAGTACTTGGATATGTATTTGGTGACACTGTACAGGCCACTCATAAATAGCCCTGTATGTCTTGGTCAGACTACCATTTGGATTAAAAGTAACATTACACAATAGGATTGGACACCCTTTGTAAGGGCCTTATAGTAGCTGATAAGTAGGGGTTGGTGGCAGTGGAAACTACCTTATAGCCTAAGCAGAAGGGGGCATAGCTAGTAAACCTGTGCCAGCCTTCCCCAGGTGTATGTGTGTTTGTATATAAATCAAATCTCAAAGTGTGTGTGTGTGTGTGTCAGCTACTTGGGCAGGGACACAAAGCACTGGTTGGATAGAGTGGGTGCTGGAGGTCTTGGCTTGGCCCCTCAGCTGAGATCTTAACCCTATAGCTGTGCCAGTGGGGAGTCTTATTGGGCATCTGGAGAAAGAGGGAGAAACCAGCCCCAGGCTGACTGTGGTCTCTGTGTGCTCTTAAGGGAAACTGCACTTTACTGTGTGCACTTATCCTCCCAGTGTGCACATCCCCTAGCTGTTGCCAGTGGTGAGAATTGAGGCTTCTTGATTACTGGGCCAGTACAGGGGCATCACAGCATCTATTCAGGATATGGAATGCAGTACATGACCAAATCTATTTTTTTCTGAGTAGTCAGTACATCAGAGGAACACACAAAACAAATGTGCATCTTGATGGGAAAGACAGCATTTACTAGGGGATAATGTGGGATTGTCATAGTCCACATTGAGCTATATTAAATCTTTAGGGTCAGAATGGCACTCTGATGTATATTTTGTACATTTCTGTACTATTTTAGTATCCTGAACATTTGATTAAGAACACTCAATGGGGATGGACATATGGATGTTTGCACATATGTTTTAAATGCATTTTTCAGGCATTTTACATTAACCATCTGGTATGTTGCAATCTACATGGTTTCCAATAGTTGAGGGATTATAACCTGTCTTCTGGGTAGGGAAAGCAGCACATCTGGAGTATACCTTTATTGATAGCCATGATATGGGAAGCAAATAATTTCTATATTTCTCCAGAAAAACAAAACTTGGTTGCAACTTCAAGCATGCCATGACCAAAGTTATTATATTATGGAAGTGTGTAAAGTGCCTCCAATACCCTGTTCTTTTCTAGTGCAACTCATTTCTTACCCTCTTTGTTAGCCAAGCAGTATTACTTTGTAGCTTCGTCTGTCTTTTCTGTCTCCCACTTTTTCCTGCACTCCTTCTTTCTTTTGTTGACTTTCTGGACTTCTGTATTCCACCACCAGCTTTCCTTATTCATTTTATTTGCACACCTGGATCAGCTGCATATCTGTTCAGTAGTCCTTACACATGCTGTATTGAGGTGCTGCCATTCTTCTTCAGCTACACATATTTCCTCTTTTTCTTGAGGTGATAGAACCATGAGTAATTCCTTGAACTGCTGTACTTTCTCTCTAATCAACTTCCAGGTCTCCAGCCAGGTTTCTGCTGACCTTGGAGCTTTCTCTGATCACTACTTGCAGCTGATTGTGGCAACCAGTGGTTTTTGGGGATGACTTTGCAATCACTGATTCTACCCCAGTGCTATTTCCTTACTAGGAGGAAGTCTACCTGAGTTGCATGCTGACCACTCTTGTATAAGATATTGTGACTGTCTCTTTTTCAAAACCATGTGTTGGCTACTGTCAAGCCATTTGACAGACAAAAGTCTAGAATAGCCTCTCCTTCTTTATTTCTGTTGCCCCACCCATGTAGACCCAGACAGTCCTCATATCCTGTCCTGATGTGTGCATTCACGTCACCCATTAGCATCACCAATTTGTGTTGCCCTGCTTTATCTAGTAGGTCCGGCAACTGCTGTTCTTATGTATTATAGGGTGGGCTGTCTGAATGTACTCTTCTCTTTACTATCACAACCTTGCTGTGGGGCATAGGCTGAAATTATAAATACTGCCCTACCATTAGGCTGGAGTCTGATTGCCATGAGTCTCTCACTAATTATGGTGATATCCCTCACTGTCTTCTGAAGCCCCTCTCTCACCACAATTCTCACACCATTTCTAGCCTGTCTTCCTAGAAGACTTTTGATCCCAAGCCAAGTGGTTTTCCTGCCCTGCACTGTACTGCCCTTCCATCTTGTCTCTTGGATACATAGGATGTCCAACCTCCTCTGTACCATCATGGCATTCACTTCCAAGCTCCAACCTGTCAGAAAACCTACACTGAGTGTAGCAATTCTAAGTTCATGTTTGGAAGATATTGGTTTTATGTACACATTTCAACAGAGCTATCCCAGGTAACTAGGTAACCCAGGCTGAGAAACTCTACATAGGCCAGCCAGTAGCTTTCACTATAAAGGGGAATATACACCCCTCCCACGATTAGTATGGGTCCTCAACCCACTTATCACCATGACCATGACCAAATCACCTACAACCATATTTTACACTATCAAGTGGCTAGCCCTGCCACAGCATGCAGTCTGTGATCCATGTTCCCCTATCTTGAGGATAGTGGGCACCACAATATATACCCAAAGTGGTTTGCTTATACTACTCTTCCCTGTATATGGCACTATGACTGTGCTGTTGCCCACAGCTCCATTCAGTGTTGAGTTTGAAAAGGCAACACTCAGCATGTTTTTCAGAGGTGGGAGGAACCCCACATAGACACAGACAGACCGTGCAAACTCCAAACAGGCATTGGCCGGTGGTCAGGCCCTTGTACCTTGTGCATGAGAGGTGAAGACCTTAACCAGTATGCCAACTGGGCTCACATATTTAAGCTACTAAAAACAGAAATAAATAGTGTTTCTGAATGTTCATGTCTAAAGACAGACAAAGATGCCAGGTTTCATATGCCAAGGTTCATCTCCTGAGGTTCACTCTTGATGTGTATTTTCTTACATCCATATCTCAAGCACATAATAAGCTGGTTATGATCAGAGACTTGATAGTAATCCTCTGTGTCATAGTCTGTGAACAAATTGTACACTGTAGAAGGTGAATATAGCCATTTTGGATGCAGAACAAATTAGAAAAATAATTATAGTTACTCACAGAGTTGCAATGACCTTAGTACTACAAAGAAAATTAAGATTAAAAAAATTGCCTTTTTTTCAGTTTCTGACCATAGTCGTCTTTTGAAATTTACATTAAAAAAAGTCAGTGTGCACACAAGGAGCATCTTATCATTAAGGTGAAATGTAACTGGCTGTGTCCTTTAATAACTAGTTTAATACAAAAGTTAAAAATGAATGCTCATTACTATTCAAAAACAGGCACACTGATTGGACAGCCCAACCAGAGCATTCATTGTAGAGTGTGCATCTAACAATAGCAAAAAGTCCGCTGCTGAATTACTATTAAGCAGCCAGACTTTCTATTGGCATATGCTAGACATAACAAAATATAAGAAAACATCAAGTATATTCTGCCAAGCTAAAACAGAGACCTACCTGATTTTCCTTATACATTTGTGCTGCTCCTCATAAATCTTAACAGAGATTCTGTTTTGTCCATTGCTTCTCCTGCACCGATGTACTGTGCAAGTTTGGGAATGTAAGTCTCATATATGCATGCAGTACATCAGTATAGAGAAGTCAACACAGAAGAAGACTGAAGTGCCCTTATATAAATACATTATTTAAGAAAGGTAAGCAATTTCTTTCTTAATTAATGTAATTGTATAATAGCAATATTCTGCTCTTGTCTGTGGGTATCTTAGGATTTAGCAAACCACACAAACTGTGGGCAAAAAAAGACTCTGATACCACAAGTGGAGTGCTAAGCAGTTCAATATTAGACCTCTATTTTTAGGACCTTTATTTCTGGCATAGCACTGGGAGATTATATAAGGGTAACTACCTAACAGATGACAACAGAACAGAGGTGTGGTCATATCACAGGCCTACTCTGTCACACTCTGAAAAAACAGCTTGAATTTGGATGTAAACAAATATGGTAAGGTACTAGTTAGCAGAGGACTGGCTAAGAAGTGTAAGAAGGGAAACAAAGAGATAAAATGGCAGACAAGACTAGCTATCTAGCTTTATTTATCACCATAAATCACAGTTTTATACAGAAGGTATCCACTGATGTGAAGAGCTCTTTGGAGTTCTACACTTTATCCAGCAATGTGATGTAGGTAGATTGTTACAAATTCTAATACCCCTGGAAATATTTTGCAAGATCTACAAAAAGTACAATAAAGCTTTTTCTTACTATTTCACAGAAACACGTGATCTGATTTGAGAGGATATAGGTTCATAGGTTAGTACTAGGCTAACTGCCCTGATGAGCCATTTTAAGTCTAGCCAATTACCCCATGTCAGAATCAAACCCTGCACCTTGCGTTTCTAAGGTAAGCACCTTAACCATTATGCCAACCTCCCACTTTTGCAGGTGTCTCTAATCTATTCTAACAACGTGGGTTTCCCTATTGAAACTATAGATTGTACAGCATTGGTTAGATCTCACATCCTTAAATTGGGAACAACTTAATATTATGTAGTATAAACATTATATGAAGATATAAATGTTTATTGAGATGAGTTGCTTTCTCTGATTGCTTCAAACTACTTCAGCCTATTAATTTAAATGCAAATCTATCCTTGAATAATTGTATAATTAACCTAAATCAATTCCCACAGCTAAGTAGGAAAAAAAGTATATGAACTTCTTCAATACCACTGAATCTGCTAGGGAAAAATGTTGTCTCCCCAAATCACCTATTTGTTTAATTTGTAATTAAAATGTAATAAATCACTATTAGTAAAAGTTCATGCTTTATAACTCTTACTAGAAACATTAAAGCAGGACAAAGCTTTATCTATAACGTATAAAATCACCTTAAATATCAGATTCAATAATAGTTATATCTCTTCTGCATTTTGCCCATCGTATGCAGGCAATTCCAATTGGCCGAACATCAGTAAACAATCAGTTGCAAATAGTCTAACTATATACCCATTAAAAAAACTGTTCATGGTTAGCAACGAAGCTTATATCACTCCTACCAGGAAAACATACATGCTTCCCAACTTTCCTTATATCTGCCCAGATTGCAGAGAAAATAATGCAGACATTTTATACATATTTTGGTTCTGCAAATACCCAAAGGCATTATGGTCTACTTTTTATAAACATAATTGAATATGCTATTCCTGAAACAGATACATTATCTTGGGTGCTAACCTTACTTCATATACCTTCCAGTAACACACATAAAAAAGTCTCTAATCTATTCTAACAACGTGGGTTTCCCTTTTGAAACTATAGATTGTACAGCATTGGTTAGATCTCACATCTCTTAAATTGGGAACAACTTAGTATTATGTAGTATAAACATTTTAAAGATTTTAAATTCATACTTAAACTTTCTAAACATTATACTCAATATAACCATACTACTACTTTGAAGTTACTTATACAAATTTTATCTTAATTCAATACTCTCAACACACACATATGCGTGTGTGCACGCACACACACACACACTCACACACACACACACACACACACACACACACACACACACACACACACACACACACACACATAATATACATACACATTCATGCTTAAATTTTGTTTCATATTTCTGACGTCTCTTAGCTACAGTATCACATCATCTCTTCTATCTACCTTTACCCTTTGTTTTTAACCTCTGACCCATCTTCCCAATGCCTTTCTTCAGGATCCTAATTCAAGCATTGTGTTTATTTGATGTACATAGTGTATACACAGGTTTGTACTATGTTGTTACTGCTACTTTGAGGTTAAGTTGTTGGGAGTGGTCCGTTCCTCAATGTTTATCATTTTTTGCATACTTCCATCAATGTTGCATCATATGTCATGGTTTGTTGTTATCTAATAATATATTTGAAAAAAAAAATTTTATACCCAAAGAATATAAGGTGTTAGGAAATTAGATCACTTGGCATGTGTCTTTATCCCCCCTTACATACTTCTCAATCTTCTATCTTCTGCTCTTCCTGTCTGTAGAATAAAACCTACTTTATGTTTAAGTGTCATTTTGTGTCTTATTATAGATTTCTTATTATAGATTTCCCCATATACTCTAGTTCTTTCAGGACTTTGCCCTCTCATGTGTTGATCTAACACTATAGTTGCAAAACACCTTCTGAACCCAAATGCCCCCCATGACCTCCATGCTCCTAACCTTTGCTCTTTTATTAGTCTTTTATTGTCAACTCTGCTAACATATAATATATAAATCCCACTTATTCAGCCATTTATCACATTCCCTACCTTCTCTTTAAAATAGTATTTCTCAATTTTCTACAGGTGCTGCTGAAAGAATTACCTGTCCTGATATACTTGGGTTATTTCTTAAACTACATTTGGTTCCACAGGTCTTGATAATGTTAGTGGTTGCTTGTTAGTACGTATGAAGTATAATTTAGTCACATAGCTCCTAAATGTCTTCAAATCCATAGGCTTTGTTCTAGAGCAATGGGAAATCATTTAGCTGTCTCTGTGCAGAAATGTAGTCCCACGACAGTTTCCACTAATCACAGAACTTTAAGTCTTAGTAGTCTGTGACATCAGTGAGGGCATAATTGCTAAAATGATCAGCAGTGACATTAGTGACCTCCAAACCCTTGAACCAAATCAATCTGGTTTTGTAAAAGGAAGTAATTTTTACTTCTGCATTTCTATTAGTGCATCATTGAAACACTGGATGAGGGTCTGACTACCCATAATGCCTACCATCACATAGCCAAACCCTTTGAAATCACACCCCTTGCTGACATTATTGACTACCTTCACATAGCCAAAAAGCCTTTGACACCCCTCACATTGATATTCATGCCTACCATCATGTAGCTAAAGCCTTTGATACCACTACTAGTGTTGACATTGCTGCCTACCACCACACAGCCAAATTCTTTGACACCATTTCTCATGTTGACATTATTGCCTACCATCATGTAACCAAATTCACTGACACCACCCCTCATACTGACATTACAGACATGCTCTGAAAACTCAATATCAATACATTTCTAGTCCACTGGATAGCACACTGACTCAGTGGTAGGATTCAGTAAATGGAGAGTATCTCCTCTTACCAGAGAAAAATAACTAGGGATGTCCCTCCAGGAGTCTGTCCTGAGCCCTCTCCTCTTCAGTATCTTCTAACCTTAAACTGAACATCAAAGGTCTGTTGATAGCTAATGACTGCAAACTGTGTGCAATTATAAAATCCCATTCAGACACCCAAAAGCTACAATACAGTTGCATCATTCAAAAACTGGTGTGTCAGTCATAGTCTTACCTTTAAGGCAAAAAAATGTAATATAGATACCTTTAGTAAAGCCACCTCCACATTATTGTAGCACACTTCTGGCAGTCCTAACAAAACAAGCACTATCCTGAACGACCTTGGCATTTATAATGATATTGAACTTAATTTGTTCAGACTTCTCAGTCATCATGTGGAAGTTCTTCCACCTCACTCAGTTTATCTGCAAAAATAAATATTCTAGGTCCAAAGAGTTTCTAATCCCTCTACACTCTTCCTTTTTAGAGTCTTCTTGGAATGTGATGTAGCCTTTGGGATATACCATTTTAAATATTTAAATTAACTTGAAATGCTCCAATAATTTATTTTTTTCCTCAGTTGTATTTATTGAAATTTTAACTACAAAACTTCAATATACTATAATAGAAATATTATAAAACAAATATACATATCTAAAAGAACAATAATAAATAACTAAAATAACCATTTACAATGGTGTCTACTATAAAACAAAGGGTTTTAAACAGAAAAAGAAATGTGATGAGTAGTTGTTAGCTAATTATTAAAGTCTGTTTATCCAGCAGCTCTTTGAATTTCAACCATATATCATATGAACAGGTGATTCTAGATGTTCTTGTCTTGATAATTTCAGGATGACAAATTTCAGTTGCCATGTGTACAAATTCCTTCACAGTAGGAGTCGTCTGATTCGTCCAGTTCTTGGTGATGACTTTTCTTGCTAATGTTAAGATACTCCATAAAACAGGGTATTTTATTTTCACGACACAAGTGGGAATAGGTGTATTAAATAAAATAACAGATTTGGCCAGCATAAATTTATCATTAAAACAGACTGTAAGAGAGACTTTATCTTATCCCAATATGTTTTAAGTTTTATACAATCATAAAACATATGCTGCCAATCAGCTTTAACATTTAGTTTAAATCTCCAGCATCCTATGTCTTTATTATACATTAATTCACTTTATGTGGTGTGATATAGGTTCTATGTAAGAACTTCCAAGAGAATATCCTGATGAAGTAGCTTGTTCTGAAGACTGGAGTATTAGTTTTTCATCATCTTCACTTGGGAAGTTATCATTAACAAGTCTAAAATAATCCTAATAGCTTTCTCTGTGACATACTGTTGATTTCTTAAGTACCTTATATATTTTAGATAGAAGCCCTTTTTCAATTATATTCTGGTGCATTAGAATAATGAGTAAATCAATGAATGTGGGGAAAGAATGTCTAACTATTGGTTGCATTAGATTAAGATTAGGTGCACAAAGATTTGAGAGGAGGCCCTTGGGAAGAATGGCTTGAATATAAGGAACTATGGTGGCAAATCCTTTTAGAAGCCACCAAACAGCCTGGGTTAAATGAATGTATATCCCTGGTCCCTGTACTAAAATTAAGGGCAGGCAAAATATAAACCACATATGTCATTAATTCAAAACAACAGCAGATGGTGCTATAACACACAATACAGTCCCCAACCAACAACAATTATCAAGATTTCAGCTATTTAACATTATAGGTTATAACCCAGACTATATGCTTGTTTATTTATCATATGGTCAACCTATCAACATATTTTAACATTACAACTCTTGGAGAAAAAAAAGTTTTTATTTTATTTTATTCTAACATTACATGTGTTTTAACTTTTAATGAGTCTCAACTCAGCTATTGGTTTAACCAAAATGCAAAGTTTCTTAGTGGCTATTGGATTTTAATCTCATTATATAAATGATTAATTGCACTATAATCACTTGTCTGATGAAGTCTCACCTTGTAGTGGACGAAAACGCTGTGTTTGTTTTGGAAAGCGTTTATTTCACCTTGTTCTGTCGATTTGGATTTTATTTTGCTGATTTTACCAATAAAGTGCGGTTTCACTTGGAGCGCTCTCTCCTTTCCTCTTTTACTTGCATTAGATTAATCTTATGTTCAACTAATTGTCTATAGTTTTGAATGCTAACCATATATCTTTGCTTAAGTCAGACTTATTAATGATATAGCCAACATTTTGTAACTTCCCATTGTCTAATAAATGATACCAGCATAACAGCTTTGTGTCTTTAAATGCAGTCATTGTTGTTAAATTAAGTGTATTAATACTGTTTTGAGTATAGGCAATTGGAAATGCCAAGACAATTCATGCTTTATATTCAGGGTTTCTGAAAATTAACATTTTAATGGAGGTTATCATCATATTAATATAATAAGAGTTAACAGGTTTGTTTTTGTTTTCTATAAAATAGTCATTTACTAACCAATGACATTTATTAGTAGCTATTTCAGTATGATATGATTTTGTTAAATTATTTGACTTACACCAACAGCCTCCCTGAATATCTTTCCATTTGGCATTATAATTGTTATTTAACCAAGAAATGATCGTCAAAATAATTCAGGATAGGTAATATAATTCTAAATTTGAAAGACCAATACTATCCGATGTCCAGTCTCTAATATGATGGTTTAAAGCTAATCTAGGCTTATTAGAAAATCATAAAAATCTCAGAAACAAAGAATTATACTATTTTATATTTTTTGGGGAGTGGGAAGAATAAAAATTGTTTTTTTATACAAATTTTAGGAAGGATAATCATTTTAATTAAGGAGAGTCTCTCTTCCATAGTGAAAAAAATATGCCATTTATTAAGAGTTTGTTTTATGGAATTTAAGTTATTATTATAATTAAGGATTGTTATATTTTAATATTATAAGACAAGGCTATCCCTAAGCAAGTGATTTTACCAAACTATCGCAACATATTTATGTCATTTCTTATCTATTTTATTAATATTATAATTAACAGGTAGTATTTTAGTATTGTTCTCGTTAAAACTGAATCTGGATTTCTTCTGGAATATTTCTATTGCTTGCAAAACTGCAATACAAGAAGAATTGCAATCAGACAAAGTTAATAGGATGTCATCTGTAAATAATTGTATTTTGGGGATTAAATAATTATTTATTTGTACGTCTTTGATGTTTTTATTTGATCTTATATAATTAGCAAAAGGTTCCATAACTAGAGCAAAAAGCAATGGGGACAAAGGACAACCTTGTTTAGTACCTTTAGTAATCATGATTGATTGGTAAGTGTATGAGTCTATCTTAATGTATGCAAAGTTTTCATAGAGAAGTTTGATTAATTGTAAGAAATTATTTGAAAAATTACATTCCTGCAGTACTACTAGTAAGTACTCCCAATTAACTGAATCAAATGCACTACTGATATCCAGAATAACCAAAGTTAGCTCTTTTTTAAGTTATTAGTGTAATCAATTATTGCTAATATCCTCTTGATATTGTCATAGATGTTCTTGTTCATTATAAACCCAGTCTGATCATTGTTTATCAATACTGGAAGAAATTATTTTATTCTAGAGGCACATATTGCCATGAATATTTTATAATCTATATTTAGTAATGAAATTGGTCTATATGATGAACATTGTGTTAAGTCCTTGTCAGGTTTTAAAACTGGGGATATTAGGGTGTATTTCCAGGAAGGTGGTACCTTCATAAGTCCTTTAACTATTGAAAATACCTCTAGTAAAATACTCAAAGCATCTTTATCATCATTTTGTATAGTTCAGGTATGATACCATCATTTCCAAGTGAACTGAAAGCCTTGACTGAGGCAGGTTTCTTCCTTTTACAGCTAGTGTCGGTATCCTTATCAGATAAAATACAATTAAAGTCATCTGCAAAAATAATGTTTCCCTTTGATATTCATATTATTTCCTCCAACTGTTCCTTAACTGTTTGAATTCCCAATCCAAGTATCCAATAGACGTTAATATAAGTGTATAGTTTCCTTTGAATCTCTAAAGTCACTGAGCAAAACATGCCTTTTTCATCACTAAATATTCAGGATTTAAGGTAGAACAAATAATTTTTCCATAAAATAGCCATCCCTCTTCTCTTTTGTTTATAATGAGATCCAGTCAGTACAGAATAGTGTTTAGAATTAAGTCTGTCCAAATCTTCTTTTATTAAACATGTTTCCTGTAAAAAGATAACTTGGGAATGAAACATTTTTTTAAAAATTTGTGTAAACTACCCCTTTTACAAGCATTATTTAATCCACTGATATTAATTGATATGCATTTCAAGTTGGCCATACTATTGAAATAGGAAAATAATAAATAAGTATTACATATAGTACCCTCATACATTTGCAAATAATAGGGCACTGACAAACTATTATTATATCTAGTAAACTCCTTACTCATAGATATAAGTATAAGACATTTGAGATTGTTAACTGTAAACTTTCTATCAAAAATAGCAGACACCAAAAAAAAAAAAAAAGAATTAATTTGTAAACTACTATACATGCTCTGTTCTTTCCCGTCTTCCCCCAGTGGTGTTTAAAACTCCTGGTTTGAATAGCAATCCTATTCAAACATTAACACCTACCCACAAATAAGCATCTATCATTACTCTACTACTTCTAAAGTTATGATATATGAAAGGTCTAACTTATTTAACAAAAATAAAAGGAGTTAGTATATTCATAATATTCAAATTATAAACACTCATTTGTTTGTTATAAAACTTATAAACTGTAAAGTTTAGCAGATCTTGTAGTCATTTGGTTCTATTCCATTTATAAGAGACTATACAGTATTATAATAAATCCAATCATTTCTTTTAGTTCTGAGAAATAAATAGATTAACACAGATAAAAAAGAATGCATATAACACTGTTTATAACAATCATGCTATATTACTAATATGCTATTATACATTACTGACAATGTGACTAACTAGTTAATTATTTAAACTCAGTTCTGACTACCAGACTGTACATGTTTGGATATTATGGTAAACACATATGATATTTCAAAGAACAAATAAACCTCTCTAAAAAAAAATCTTTGTCTGTTTGTGAGGACTAGCATATACAATTATCTTTCAAAACGTGTCTTTTCTATAAATAGGATATTATATTCACTAGAACATACTATGAGACATAAAATCATAAAAGAGTAACCGTGATGTCTAAAATAACTAATATGTTCCCAGAATTATATTTGGACTGAGGGATAGCATAGGGTTGGCAAATATACCCACTATAGCCTTTTTAAGAGACACATAAATTCCCAGCTTATCAAAATGATTGTGTAATTTTGTCTGACTTTGTGGAAGACATGCTATTACTTTCATATTAGGGTGGTGCAGTGGTTAACATTGTTGCCTCACAGCAAGAGGTTCTCCAGTTAGATTCTCAGCTGGTGTGCCTTCTGTGTGGAGTCTGCATTCCCTCCCTGTATTTGCGTGAGATTCTTCTGGGTACTCCGGTTTCTTCCCACATTCCAAACACATGCATTTGGAGTGTTTCTCTCCCGGCCTCTGCTGAAAATAGGCTCTGTCCTAGTCAAACTTTCCTTGTCAATAAATGTTAAATAAATAAATAAATAAATAAATAAATATCAGTCCCTCCTTTACTATGTGCCAGACTTTTAATTAACTTTCAGAGCATGAGCTTCTAATATTGCCAAGTATTTGACCTCCTCACTTCCTGCTCAAAAAGCACATCCACACAGAAACCAACACAGATCATCACCACAACCATTGTCATAAACATACACATATCTATTGCCCACATATGCAGAACAAATTAACCAAGCCAGGGGCTGACATCAACAGATGTAAACAAAATCATCCTCCCTTCTTTAAATTAATAGAACAGAATGTAATTTGAATAATATAAAATCTGAGGATAAAAGTTGAATTGAAGAAATTAATTCTATATTGTGCATGGTGCCACAGTACTATAAAATGTATTATAATACTTAAAGAGAGAAATACAGGTTTTATAAGTGTTAAAATAGTAATTCTGAGGTAAAATTAGAGTACAAGTTAATTAACAAGTTACTATTTGGCATTGAATTTATGTGCTAATATCAAGCATAAAACAACATTTTATCCAGTATCTCACACACACACACACACACACACACACACACACACACACACACACACACACACACACACACACACACACACACACACACAAGAACTCTGTATGATTTTTCTCCCCAGACAAAAGGGTGGGAAAGAAACATTCTATTAGAACCTGCTCTGTCAGAGGAAATATCACCGTCAGTAAAAAACTTTCATTCATGTTACACTGAGAAACAAGGCTGTATAAGTGGTTAAAACCAACCTGCTCCCTGCTATTTAAAACCCTATACTGTAACATTTTATGTTATCATTTTATTTTTGTTATAACTATACGGTACACACTCTCGCTCTTCCTTTTTTTTTTGTATATCTATCCTATCAGGGGAGGGGAAAAAGCGTAACTGACAGGTTTCAAAGTGAAACCCCAGTGTTAATAAACAGAAATTGTCTTCACTACTATATTTCTCCACTCCTAACTCCTCCCCAATGAATAAACCAGCACCAAACATCACAGATAAAACTATATATGAAAAAAAGAAAAATAGGGAAAAAAAACAAAAACTGCTTCATACACACTGCATACACCCACCATTTTATCACTATATTAGTAAAGAAGCACTCACAAACAGCATAACAGTCCGATATCTCTTAGAGAAAGTACATCCAAATCTCATACATACAATAACTCACATGTTCCAATCAACCATGACATGTGAATTAAGAGTTAAAAGTTAAAAATACCATAAACATTCACTCCATTCACCACACACTTATTTAACATATTGTGAGCAACTTGCTATTATGTCATATTATCATGAGATATCACTTTAGGATTTATGTGGCACATATATGAAGAAAGGAAACCAGGATATATATGTAAAGAAAGCTTATTATTAGTTCAAGATTTAATTTCTTAATACTAATTAAGCTAAGGTATATGTTTAATATAGAAAATAAAATATAGAATATTAGCTTAGCAATACATTTAGAAAAAGAAAAAGTGGCATTTATTTACTTTATAGAGAAGTGAATCCTTGTTTCCTTCCTTTCATCTGTATCTCCATTAACTGAATTGGTAAATGTTGCCATGGAAAAAAAAATGTTGTTGTTATTAAAACAGTTAACATCAATGTTATACTAAAGTTAAGAGTCATTTGTCCTTTAGTTTCTTATTCTTCTCATTGGATTTCCAGGTATTTACTTCTGCTTGTCTCTTCAAAGTACTACTGTTTCAGTCCATATCTTCAGTCTGGTCTAGAATTTTTTTATTGCTTTTAAAAATGACAGTGCAGAGTCTGGGTCTTCCAAGTGGCTAATTTCATCCAGAAGGAATATTTTGAGCCTTGCAGGAAAGAGCAAATACACCTTAAACTGGAGTTCTTTTATAAGAGGCAAAACACTTTTCCTTTTGGTCATCACAGCAATGGAATAGTCATTATCAAATCTTTAGTTTTTCATCCAGTTTAATAGGACCTTATCTTGAAATGAGAAGAACTTAACAATAACTGATCTAGGTGAAGAGTTAGTTTTTGAAGTAGAAACTAGAGACCTGTGTGCTCTTTCTAAACCATACGACATAGCTTCAGATAAATTCAGACTCTTAGGAAGCCAGGCAGTAAAGCTGACCATATTTTCTGCTTCTATTTTTTTCAAGCAGTCCAAAAACACGAATGTTATTTCTCTTGGATCTGTTCTCCAAGTCATCAATTTTGTTTAGCAATAAGGTATTCTTTTGGAGTAGAAATTCATTTTTGTTCTCATCTTCAGATACTCTTCCTTCTATGTCATTAAGGGGGACCGCTACAGAATCCTGAAAGCCCCAAATCCTGAAGACCAAAATCCTGAGACCAAAATCTCGAAAGTTCAAAATACTGAAAACTCAAAATACTGAAAGCTCAAAATACTGAAAACACACAGGATACCAACACTTACTATATTCCAGCACAAGTACATACATAAACAAATAAAACACAAACCATATTCTCCAAGTATAAGCAGGGGGAAAAGCCCCCTGTACCCCCATGTGGGGGGCTGCGCCCTCCACACCCCCTGCTACTTAAATATATCAACTCTGAGATTGCACTTAGTGTAGTGAAGTGCAATCTCGGATTTGATATATTTAAGTAGCAGGCAGTGTGGGAGTGCAGCCCCCCCACATGGGGGGTGCAGGTGGGCTTGCCCCCCTGTGTATAGTTGAAGGGTAATATGTTTCTGTAGGTAATTGTGCTGGAATATAGTAAGTGTTGGTATCCTGTGTGTTTTCAGCATTTTGAGTTTTTAGTATTTTGAACTTTCAAGAGTTTGGTCTCAGGATTTTGGGCTTTCAGGATTCTGCAGCACTCCCCATTAAGGGCATCTTCCATTCCAGATATCTGAGTTTTCTATTATTTTAAAATCTCATGTATCTGTCCCATGTGTTTGGTACATTTTTCTTTAAAGCTGTCAAGTTTGTTATCTGTTCTGTCCATTTCAAAAAAAAAAGTTATTTTAAGTTAGAACAGATTGGAGTCCTTTCTTTAAAGGCAAGTCCTGATAGATAGTTTTTTAATGACTCATCTCACAGCTACTGGTACAGACCTTTCAAATGAATAATTTGACGGGAAAAGAAATTCAAATATTTAGACATTTTTTTAGATAATATCCTTCTATGTAGTATCAGGTAACTGATTTGGTTAAAAAATTGGTTTAGGATATTATAAAAATAAAATTTCCTGTCAAAAATAGAAATAGAGTAGCAGAGCTACAAAACTGTGCTGTCAACATCCTGGCCAAGCCCCTCCCCCCCGACTCCAATAATTTCTAACCAAGAACAGCATTTAAGATTAAGGCATCATAAGCTGGCCTGATCACTAAAAGCCCTGTAACGATATTAAATTTCATGTAGACTTCTGATTGATGACCTTTATTAGGCTTATTGCACAATAAGAGACCCTGGGCTTTTGGAGCTCCTCCAGCTTCACAAAACTAATAGGCTATCCAATACCTGCTACAGAGACATTAACCTCCATCACAGAATCAGAAATACAGGGTCTATATTACATCAGCAAATGCTAAAAATAGTGAACGCTCATATATCGAACTTCAAAGTGCGAAAGCTGAAAGCAGTGAATGAATGGATCAGCGAATTTTTTCCCAGGGAAAAAAATTCGCTGATCAAAAAAAAAAAAAAAGAGTATACAGTCAAACTTAACCCCAACTTAAATATACCAACTCCAAGATCGCACCACAGTGGAGAAAACAGCAAAGCCCGGAGAACGGCCCAGTGAAATTTTTCCCTGGGAAAAAATTCTCTGATCCATTCCTTTGCTGTTTTCAGCTTTCAGACTTTGAAGTTCGATATATCAGCATTCGCTATTTTTAGCATTTGCTGATGTGATATAGACCCAGAAATACATGCTGTTGTGACAGGTTTATAGCCCAAATTATTCCTTGTTTATGGAGTAAGCTTCCTTTGCACATTAAACAAAGCATATTGTTAAAAGCTAGCCTAGATGATAGGATTTATACATGGAGTATGAGGTAATGATTTTGCAGACAAGAGAAATTAGTATATGTAGTACAGTATATAGTATATGATAATAGTTCTTCTAGACCACAAAAGATATGCGTTTTCATTTCTTGGCTTGATTTTAAATTCATTTTAACTGTTTGTATCTGCTTTAGCTAAAGTCAGTTTAAGCCTGTATTAATGATTCTAGTACATAGCAGCACTGCATATTTTGCTTTTAAATGGTCTAACTGTTGTTGTTAAGCCCTGGTTTCATTATTGTGTACTGAGTGTATGTCAAGCTAGTTCACTATGTGTCTTTGCATTGGGGCAGTTCCAGGCAACTCAACTCAGAACTACGGGTCTGCTTGTTTTTCCCTCCCACCCATTGTGTTGTAGTTTTGTTCTTAAACCCACTATAACTACTGTTGCTACTCCTTATGGTAATGACAACATAATTCTCAGTCTCTGCCTGTTTATTGATTGTTGACAATTAGCAAATAAGTATCATTTGCTTAAACTACTGACAAGGCTAAAAGATCTTTGATAAAATTGCCTAATACTAAGTGTACTGATACTTCTTGCACATATTTTAGTATCAAATTAGTGAGTTTTTTAATCCTTTTTTTTTACTATATTTAGTTTACTGGTTCTTGCTATTGGCAGAAGGTTTCCAGGCTCGTTGTTTTATATTGAAATGTAAATGCTCAGTAGCAAGTCCACCCAAACATCATTCTAAAAAAAAAAACAAACTCCATGTAGCTATAGTTACCCCTGGGCCCTGGAGTCATTCCTGTTGGTATCATGGAAAAGCACTTCCCCACAACTTCTGTAGCCAGCCTTATTGAGATGGGTGTCTTGAAATACAGTAAGAATTGTCTCATGCTGTCTAATGATCATCAATTACTCAAACAGGATAACACAGTGTGTTTAGAGGCACAAATCTCACACGGTAAATTTAGACAATAAAATCGTCAGGAGTACACCACACATCACACCTGTCTAAAGCCATCACAATACATATAATCCATCATATGCTGAAGGTCTAAAGATTAACTTGCCTAAACCTCAAAGACCTCCAAAACACAATACAGACACAAAGCACATTCAGCGTATTAAGCCTACTAGGTTGGGGGTTGTCATAATGGTTAAGGTGTTTGCCTTATGAACTCAGGGTACAGGGTTTGATTCTTACCTGGGTTGTTGGGAGGGTGGCCTAATGGTTAATGTGTTTGCCTTACAAACACAAGGTGCACGGTTTGAGTCTCACAAGGAATAATTGGCTAGGCTTAAAATGGCTCACAAGGGCAATTAGCCTAGTACTAATCTATGAACCTATGAACCTAATGAACATAGCACATGCAGTCCCAAAGTCATAGATTCTGAGCCCATAAGACAAGTATCAACCCAAGCAAACATTCTTGTTCTAGGTGATTCCATTGTAAGACATACAGATATACCTCTTACCAGGCTGAACATGAAAAGACTGATGGCTACTTACTTGTTTGCTGCCAGGTTCCACAAAATCACACATGCACTCAAGTCCTTGAACAATAAGTACCAGTATGGCACTGTGACAGTTCATACCAGTGTCAATGACTTGGAGTGCACCTCCCTGGATTATATGAAGAGAGGCATGATAAAGCTCTTAGACTATGTGTCTAAGGCAGGTACAAGGCCAGCATTGAGCAGTATTCGAATGTATTCAAGGATGATGCTGCAATATGAGCAAAAAATTATTGACTTCAACAACTGGTTTAGTTTTGGTGTCATTCAAAGAGGGTGCAATATTTGTCAGCCTGGGAGTATATGATCAACAGATCACATTTCTTCTCCAGGGATGGGCTGCATCTGTCCCCTCCATGGTTTTGATTATTGACAAAGACATTGTCCACCCTCATAGTGCCTTTTTTGGGCAATGCCAACCCGATAAACCTTCCAACATAACGAATCAAGCAAAGGAAAATATGATGGTATCTCTGATCAATGCTAGGAGCCTAAACAAAAATGTTAGTCCCTATAAGATGGAAAGTACTCCAGCTGTGCAGGGCAATAACACCTTCCATATGTTTAGACCATTGACTGCACAGCAGGGGAAAAATATGGAGGTGTACTGATTTACCCAGGAGAGACTCACATCAAGGCTGGTAAAGCAGTATAATGCATTAGAGCGTCTTCATGTCCAAATAATCATCAGAAAAGCCCCATACTATATATTAGCTAGCTAGCTATAGAACTCCTTCTATGACAAAAGAAAGTCACAACACCTATCTAGAAGAACTAGAATCAATCAGTATTAAGCCGAATACCATTTTCCTAGGTGAGCTAAACTATTCTGCTAGAGACTGAGAAATGCATATCACCGTCAGTGCACAAGCACAGAGATTCTTGAATTGTTTTCAATACAAACAACCTGGAACAAGAGTACCCACCAGTGGGAATAGCAAATTGGATCTTGTTCTTACTAATATGGGAGCATCTTGCACCATCCGTGGCTTGTCTTTATCACTTGTTAAGTATGACCATAAAACAGTCTCCTTTGCAATAAACTTGAAACCAGGAATCCCTTCCACCGAGGTGACCTTTACAAGTTTCTTTATGACAAACTGCCTAATCCTAAATGATACATTGGCAAGCTTGAAATCACCAGAAAACCCAGTTAACTCAACTGAATACACAGAAGTGTACACCATCACACTATACCAGCATGCAAACAGCTGCATAGATGCAGCTGTACCCTATAGGAACAAGTGCAGGGTAAACCATAGAAACAAACCCACAGTGTGAAACCATAATATCAACAAGCTTTACAACAGAGAATTCCCAGAATGTTAGAGCCCTAGTCGCTGAGTTAAACGAAGAACTCAGGAGCTTAATAAAATCTACCAAAGCCAAGTTTGAGGCTAAAGTAACTACACAAGCCAAAGACAATCACAAGGCTTTTTTGTTATGTTCATAACCTCAAAAGTACAATACAGCAATGTGAGGAGCTGATTATGAATTATGTTATCTACACTGAGGCTGAAGATATAGTGTACCTACTGTTCAATAAATTTAGTTCTAATTTTACCCCTCTCCTCCATCCATCTGTCCCTCTAGATATACCTGAAACTGGCTCACCTCCAACTATCACACAAGACTAAGTCCTAAAAGTGCTGTCAAAAGCTAAAACTAATGGCTTGATGGGTCCTCCAGTATCCCTGGCTTCATCTTAAACAGTATGAAACAGGATTCAGCCACACCCCTAATAACACTGTTCTATCTCAGCCTTCATACAGGTTTTGCACCAAGTGAATGAAGAACAGGTACAGTCATTCCCCTGCATAAGGGAGGACCTATGACAGACCAGGCAATTATAGAACCATACAGCTGACCAGCCTCATATACAAAGCCATGGAAAGACCTATCATGGAATTAATTGATCAGGACATAGTGAACCTACAAACACTGGAACCATCTCAGTATGGATTCATCAAGGGCAGGTCATGTCTATTCAAACTGGTGGATTTTTTTTTTTTTTGCAAAATTCACCAAAGCAATGGATGAAGGCAAAATGGTACACACAGCATACCTTGACCTGGCAAAAGCTTTTGACACATTATCCCATCCAGGCATAGTGGAAAAGCAAAATAAGCTGCAAATAAACTCCTGTGTCACCCAGTGGATTGCCAACTCACTCACAGGTAGGATGCAAATGATCAAAATAGGGGACACAAAGAGACTAGTCACCAGTGGAGTCACCAAGGGTTCTGTGCCAGGATCTCTCTTATTTGGTATCCTTTTCTGAAGTGAAAGCCAATAACAATGGGCTCTGGCTTACTAAGTTTGCAGATGACTACAAGCTAGAAGGAGTCATTGAATACCAAAATTACTTAGCCATCCTGCAGGAAGGTTTGTCTCAAATAAATAACTTGTGCCAAAATCATGGATAAAAACTAAATGGTAAAAAATGTATTACTGTATAATTTGGGAATCCATCAAATCCCTGGGAACTACCAAACCGACAATACACCCCTAAGAATTAACCCAGTTGTTCAGATTTTGGAACTTATGTGGACAGTGACCTAATATTTGACCAATGAATGAAAAAGAGGATAAAGAAGATGATGAATGGAAAGGCTGTTGGTCCAGATGACATACCTGTGGAAGCAAGGAGGTGTTTAGGAGAAATGGCAGTGGAGTTTATCCAGATTGTTTAATGAAGTCTTGGAAAGTGAGAGGATGTCTCAGGAGTGGAGAAGAAGTGTTTTGTACTGATTTTTAAGAATAAGGGTGATGTGCAGAGCTGTAGTAACTACAAATTGATCAGTCACAGCATGAAGTTATGGGAAAGTGGAAACTGGCAGCTAGGTTAAGAAGGGATATGATGATTAATGAGCAGCAGTATGGTTTCATCCTGGGAAAGAGCACTACAGATGCGATGTTTGCTCTGAGGGTGTTGATGAAGAATATAGAGAGGGTCAGAAGGAGTTGCATTGTGTCTTTGTAGACTTAGTGAAAGCATATGACAGGGTTCCTAGAGAACAGTTGTGGTATTGTATGAGGATGTCGGGAGTGGCAGAGAAGTATGCAAGACTGGTACAGGATATGTACAAAGGCTGTGTGACAGTGGTGAGGTCTGTGGTAGGACTGATGGATGCATTCATGGTGGAGGTGGGATTACATGAAGGATCAGCTCTGAGCCCTTTATTATTTGCAATTGTGATGGACAGGTTGACAGACAAGATCAGACAGGAGTCCCTATGGACTATGATGTTTGAAGATGACATTGTGATCTGTAGTGAGAGTAGGGAACAGGTTGAGGAGACCCTGTAGAGTTGGAGATATGCTTTAGAGAGGAGAGAAATGATGATGAGCAGGACTAAGACAGAATATATGCATGTGAATGTGAGGGAGGACAGAGGAATGGTGAGGATGCAGGGAGTAGAGCTGGCAAAGGTGGGTGAGTTTAAATACTTGGGATCAACAGTTCAGAGTAATGGTGAGTGTGGAAGAGAGGTGAAGAAGAGAGTACAGGTAGGGTGGAATGGGTGGAGGAGAATGTCAGGAGTGATTTGTGACAGACAGGTACCAATAAGAGTGAAAGGGAAGGTCTACAAGAGGGTAGTGAGACCAGCTATGCTATATGGGTTGGAGACGGTGGCACTGATGAAAAGACAGGTGTCAGGGATGGGGGTGGCAGAGTTAAAGATGTTAAGATTTGCATTGGGTGTGATGAGGATGAAGCGGATTAGGAATCAGTATATTAGAGGGTCAGCTCAGGTTGGAAGGTTTGGAGACAAAGCCAGAGAGGTGAGATTGTGTTGGTTTGGACATGTGCTGAGGGGGGATGCAGGGTATATTGGGAAAAGCATGTTAAGGATGAAGCTGCCAGATAAGAGGAAAAGAGGAAGGCCTAAGATAAGGTTTACAGATGTGGTGAGAGAGGACATGCAGGTGGCTGGTGTGACAGAACAAGATGCAGAGGACAGGAAGAAATGTAAACAGATGATCCGCTGTGGTGACCCCTAACAGGAACAGCTGAGAGAAGAAGAATAATAATACCTAATTTTTAACCAGCGTGTGTCTATTGTTGTAATAATTTTTTTTATATTGCTCAGATTATAAACAAAGGGATTGTGCCTATATCTAGGGATGCTATTGTCTCCTTTTTCTCAGCCCTCATTAGGCTTATCATCAAATATAATGCCCACTTTGTCATGATCTGTTCAGACACATGCAACAAATGGATAGCACACAGAGATACTTTACTAAAAGGATACAAGGTCTAAACAACATGACCTACATGGACCTACTCAAAGCCCTGTCACTATACTTGGTATCCTATAGACCGCTAAGAGGTGACCTGTGTCTGGCATACAAGGTATCCCATTACTGATAGACTTACCGCACATCAGCAAGTCAAATGGCATCAGAAATACTTAGTCTGTGGATATAAACCTCTTCTGCAACATCAACAGAATGGTTTGTAGGGACAGATATATCTTGCAGAGGACACCGTGCTCTGGAACAGACTCCTCATCCACACAAAACAAAACTCATCCCTATCCATTTTCAAGTGCAACTTTGATCTATGGATGGAAAACAGGAAATTTACCCCAGGACTGCCCAGAGTATTACTAATGGACAAAGGTAGCTCCTAAATGCTTTATCCCATGGATGGGTCCCCCTCAAATTATTTATGATATGAACCTAGTTATTCTCATTAGGGATAATATATCATTAACAGCCATGGGATGGGTAAGACCAATCTATAGCCAAATGGGATAGGCTGAAAATGGCCTGCAAGCTTACCTATGAACCTTATGTTGTAGCTAAGCTTCTCGATTACCAATATGTCATAAACTTAGTAAATACATATGAGTCTAGGAACCTATAGGTGACATCTTTTTGAAGTGCCTTCCTGATATGTCTCTTTAACCTTGTCAGAACTACCTTTAGACCCTGATCAGAATCACTGGACTGCAAAGGTAATGTAATTTCCAGAAAGATGAGTTTGGGGGAGAAACAGAGTCCTTCTGTATGCTTTCCTGTGACTGACATTTCTGATATGAGGAAATTCATCATGAACCCAAGCCAGATGCATAGGAAAAGGTATAACACTTTGGACTATGTCACCTGAATCAACTGTTTACAGCTCTTGCACATTTAGTAGTTCTTATTAATCATCCAAATAAAAACTATCAAAAATATAGCTGCAGTAGAAACTATGAATCACTGTTTTGTGCATTAAAAAGTGTTACTGACACTGATAAATAATCTGTTGTTTCAAAAGTATGCTCAATATGTCATAACTCCTAAAACACACTGTCATAACAGTTCTTTGTTAAAAAATATAAAACATGCACAAATATTTTAAGAAGTGAACATCTGGATATGCAAGTAATAATTTGAATGTGGTAATGATAACAGCACACGACAGAAGTAGCTCATTATTTCTTTATAGCTATGACTGCAGCAAAAAGCCAGCATCTGGAACCTGTGTAGTGATGAGGTTAAGGATAATGTGACAGTCTCCCTGCACACGAGAAGAACTCGATCTCGGCTCCAGCTTGAACCACTTGTCTAAACCTCCAACTGGAATTTCCTAAAAACATAAAGGAACATTCATTTATATCACTTAGAAACTCAGATTTCTCTAAACACCCTATTACATTTCCTTTTTTTATGTTTTGGACATCATAATCTCAGCTGAAAAATAATAGACCTTAACACTAGACACTACTTTCAAATTGAGTTAAAGACTCACTGTGTAAGACCCAGTTGATGAATATTACTGCATAATGTTATGTATCTCTACATTTTTAATAAAAAAATTAAAAATAAACAAAAGGAAACTTTTCTTGCCTGTGCATACAGGTAGCATACCTTAATTTGTATTATTGGGTTATGAATGAAAAAAGGTCAGTAAAAATCCACCAGTTTACCCAGTTGCCAAATGATATAAACAATAACAAATAAAATTAAAATAAAGATAACTCCTAATGCGGTTAAAACCACATCTGTTTTACTTACACTAATGTACTATGAAAGTGTGGCAACACACTGGTGCAGTGGTCAGTGCCATTGCCTCACAGCAAGAGGTTCTCTGATTTGATTCTCATATGGGGTACCTTCTTTGCAGATTGTGCATCCCTCTCTGTTTGCATACATTTTTTCCAGGTGCTCCAGTTTCTTCCCACATTCCAAAGACATACAATAGCTGGACTGGGCACTTTAAGTTGCCTGTGTGTTTGTGTGGTCTGGAAAAACAGCTGCAGCAAGGCTAACAATATGGCAGTGTGAACATCCGCTCCAGATGATGACCACTTTTGATGTGACACCCCAAACACCTGTGTAAAAATGGAAAAAGGGGGCTGTGGATGGATACAATGTGCTACGAAAGAACCTTGTACATCTAAGGTGTGTGGATTCAGTTATCAGATCATTGAGATTAATTGTTTATCTGAATGAACTGCTGGAAACTCATGTGGATGTAATCCCACAGCCCCTAATGAAAAGAGTAGGGCAGTTCTCAGATTTCCTGGCTAAATTTCCCCAAGTCAGTATGAATACCACCTCAGGTCTCCCTTGAAAGAGGCCATTGGAGTAGTGAGACTAAACTGGTCAAAGTGTAAATAAATTAATAAATAAAATACTATAAATCCTGTCAGAACAATGTATTTAAGAAGCTCACAAAATACATCAGAAGTTATATTAAATTAGTCACACACACCTTAACAGAAATATTAATAGAAAGGATTTAATTGTCATTTTTTAATTATCATTGTTATTGCAAGACAAACAGATGACCATTATTTTATATACACCTAGCTCCCACACTGAAAAAGATTGCCTGACGTAAGTTCACATTACATATCATAACATCTGTATTGGTAAGCTGCATTTTCTGTAAGCTTTATTTGTAAGAGGGGGTGGTACCCCCCAATCCTCCCTGGGTAGTTCTAAAGGGTAGGAATTTAAGGGAGTTATAAGGAGAATTGATGGAGAATACAGTTTGACATCATTAGCAGTGTAATCTATGTTCCAAAGTGTGATCTTTGTCCACAACTGGTATGAATAATCCCATTCTCAGAACATTTTAGTTGAGAAGATAGGTATCGGTAAGCCAGTTTGAGCTTCAGCCTTAATCCTGCCTTAATATCCATGACATTGCCATTTCTGAGGTTTCTTTAAATCCTTAGACTTTCTTTTTCATAATGTAGTACTGCATCTCTGACTATGAGGTTTTAAAGACATCCAGTGCTCTTACAGAAATTGAACTTGTTTTCATTGTGCCTATTGTCAGTTACATATCCTTCCAGACTAGTGATTAAGAATCTGGCTTGGGTGGCCACAACGTAACACTAAGGAAATCATTTGCCTTTAAGAAAGAAGGTTCACCTGCCATGTGTTCATTTGAAATGCTTTAAAAAGAACATTTAGTGTTGTTTTTAATGAATTCTGATGAAGTCTGGTTGATTTAGGTTGTGTGAAGACAAAAGCACCCAGTCTCAATAAAACCTGGCTGTACTTGGATTATCCTGGTGTACCTCATTTTATCTGTATGGCTGTTTATTTTTTTCTGGTCCTGGTTAGCACCCAAAGTGTTGAATGAACATTTGCTGTTTTTTACGCTCCACACCATATTCGCAGTTTGCATTCCAGAAGTCATTTCTCCCTTCCTCCTCCCACACCCCCAGCACTGACTGCCATTAAGCATACTGCTGATCCCCACTATATTTATCACTAGTATTTTTCCCTCTTTCTCTCCATTCCTTTCCATCATTCTCCCAAGATGTGTTTCTCTACAGGCAGACCATTTCAACTTTCAGGTCTCTGTTTTACTCTTTGAGTTAATGGGACTGAAATAATTATGCACTTTTGACTGTTATACCCTTCCAATAATCCTTAACTGTCTGTGCATTTCCAAAGCTACTTTTATGTTTCTGGGCATGTCAAGTAAGACATTACATTATGCTTCCTATTTATCCTCTCTTTATTTTGTTTTACTAACACTGTACTTTTGCATTTGAACCCTGAATATTGCCAGGTTAGCATTACATGTTCACACTTCCACTAATGTCACCCCAGGTATACACCTCAGATTAATGCACTTTCCTAATGACTAAATTTTGTGACTATAATCTGTTTGTCAACAGGAGGTTGCATTAGTAGGTCTTCACTTGCAAATAATAGCAGCATACCTCTTAACTGTACAGATTTTTACAGAATGTCCAGATTTTTACTGTTATTTTTGGTCTGTTTCTCATACAAGTTTAGTTTTCTGGCAAATCATTGACAAATGTTTGAGGAGTGAAGTTAGAAAATAATGACATTTGAGATTCAGACTTTCTAGTTTTCAGAAAATACATGCTAATGCAACACCTTTCTAACTTTGTAAGAACAATATTTAAAAACGGTCCCAGTTTTTGATCCTTTGTCCTCCCCCATTATTTATGGCTTTGTCCAGATGTTTTGCACTGTGAATCTGAGAGGTATGAGTAACAACGATAGCATGAGATGCATAAGTAATGTATAGAACCACACAATAATTACAAAAACATTAAAGGCACGTAAGTAGGAATCATAACACACAGAAATGTGGTGATGTCAGCTAAATGAATGCAAATGAAGCATGTCAAGTGATAACTATAAATATGTAGCCACAAAGCATCCCTAAGCAAATAGTATAGCTCCTGACTGGAAACAGTGGCACATGACAGGTATGAATCAATTCATTATGTAAGAGAGCTTTTTAGCGCCCTGGTTTTCATATGATAAAAGGGTGTTTGTGCTTTCAGCAACCTTCAGAGATTGTTACTGTCAGCCAAATATGGATTTTATTCTGCTTTGTTTACTAGGCTAATGGCACTTCAACCTTTTTATGCCTAACTATTCCTGTCCCAGTTTTCCAATTATCAAAGCCTAAGGACTACAATGTCTGTGACATATGCCTTTTCCTCAGGGCATCTACATGCTGTCACTATCCATAAGGGACACAGGTGACAACCCAGTGATAAATTTGGAATTTCCCAACCACTGGTCCAAACTCCATCTGAATAGGCTTTGGGAAGAGCTCTACTTCACATACATGAGTAATCTGTTCCACAGAAGGGGTAATCACTGAGACGCACACCCATCCTTCCAACATGTTTTGTTTATGTCACAGACAAGGTTTAGATCATTAGATTGAGTAATTCAAGGGCTGTTTGTTTTGCAAAATGTGTTGCATATTCATCAGGGCTGAATCAGAGAATGCCTTGTCAGTGAGGCATAAATCACCAAATGCCTTCTAGATAATCTGCATATTTACTTATCAATATATTGTGAAGATGGTGTACTATATTATATTAACTTGTTAGAACAGTACTTTATACATATTAATGTGTCACATGTAGTGTTTCTATTGCTGAATTTGGGCTTTTCTACAGATGGCCAAACTGTAGTTCAGGAAGATATGGTTTATTGAACCTCTTTTGCCAGTCTGTGTTCTGAAAAACTTTCTTGGCAGTGGGGAAAGCATTAACCTTTACAATAAATGCAGGAGGTTTATACTCTGTGACTTAATTTACCCCAAGGTCATAGCGCCTAAGAGAAAGTTTTATTTCCTGTGATTCAAGTTCTCTGTGATGATTCATTTCTGAAAACAGATTTTGTGACTCATACTTTGCCAAATCAGCCACTGACCCTTCAACATACTCCCATGAAACTTTCTCCCTACTCTATCTCTCTGTCACATCAAACACAGACACACACACACACACACACACACACACACACACACACACACACACACACACACACACACACACACACACACACACACACACACATACTCGGCCACAGAGCAAACTGATGACATATATCACTCTTACACTAAACAAAATTCAAACCAAAATATACTCAAAATTAGCTGTTTCAACTTCCTTCAGTCTACTGTACAAAGCATATTTAAGTCTGATCGCAGATGCCACTCACTTTGAAAGAATTTACTTGCACCTGCAAATGATCCCTGACCACTGCATTTACTCAAGAAACACAAGCACAAATAAAAAAAAAAACTAAAAGTCTAATATTTTCACTCTGCAGCCCATCTTACAAACTTGATTCAGGCACCCTGTTAAATAAGGTATCCTAAGGTGTCTTAAACCTAAAACTCAGTTGTAAATACCAAACATTGCTCTTGTATGAATTTCATGCAGTTGCCTAAAAGGCCAGTTACATTTCCTTCCATTCCTGTCAATTTATATAGTTAGACTATATATTGCTAACGCTAATGGGAAACCACTGACATGTTAAGACTGTAAAAACACATAACTTCTACTGCCAACCAGGGTCTAGTAGTAAAATACTATCAGCAAGAAACTCCTACAAATATTAGAATGGAAAGTTACTAAACTTAGATAATATAATAGATAAAATGGGTGGAGTCATATATTCTTAAAGAGTAAGTGCATGTTACAATGTTCTTATTTTACTATTGATGAAATGGATGGAAAAAATCATAAAAACTAATTGGCTAATGAAACAGCACTTGATTATTTGCTATAAGCAACTAATGTATGCCACCACCAGTTACCAAATCCTGGAAACATCGCTACACACAAAATTGCTGACTGTTAACACCTAAACATTTAACACACTCAGTTTATCTAAGTAAAGCAACTTAATCAAATTACACACTTTACATGAGCCACTTTTAATTGTAATAATCCACCCAGGCAATGCCCACAGCATTCAATATTTCAAGCCCTTTTATCATAGGATATGCACTAAGGTCTGTTAATGTGTACCCTGTCAAGGCACAACTTATTGTTTAAGGAAAGATATTAAATAATGATACCTCCCAATGACACAGATTATGAATGCAGTTTGTCAGTGTTTCCAAGTGCAGAACAATTTGTTGAAAACAGAGCTCAATGAAAGCTGCAAAACATTTACGAAGTTTTCATTCAGCTATTTAAGAGTTCGCTGTATCATTTAGGAGAAAAGTACATGGAAAGGTGTACTCATATTACAAGAAAATGAATGAAAGTAATCTAAAAGCTGTGTTTTAATAAAACAAGATTCTGAATAGCTGTTCCTGTCCTATTTACAATATTTGGGTCACCAGAGTGCATATAGTGCCATTGGTAGATTGTGAGGAAATGAAATTCTAGGCCTGCTAAATAAAAAGTATATAGGCTGGTACAGCTATATTTGTTTAGAATTACTTCTGTTCCACAGAAACAGGATGCTCCTGTCATTCAACATCCCCCAGTGATTAAAAATACAGCCCTACTGCAAAGGAAAGAAAAAGTAAAATTAAATAACTTAGTCCAAGATGGATCAATTACATATTCTCCTGTTGATTATAATGCCCTTAATAAGTGCAGATCTTGAAAAGGAGGCAATAATTCCACCTACTATACCAGGATGCTTTTATGTCATAGTCTATGGTGACATCCAACTGGGGAAAAAGAATGATATGAAGTTATAACGAAACAATGGGATAACAGTTCATTAAATAAACAAATATTTAAATGATGCAATGTTGCAAATAATTAACAAGCATGGTCATATAGAAAATCACAGTCATGTAAACAAATATAATGCTGACTAGCTATATAAATGTCAGCTACTTAAATCTGGTAAAGGCACTACAAGCAGGAAGGTTTTTTGTGATCATTTCATATGTTAAAGCTAGATTAGCTATGTATAAAAATAGTGCGTTATTTATAAACAGGCAAGTTATAAAAGTTACGAAACACCACAGCTGTGAGTACAAGAGCTACAGGATGTCAAGTTTTCACATGATATAGCTAATTAGTGACTGTCTGTTCCTAAACTGCCTCTGATGGATTATTCCACAAATATGCATATATAGATATATATAGATATATATGTGTGTGTGTGTGTGTGTGTGTGTGTGTGTGTGTGTGTATATATATATATATATACACACACACACACACACACACACACATTTTAGTTTTACTTATTCAGTTCCTTTCTTATTGCATTTTTTTCAGTGGGGACCAGGAGTGAAACGTTTTAATAATATAAAAAAATATGATATGCAAAGTAGGCAGAATAATGTTTATAGACACCAATGACAAGTACAGTAAAAGATAAACAGTGCAGCTGAGTGATAGGATACAAACAAAAGAGCTAAACCAGTGTTACCTGAGGGACTCTAAGAATCAAAAGTGTAAGAGCAGTTAACTTCAGTACCATACATTAACACCTCTGTAACAGGAATCTATGCACACATAATGGATGACATCAACATACATGATGTAATACTGCATGGGAAGGTACTTCTTTTACCCTGCCAGAGGGTAGAAGCTATATATTAGTACATGGGGGCATCTGATGTGCTAAAGTAATATAAATAGTCTAAAATACTGGAATAAGAGCACCTTTGGAAGATGTGAAAGTCTGAGAGCCCTGATTCTTAATGTGTTAGAGCTGTTTTTATGTATTTAAGTGTTTATCACAATCTGTGCAAAACTGCACAGCAAAATAATACAACAAATATTCTTACAATGCAGAACATGTTTTACGTACATTAACAGAAATATTAAGACAACCCAAGAAATCATCCATGTTTTCTTCTGTAACTGCTGATGCTGTTCCATTTGCCCTGGCAGACTTAACAATCTGTTTAAAATACCTAAAGAGAAAGATATAAGAGATTAAGACACATGCATATATCATCGGTTGAAGTCAGACTGTAAAAGGAAAGTACCAGGATTTAGGAAAAGCATGCATATATAATCTAGCAACAAATGTATAAGATCCAGTGACAGGTTCTGCAGCATATTTTATAATGTAATTTTGCCCATATGCTATACTTTCTGCCAATAGCCGACTGTCCAAACTTTTTCCTACTATTCAAACATTTTTTCTATCTTAATCCACAAAAGATTGCCAACTGCAGCACAACAAATTTGTTACATCTCTTCTTCAAAAATGTGTTTTATTGTCAAAGATTCTGTTACTTAAACAGACATCAGATTAAGGATCAGTGCTGACAATTAAACCATGTTGTGGTACAGAAAAAATGCTTAAATTAAACTAATTAGATCTACTAAAACCACACTATAGTGAACACAGACATATATAACTGGGTGTAATGATTTATATTACCTGACTAAGCTATGTTTTTAGACATCATTTTAAAAAGTGCTTCCTCAAACTAATTTGCTATTTTCTCCTTACCCTTGTGGAGTGTCTGATTATATCCACAGAAGAGGTATGGGTGAGGGGGACAGTCATCTGCTTGGGAGTGTGGGGACTTGCCTCTGTGAAAGAAAATACTTTAAGCGTCTCCCTAAATGCGTTTTCTATCATTATGTTTTTTTTTTTTTAATAAGTAGTGCATTCACTGAAACTGCATTGGGTCACCTACGCTAGATCCAGCACAGAGACATGCATATATACAGAAATGTAAACAGCTATACAAAAATACACACATACTAAATAGATCCCATAAGTGTGTGGTGGTGAAGTGAAGCTTCCTAAATGTTCCTCATTATTATTTGCTAAGTCTGAGTTACAGGTGAATTAATTACATGTAGAAACCTCCCTCCCTTACCTTCAATCTACAATTCAGTCTTAACAAATTCAAAGCTCTATCATTCAGGCAAACAGGTTTCAAAATACTAAATTTTTAATAGCTAAATTCTAGCGTATGTCCTCCAAAGCGTGCTGGTAATCAGAAGACTTAGCACAGCAACACTGAGAAGCTTGGTGGCTGAGTGGTAAGATCACTGTCTTGTAACCCCAGTGTAATGGGTTCAAGCCTGACATCCAGTCACCATCTGTCTAGAATTTTGCATACTCTTCCCATGTTTGTGTGATTTTCTCCAGATACCACATTTTACATTCACCTTCCAAAAATTCCAGCTGATTGGCTACACTAAATTGTCCAGATGGCATAAGTTGTGTCTAAAGAGGGTACATGCGACAGCCAACTTAGTAAAGGATAAAATTAAAGTCAAAGTTAGTTGTTTTCACCTTTGTGTCTTTATACTACATATATGTTTTGGGATATGAAGGGCTGTTTAAATTGAAAATTAAAATAAGTTGATTTTTATCTTTGTATCTTATACTACATGTGCATAATGTGATATGAAGGACTACCTAAAAAATTGCTTAGTTTCAACCTCTGCCAGTGTTGTTGAGGGATAGAGCCCTGGTTATGGCCCAGGTGATTTGCGTTCAGTTAATAGTTTTGGTACCTGATGGTGCTGCCTGGGAAGATGGGAGTACCCATCCTGGGATGGGAGGATGTTCACTTGGAACACATTTGTACTGCTGATTTCCATGATGGAGATTCAGGAAACAGTTTGTGTGTGTGTGTGTGTGTGTGTGTGTGTGTGTGTGTGTGTGTGTGTGTGTGTGTGTGTGTGTGTGTCTGTGTCTATGTACGTGTGTGTATGTGTGTGCACTAGTGTGCATGCATGTGCGCTAGTGTGTATGTGTGTGTGTGTGTGTGTGTGTGTGTGTGTGTGTGTGTGTGTGTGTGTGTGTGTGTGTGTGTGTGTTGTCTATGGGGTGGGGCAGTCCTGCCAATGCCAGCCCCTTGTGGAAGTGAGGGGTGGAGTAGCACTGACTCACCATCTGGGTGTTGCTGGCCGAGCATGGGATCATGGGGTATTAAGGGAGAATCCCTGTCAGCAGTCTGATGTTGCCTAGGTGTCTTAGTCTGTTCTCCATCCCAGAACATGAGTTGGAGTTAGTCTAGAGTAGACACCATTGAGGTCAGTAGATTTGATTGAAAAGGAAAAACATGGGATTATGTAATGGTCATCTGTGAAAAGCCAAAAATGCACTAAAAAGTTGCTAAGGTGTTGAAGTATTAAACCACTCTTTCAAAGCCTTCATTGGCTGTCAATAAAGTCTCATATTACCTTTAAAGTTCTTGCATTTGCTTATTTATTCCTACATGACTTGGGATCCTCTTATCTGAAAGTGCTCCTAACAGAAAGATCTTTGTGTTTCGCAACCCTAGACTTCTAAAAATTCCAAGAATGAAGTTGGAAAACTTTGGTATGTACCTTTTTAATCATCAGGTACTCCACCTTTGAAATCTTCCCTGCCAGTATTTGAGAGTTTTCCACACAGACTGGTTTTAAAAGGTTGCTCAAGCACTATCATTTTGAATTATCATTTGAGCATTCTCATTAATACTGAACTTAGTGATTTTACGCTTCACAGCCAATAGTATTTATCTACAGTGTTTTAATTTTTTTTTAATTATTCTTAGTTTTCATATACACAGTTTAATAAATACTGAACAAACAGAGCAGGCATTGTAACAATCTGATTAATATCTGAAGTACTACTCAATGTTAAAAGAGAGTACAATTAAGTGTATGAAATGAGGCTCTGCAAACCACAACAATGTTCTTTTCAGGCACTTAGCTTACTGATCTTTTGCAAGAATGATCATCTGAATGGTTTAGAAGAACAATCACTACATTTAAAAAATTCAATATATGCATGAAAGTAAAGCAGAATGGATTGCAGGTGTTATACGATGAGGTAAATCTAGTTCTCTACTTAAATATTTTTGTTTTCCCATAACTGAGTTCAGAAACCATATACAACAATATATATTTTGTGTTGTATATCATGTTTAAACTTGACAAAATATGTTTTCTTACAGAATTATCTATGACAAATAAATGTATGCTAATTATGAAAAGTTCATTTCCTGGTCATTTGTTACTTCCTGTTAGAGAATAGGTGATCCATACATCAGCACCCTGATTGCAGAACGAACGTTCTCCAGCAAGGTGTTAATGTACAGGTAATGCCTGAAAAATGAGTCTGCTGCTTCATGACTGCCATGGAGCACAGATTGTAATGGAGATAATGTCTGTCATTATTTTATGCTTGCTAGTAGCTCTTTTTCTGTTTAGCAAGTATAAAATTAAAATAAAAAAATAGGCGTGTGTGTGTGTGTGTGTGTGTGTGTGTGTGTGTGTGTGTGTGTGTGTGTGTGTGTGTGTGTGTGTGTGTGTGTGTGTGTGTGTGTGTGTGTGTGTATGTATATATATGCACACATGAAAGTAAGAGGGAGAGTGATTAAGCCATTTTATACTTGCTAACCAGCACTTTTGCTGTTTAGAGAATGCAAAATAATAATAATAATAAAAATAATAAAACACTGTATGTGTGTATGAGTGTGTTTCTGTCTGTGTTTGTCCCCCCTGGTGAGATCTGACCACAAATCAGTCTCATTCAATGTAACTATCACACCTAACCCCACTCCAGCAGCAACTAAACTAAAAAACGTCTCCAAAGCAGATTATAACCTCTTATGGGATGGTATAAAAAGCTTCATTGTACTTCCACCCTCTTTGCCTATAATAATTTCAGAAGTAATCTGCTCAAACAGCAGACCTGACCACTCTGTCTGAATGTTTCAACACATGTGATGGGGATGAATGTCTGTGCTCAGTCTTGGAGTGAACATCACAGAAAACACTGAAACAAGAGGAGTGCCAGCATGAGAATAAAAATAATCCCTGACTGGCCCTGCCATGTAGAGTTTGCACTACATGCATTACCTTATGACAAAAAGGATCACAACCTTTGGTGCAGTAGCCCCAAAATAGGCCAGCAACTCTGCAACAGCTGAAGCATCACTTGGTGTTTGGCCAACAAGACCTGAAGAAAGATACATTATCTAAGCAATTGCAATCTAGAGTGGCAAAGATCACCCAAGAATTGGACATTAACTACTGTAAGGAAAGGGCATAGGAGCATCTTAAAGAGTGTTTGGTTAACTATGATGAAGAGGACATTAAATAATTCAGACATCTTTGTCTCTGAAGGAGAGAGGTCAATTATTAGCTTTCTCATATCATCAAAAGAAACCAGCAGAAACCTGGACACATGAGCCTTACAATTCACTGGTCTGAGGGATAAGGTGGAAGAAGGATACATTGTCTTCCAAAACCTATGAAATGCCTTCCCATTTTTGTCAAAAGGAATATTGATAGCTGCCATAGGATGTTTGGCAGAAGATGGTTTGGGATTCTGGTATTTCTTTTTGCTCCCACTGAAATAGCTCTTTCATTTGGTAAGAGTATCATAAAATGATAATTCTTCAGGAGGGGAATGTGAAGAAAGGCTTTTCTCAGAGATGTTAAGGAAATTGTCAGTAGGAGTATGTACAGATGTGGATCCCGCAATCAGTGTAAGTTAATTTTAGACATGGAGAACATTAATGTGGCAGGATTTCCAACAGTATTGCCAACGATAGGCACTTTGATTCTGGTGTTAAGGTGTTTGCACATTTGGTACAGTACTTCTCTTGTCCTTGTTTTTTATATAGGTAAGACTCAGCAAATTTTCAGAAAAATAATTTATCAACATTTATATCTATATGTTGTAAAAAAAGGTAATTTGACCAGTGCCTTGTGCAAGCACTCTGAGGATTGTATGCAATATAAAAAGTTTTATTTTTTTGTTTTGGAAAGGGCAGTCCCAGATTTAAGAGGGGGGGAGTGGCACATCAGGCTTGAAGTCGGGGAGCTTCACAGGCAGATTAAACTGAATGCCTCTAACCCCTCAGGCATAAATGATACGATTTCAGTAAATAGCCTGTTAAAATGTAAAAGGGCTAAATTATGATTTTTTTTACTGCTTATTACTTTTTTATACAAAAACATGTATTTTTGATATACAGATTATTTCATGTTTTTACGTTTTAATTGAAGTTTTGAATTTTTTTCTATAATGTATTTATGTGTTGTGTGATTTTAAAGGAAATATTTGTGCATTCATGTAATTAAATGTTTTTTCCACATCATGACAGTGGACTAGTTTATAAAAAAAAATGATAAGTGAATATTTAGTCTGATGATGTTCCTGTTGTGTGTTTGGAACGGAATTGCTCATTAACTAATGTTCTTGTGGCTCTACCTCCCTCGGTTATGAATCTTTTATGCTTTTTTTTTAATTTGTTTGAGATTTGATCTAGAGAATCAATCTTTTTTGTTCACTCTTTTGAGTGCTCAAACAGGGTTTTGCTGGAGGAGGTGGATGAGGAGGGTTTCTATATTTTTTGCCAGGGATAAACCCCTATTTTTTAAATTTTTGTTGTATAATAGGGTAGTTTGAGAAGGCAGTAGATTAGAGGGTGTAAGAGAGAGGATTAGAGAAGTAGATATATGAAGTGGAGTTGATCCCAAGAAAATCCACTTCCACAGGACCTCAAATGGTTCCACTGCCTGATGGTGGTGCAGTAGAAGACCACAAACAATACTGAGTGGGTATAGGTCTGTGGTAGCACAGTGGTCAGAGGTAACTGGAATAGTGAGTCTTGCACCTGCTCTAGAATATCCTGCAAGGGCTAAAGTTGTTTGTCCACTACCTGGTCTACTACATCCTAACCCAAGTCCTGAAGCTTGTGGTGTGTGCAGCTTGTCAGGCTGTGCCATGCCAGGGGGCCTACAGGACCAGTGTCACCACCCTGACCCAACCCTGTGAGCTTCTCCCTAGATGGGCATGGGAGAACACTCCCCTACCTGGGAGGAACATGTTTGGGCTGCTCCTGGGACTTCTGGACATGTGGAAAAAATAAATAAAGAGGAGAGAAAGGGGGGAAAAAGAAATGCAAAGTAATGCATAACTAAAATAAGAAAAGGGGAAAGACAGGTTAGAGAGACAAACAAGAAATGTAGACAATAAATTAACTTAGAATTTGTTTATACATTAGTAAATACTTTATTAACAGTGCTTTCCTATTTTTATTAAATATTTATTCAGGAAAAATGGGCGGCCACGGTGGTGCAGTGGTTAGCATTGCCGCCTCACAGCAAGAGGTTCTCTGGTTTGATCCTCGGCTGGGGTGCCTTCTGTGCGGAGTCTACATGTCCTCCCTGTGGTTGTGTGGGTTTCCTCCGGGTGCTCTGGTTTCCTCCCACATTCCAAAGACATGCTGTAGGTGGAGTGGACACACTAAATTGGTCCTAGGTGTGAGTGTGTGCATGTGTGTGCCTTCTGTGGAAGGTTGGGTGCTGGGCTGGCAACTCGACACTGTAAAACTCCACTGCCAATCATGAGTGGACAGTGATCCACTGTGGCGACCCCTAACTGGGAAGAAGCCGAAAGAAGAAGAAGATTTATTCAGGAAAAATATTCTGGTAAATTCTGGGAAAGCTGTTAATCAGTAGAAGAATATGAAATGGAGGTAAATTTTACAGTTACAGTGTATTGATAATACAGAAATAAGCTGGTGTAGCATCAGCAAAGCACATCATTTCTTTACATATTTGTAATGAATTCACCATTATTAGGAAATACTTCTGCGTGCATTAATAGTTACTCCTAACTTTATTTACAGCACGTTAATACAAAATACTAACCCTCACTGTGGTAAAAACAAAGATCTGACAAATACAATACTGGATACCTTTTTACCTCAGGTATATTTAACCAGATCTGTAAAGCATGTATGAAGGGTTTGCTTGGAAGAAAGAATGGTATCCTGATCATTAACTTAAGAGAAATGCTGATTCAATATTTTGCCTACAGAATATCTGAAGAGAGACTTCAGAAAGTCACAATGGTGTATTCTAGACACCAAGTTAAGTATAAAATTGTGCAACTTATAGTAAATTTACTCCAGCTTTAGCAAAGTATCAGATAATAATTCAGTATATATAATGTATCTAAAGAAAAGTCTAGACTGGAGCAGAGGAGAAAAAAAGCTTGAATATGAATTGCTGTGAGGCAAGGCTGACTCCAAGGATTTCCTAACATTTGGCTGCATTTTTTTTTACAGTAACACTGACTCTCTTCTCTATGGAGTATGTTTTATCCAGAAAAAAAAATCCATGATATCTCATTCTGTATTCACAGGCATTCACAATGTTAAGTATGGGGAAAGTGGACAAATTGGACACTTTTGGTTGTAATTTCTACAAAATATAAAATAGTTACTGTTGTTGTCACTTTGAATTATACGTACACTAAATAACATTTTTTTTAATAGTAGGGGACCTATAGCTGCCTTTCTGCTACTTAGTGGATTATCACTTGTGTGCATAATGGAAGTATTATCTGCTTACTACACCATGGTGAGGTTACCATAGTGGTCAGGCAAAGAATTCATATGTGATCTCTTTACCAAAAGTACTAGACATTACTCACGAGGGACCACTTTGTTCTTCAAAAATTATGAGTGCTCTTTCCCCTATCTAATAAGATATGTCCTGCCTGATGGCAAACTACTAAACCAAGGCAGCATAGTATTTTACATAACTTGAGCAGATAAACTGTGTCTCAATCTTGTATGGCATATTATGGCATCAAAACAAAAAATACTGCCTTTTACTAGGTTTGTAGTCGGGAATTGCAGATTGAAGGCTCAGTGTCTGTTATTCTAAAAGAACATTAGTTCTGGTTTAAGCACTTGGACTTCAGGCCAGTTATTTTACATTAAGGTTTGTAGTCTACACTCTTGTGGGAGGAGAGGCTGGATCCTGCCCTTCTGAGCTGGGAATGTCCGGTTAAAGGCTTATTGTGCCTGCTTATTTGATCTGTTTCTTTCTGAAATTTGTGTGCCTTGTTTGCTGTAGCCCAGAAGTTAGTAGTTTATTGGCCATTTTGGGCTAATTTCTCTCTCTTTCATTTCCCCTGCTACAGAAACTGCATTTGCGCAGTTTTGCATGCTGGGCAGTGTCGGTTAGCTAGGGTTAAAATATTCCCGGCTCCACGAAGTGGGCTCTTCAATTTTTTTCCTTGTAACTAGAAAAACTTTCAACTTAAACACTCAATCCATTTATTTCACAGCCCAGCACTTGCTCAAAACTCATAGCAAGCACTAAATAACCCTAGCACTAGACCCCCTATACTGTCCAGAAGGATAAGGCTCACTATTCATCCCTACCAGCTAATCAGTAAAACAGCTCACTTTACCTATTCAGGCATATCCAAAGGGCAGTTTCAGGTGTACTCTCCTATCCAACTGGTGAATCTGGGCATTTTGAGGCAATGTTACAACTGCCTCATGTATACAGACAACCCTCTCCTCCTACCACCAAACACTAATATATGCGAGGGATGCAATTACACAGCCAAACTGGAGGCAAAGCTCTCTCAACCCAAGACTGGAACTAACAGTCAAAAGGAGAAGGAAAATACTTGCAACACACAACCAGTCTCAGATAGACCTACTAAACCAACAGTGGCAAATAACACACAAATATACAAAAACATACTCAGAGGCTCTAAATAAAAATCTGCAAAAGCAACAGAGACCTCCAAAGCAGACACCCAATCAACCCCCACACCCCATCACAAACCATGAAACACATACTTCACATAATCAGTGTGCCATGCAATCACAGTCCTTAAGGCAAAATAACATACCCAACACACTAGTAATAAGCGACTCTATAGTCAGGCACACTGATGTCCCACTAACTAGGATGGACAAGGAGAAGGTTACAGTTAGCTGCCTGTCTGGTGCAAGGATCCACCACATAACACAAGCACTCAGGTCAATCCAGAACAAGTACAAATACGACTCTGTCATTGTCCATGTTGGTGTGAGACATACCTCCCTGGACTACATGAAAAGAGACATGGAAGAGCTCTCTGATCACATAGCCCAGGCCAGTATGACCCTGACCCTGAGTAGCATCCTGCCCTCACCAAGAATGATGCCACAGTATAAAGAAAAAATGATCAATTTCAACAATTGGCTAAGTTTCTGGTGTCATTCAAAGGGGATCCAGTATCTGTCCACCTGGGATGACATGCTGGATAAGCCACGTTGGTTTGCAAGAGATGGCTTGCACCTGTCACCCTTAGGCTTTTGAATACTGGCCAAGGCTTTTGCCACCCCCATAGTGCCTTTTTTAGGCAAGGTTCAAAAGACAAACCCACCACCATAAATAGCACAAGTAACCAAAAACTGAGGGTAATGCTACTCAACGCCAGAAGTCTAAACCTCAAAATGCATGCACTCGAGGCACTCCTCAGTATGGAGAACATCAATATCTGTGCAGTAACAAAAACCTGGTTTAAGGCTCCAGAGAGCACCCCAGCACTACCAGGCTATAGCTCATACCATACTTTTCAGCCACAGAACCCGGAGAGAAACACAAAAGGTGGGGGTGAATCCATATTCATCAAGGATACCCACACCTCCAGGTTAGTGGCACAGCACAATGCCTCAGAGATCATCCATGTGCAACTAGCAATGGGCAAAACTGCAATTCAAATTGTAGCTTGCTACAGATCACCCACCATGACCCAGGATCCCCATTCCACATTTCTGGAGACAGTGGAAAATATGAAAGTCCTACCAAATGCCCTAATATTGGGTGATTTCAATTACCCAAACATTAAGTGGAAGAACTACCCAAGTACTAACTCCCTTGCTCAACGCTTCCTAGAATTTATAAACTTGAACGCCCTGGATCAACTGGTCAACACCCTCACCAGAGGTGACAACATATTGGACCTGGTCATCACCGACATGGGTGACCGGTGTTGTACACCGGAGGTCAAACCCTTACTGTTTAGATCAGACCATAGACTAATCACTTTGGATATCCACATTCCGCCCCCAACCCCAGTCAAGGAAACCACAGTGAAAAACTTTTCAAAAGCAAACTTCACGTTACTTAACACCGAGATGGAAAGGTTCACAGCCCCCATGCTAAAGGACAATGCTGTCCAAGCTGCTGAGTCCCTTACAAAGGCACTCTATGAGCACCTGCAAGAATGCATGGATCATGCTATCCCAAGGAAAACCAAGACTCAATCCTCCAAGAAAAGGAAACCAGTCTGGTGGACCCCTGCCATAAACAAGCCATACAATAGAAGGAGGAAACTGATGCAGAAAAGTAAAATCCCAAGAAGAAAAGACATCCCTGATCAGTATCAGCAAAAAACTACGATCCCTCATAAAATAATCCAAGGCTAGCTTTGAAAGAAAAATTGCCAAGGACTCCAAAGATAACCACAAACTGTTCTTTAGCTATGTCAGGAACCTAAGTGGAAACTCTCAGATCTGCTCTGAGTTAGTGAATGGCACAAAATACACTGAACCAACTGATATTGCCAACATTCTAGCAGACAGGTTTAGTGCAAACTTCACCCCCCCCCTCACCCCCTAACGGGTCCATAACCATACCTGAAGAATGTAGGGCCCTGGCAATCACTGACACACAGGTTAAAACAACCACTTTCAGAGGAAAGAGCCTGACAAGCTAATAAAATGAGGCATACTTATGCAGCAAAATAGAAGGTACTGTTAATAAGGGGCTTACATAAACTAAGAGGAGAGACTACTCTGTCAACACACACACACACACACACGCACACACACACACACACACACACACACACACACACACACACGCACACAGGTAGATAGATATATACTTTTTTGTACTGTTGAGCTCATTTGCAAGTTTTCTTTTGTTAAGTGACAAAACTTCAAAGTGACTAGGCAAAGCACAGTCTCGCTGTCTTACTGTAGCTCTTTTATACAAGTATAGACATAAAAACATCCAATATTGTACACCATTAAGTCACTGATTTTAGAACTGGTACCCCCTGTTTTAACTAGTGCTTGCAACAAATATACATTTACAAAAATGCAAACAACATAAAACACAATGTTGCTTTGGAAGTGAAAAAAAAAATGATTTATCAGTATGCAACCAGTGACTGAAGAGTTAAATCTTGTTTTGCATAATTAGGAAAAAAAACCTCCAGAAATTCCATCACTTTCCTATAATGATATTTAAGAAAGTGACTTTTTTTACTCTCTCTCTACATATGTATAAGCCCATTTGTCTTTTACATATAATATACAGTTCGCTACCCATTTTACATAAAAGGAAGTTGAAGAAGACTTGGAAATGCAGTGCAGTACAGCATTGTGTCACAGAGCAATCCCGAGATCCAGAAACCATAATGTGACAAACTGCAGTGTTCATTGTTAAGCTTATTTCATCAGTATTGTATCAGTATACTGTTCAAATGGCTGACCTGTAAGCTTGCTTCAGCATACTATATGTAGTGCAAGGTCCAAGTAACAGCTTTTTTTATTATTTTAAAATGCATATAGCATATATTCAGGTAAAGATTCTCTGTATTCATTTCTGCATAAGATTATGATCTCGAACAAGCCACTCCAGTAACATAGAATGATAAAGTCCTGACTATGGCCCAGCTGACCCAGTTTTGATTAGCATCTTGGGTGACTGATGGAGCAGTATGGAGGGATAGGCATGCACATTGTGGGAGGGAGGGTACTTACTGATGATTCTCCCTAAGGAGAGGTGTGGTCTAAAGTGGAGAGTTAGCCTCAGACATAGTCAACAAGTGTGGGGGATGGGGAAAGGGAAAAGTCAGTAGGGTATACAAAAAAGTGCCCAGATATCCAAGCTCCCATGTTGCCCTTAGGACCCACAACTGGCCTCAGAAAATACTAGAGTAGATTTGGGGGATAATAGAAGAGCTGACAAACCCAGTGTGGATATGGAGCGCTTGAACCTGGGACAGTACTATAAGGTCCCTAGGAGGGTCAAAAAAAATAAATCAAATAAAAAAATTATGTTCTCAAACAGTACATCACATTCTAACTAATAACTGTCAGGCATTTTAAAGATTTCTGCTGGCATTCAGAAAGATTTGCCAATTAAAAACGTCTGCTGGCATCTTTACATTTGTACAGCTGGTTAAGGAGAAATTCCACACCTGTCAGTTGCCTGCAGAAAAAAAAACACAGAAAATTGTAATGCCAAATGTGCTCTATAGGAAATCATTGCTGGTGTGTAAATTAGCACTGGCAATGATTTAGTTTTTTCTTGGATTTCTCCCTTCTTCAAGTTTTTGTGACCATGGAATTAGAATATATAAGTTTGGGGGTGTGGGGGGCTTATACACTTAAAGTTATTTTTTTCTCTTCTACTTTTCAGACATTATTTTTTGACATTTTGAATCACTGACATTGTGGAGTTTGGCAGTTCTTCTTTACCATGTTAGTACAAGCAATAATACAGAAAACTTTTCTTTTTAATTATGCTTTCACTGTGCTTTAACAATATGGCCAGCAAAACCGTAAACTCAAATTTCTTTTCATAAGACTCTTGATCAACAGCTTCTTTAGTCAGCACTGAATAGCACCGTACTGTAAAAATCTTACATTATGAAACATTCTACCATAAACTATGTTTTATAAATCCATTCCAGGTACTACAATGTATTATAATGTACTTCTTAAAACAAAAATGTCTTATCTTTGACTAAAACAGAATGGGAAGTCATTAAATGCTTTAGAAGTATCTTTTCACATGAGGTGGCAGACAGGTGGAGTGGTTAGTTGTGTTAGCACTTGAGCCTCAAATCTGATTTCTGACTGGGGTGCCTTCTGTTGGGAGCCTTAAATGTTCTTCTGATTCTTGTGTAAGTTTCCGGCTTCCTCCCACACATTAAAGACATGCTGATAAAAGCCTGGTGTGGCAATGCTGGATTGTCTCTAAAGGTACATGTGATTGTAGATTATGTCTCTGTATGTCTCTTTATAATTGCTAATGGACTGACATCCCATCTAAGCTGGTTTGGTTCCTACTTTGTTTGTTTGCTGAGATAGGCTGTAATCCCTCACAGACCCACATAATGAATAAAACAGGTGCTGAAAATTGATAAATGGGAAAATGTTCTGATATCCTTAGATTCATATTTTTTTCAGGAAGGAAAGAATGGACTTTTGAAACTTTCTAAGAAGTCTTGTATATGGGCTAACACTGTTTTCCTATAACCATAACCATGATAAACATAAAACAGGCAAAAAGTTATATATAGATATATAGATTTATATATTGGTTCCTGGCTTTTGATTGAATTACTGATTGAAGCCCCCCCATCCTCCTTACTAATACACGGTATTCCTAATCCTTACTCTGCCCTTGCCCCTTCCCCCCAACCCTACACCTTACCTTATAAATAACATTTGTGTAACACTACCACTAGTCAGGCAAATCATGTCTGAGGTTTGTGGTAGGGATAATAGATCTCAAGAGGATACTATTTCATTTCCTATTGTGATCTGTTATTTTTCAATATTGTAGATGATCAGCAATTTGATTATTCAGTACACTGAGTTAAAACATATGCATTTTGATCATTCAGTACTTTGATCATTTTTCATTGGCTCATATCTATATATCAGTCTATGTACATCTATCTGTCTATCTATCTATCTATCTATCTATCTATCTATCTATCTATCTGTCTATCTATCTCCTAGCTAGCTATCTATATATTCATATATCTAGCTGTCTATCTCTGTATATTGATGTGTCATTTGATCTAAAACTGATTTTATCAAAAAAAAAAACACTGTTACAATTGATCTAAACTACATTTTATTAAAAACAAAAAAAAATTATATCACATTAGCTAAAAACTTCTGTAATGCTATAGAAAATCACAACTGATATGGTTATAGATCATAGGGATTACAATGCAAATTACTGTTGATCTGTATTTGTACCTTGCTAATGCTTATTGTAGTGTTATATCTCCATCTTGGAAAGTTTGTATGCCAACAGTGATTCAGTGTGTTAGGAGTTTTCTGTTTTCGCATGGTTGTGCAATAAGAGAGTTAGTATATTTATGTAAGAAGGGTATTGGGTGGTAAAGCTCCCCCCACTTCTACCCCTGCTAAAAAAAAAAGTTTTTAGAAGTATATTTAGAGTACATGAAATTTCTATGAAATGTGTTTCATTCATTTGTGTCTTTGATGAAATGTGTTTTAGATCAGTTCTGACAGTGTTTTTCAGTGTTTACTATGGATTTCTTCAATATTTTTCTGTTTTTAAGTTTTACAGATGTATCAGTAATCATTTTTAACTGTGAAAGAGTAAGTAAAGTCTTGAAGCGGGTCTGTTAGGAGCCCACTCAGACTACTTGTCACTGTCTTTGCGGGACAGGTGAGTTACTTGAATAAGAGTAATCCTATGTAAGAGCTGACATCCTTGAATGGTGTAAATCACTGTAACTTTACACTGTGTTACCTTGACTGCTACATCTCCACATCTGGGCTAAATGTAATATATGATTAATTTTCTTATGTGACCTGTTATAATTGTGTTTTTGTCCATCTTAAGGTTTCATTGAAGACCATACCTCTCAACTGTCCTGAATTTCTCGGTTTTTACAAAGTTTTGGACTCCAAATAATGGGGTGCCACGATTCCTGAGTGGCACCCCTTCATTTCCGATTTATTCACACTTTCATTTTTTTAACTTTCCCGCTTCGTGTGATGATGTCAGCACCACCAGCCTATCAGAATGCTCCGCGCATGTACGTAGCACATATTTCCGGCTCTGGTTCAAATGCTTTTGCAAGCGGGAGTTACCAGAGCCGGAAATGTGTTACGTGAGGAGTGTGGGGATTTTATTTGTAAGAAGCTCGCTGTGTTATGGATGTAATGAAGAAGGGGAATTTTATTTACAAGAAGCTCGTTGTGTGTGGTTTAATGAAGAAGCTCGGGGATTCGAATTACAAGGAATGTGGGGAGTGTATTATCGAAGAAGCTTGCTCGCCTTTTATTTAGAGGTAAGTGGTGTGTGTGTGTGTGTGTGTGTGTGTGTGTGTGTGTGTGTGTGTGTGTGTGTGTGTGTGTGTGTGTGTGTGTGTGTGTGTGTGTTTAAGTCAGCTGTGCTGTTAGTCCAAGAATAGTTTTGCTATGAAATTAAGACCGGGGCCAAAATAACTGTGTAATTGTGTATTTTATTTGCAATTTTATTAAACTGCTGGGGCTGGGCCAATGTGTGTATTTTTTATCTGCTATCCTGTGCTGCAAGTCTGAGAACCAGCACAGCAGATAAAATAAAATCGGACTCTCATGCATATAGTTCTGGGTGGGAACTGTGTGTATTTTTGCTGTGAAATTAAGGCCGGGGCTGAAAGAACTATGTATTTTATTTGTAATTTAAGCAAGCTTCTGGGGGCTGGGCCAATGTGTGTATTTTTTTTATCTGCTGTGCTGCATGTCCAAGAACTGTGTTAGTGAAAGTGCATTCTATGGTTTAAGCAATTAGCCAATTTTATCTGCATTTGTTTTACACAAGAAAGAGCTGTGTGTATTGCCTGATTTTATTTGCATTTATTTTAAACATGAAAGAACTTATATCTGCTGCTGGGCCAAAGTGTTTGTACTTTATCTTACAATTTAAGCAAGATCAGTCTGTTCAAGCCATTAGCTAATTCTTATTAAGGTCCGTTACGTTCAAGCTATTAGCCAATTGCAATTAAGCAGTTTGCAAGGTTTGTTCAAGCTGTGTCATCTGCATTTTATAAGGTCTGTTCAAACTGTGTTGTGTGTTTGTGAGAGAGAGACTGTCTGGAATGTTTGGTTCATGCATATATTTGGTCTGTTCCTCTTAAAATGATTGTTTTCTGGCAAATCCAGTGAGAATTGAATTCACTAAGTAATCATAGCCATTTAGTTTCAGTCTTCCTGTCTTTCAGGAAATGCATGGTTGGTAACACAAAACACTTTATACTAGCAACTTTTCTATGATCTTACAAGCAATGTTTAAAATATGTCCCTGGTTTTGGGCTTTTGTCCCCTTCCCAATAAATTTTGGATATTTACAGATTTCTTATGCTGCATAGGTCTTCAGGGGGAGAGAAGTGTAATGCTGCTTATGGTATGTGTGTTTGTGTTGTCAGTAGTACGATGGGTTGAATGCTTGCTTTTGATATAGAAGGCTGTGGGATCTACTCCCACAGCATGTAGATAGATTGCTGATACTGTACTCTGTTGCACTTTGCAGTCCTGAGAATGTCCTCTTTGGCAGAGATACCTAGTAATTATGAACCTGTTATCAGTCTGCCATCTATTCCCTGTTGTAATATTACTAGCTTTAAGCTTATAATTTTTTTATGCAACATAGGCAATTTATATCTCAAGGGCAACAGGCACTTTATTTGTAGATGAAACAATGAAATATTAAGTTGTTTGCTAGCAGCAACCTCTTCATTAGTTACATATCTCCTTAATGTGGAATTATTATGTGACTTTTACTTCTGCAGAGATTGTTCATATTTACTGATACTGGTGGATTATAGATGTTACTCAGACTTTTATGATGGAAATATTCTGAATTGGGCAGTTTAGGCAATTACTGGTTCATGCATTTTTTTCATTGCTTACTGTAAAAATCTTCAAAACAATAAATTTAAAACGTGCTGTAACAAATGTGCTGTATTATACAAGGAATATAATTTAATACTGTCAGGTGTATTAAAGAACACATGTATGTTTTCTGTGCAAGTGGGCCTATGATTTGAAAACAGCCCAAAGCTAATCTTTATCCACCACTGGCCAGATGCATTTTCTTTGAATGTGGGTATCAATGCTGTTTCAATGAATATGAGTTTCAAGGGCAGATAAGTTATAATGCTAAGTCTATTTTCATTGTGAGACTGTATTGCTTTGTTTAGCAGAGGTCTAGTAGTGTTTATGCTATAAAATGTAAAATAAAAAATTTAAATGAATCCAAATAAACATTGCAGAAGTAAAGCAGTATGCACATTATAGTGTTTGTGGTAAATAGGGCAAAATAACCAGGTAATGGGACATTGGAATGGCTGCAGGGGGCTCTGGTGCCATATTTTGGTTCTATTCAGTTTGCGTTTGAATGTTGGTATCCCACAATTCTACTGGAGTGGTTGGGGTTACATAATTATTTATGCAAATTATATGTTAATCAGCATACAGATTTGTACCTATTTTTCATGGGCCTTGTCCAGATTTTTTGATGTTTCCAGGTTGAGAGGTATGATGAAGACTAAAACTATGCACTAGCACATT